>NC_041384.1:541957577-542051751 GCF_002162155.2 Triticum dicoccoides | reverse complement strand
GATGCCGCCGGATACCAATGTGACCAACAATCTACCTGCATCAACAAGCAACGGCTCCCAGCTCGCTGCGCCAATGGTTGTGTTCTCCCCAGCGTCACACGGTGACGAGAGGAGTGGATTGGGATCCGACTGATGCGGCCTCCATCGCGCTGCCAGCACAACATCCATCTTAGGAGGGTGAAGGTCTACTATAGCCGGGGGCACGATAGCCGTTGCGTTCTCCAAAAGTGCGACAGCCGGGCGTGGTCTCGGGGGACAAGGTCTATGGAGGGCCGCAACCACATCCCGCATCCCCTCTCTCCCTGCTCCATGACAACAATGAAAAATGAGAATAAGGCCGTGAATGAGGTGATGGGAGGGTGAACTATAACCAGCATGTTCGCACCATAGAGCGATTTGCATTCGCTGATATGGCAATGGGTCGTGCTATAGGATTCGTGCGCCTCATCCGACGGGCAGCACGGGGGCTACTTGAATTGAAGTGAGTTGAATAACATTGTTATAACTTATTAGCCCCTTTGTATTTTAGTCATGAACATAAATTTGACTAGTGAAATATGAGATATACTCCCTCTGTAATAAATGTCATGGTTTTAGTTCATAGTGTCATGGTCTCAATTCATATCTATATCTATACCTACTAATAAAGCAAGATGCCTTTCTCAGATTTTTTCATCCGTTCACCGTCGAAATTTATTTTTCTATCCGAGGTGGTACTAAATTTTTGTGCATCCGTCAGTTTTTTTAGCAATCCAGAATTTCGTATTTGCCCCGCACACGCTATGGCCCTGCGAAGCCAGCCCATTTATTTGCCTGCCTGTGTAGCTGCGAAAATCCTACTTCTCGCCATGTGCGGTAGATAGTCAGAGTTCTACAGGGCGCCCAAGTCTGGGCCGGTCCGTTTTTTTCATCAAATTTATTTTTATTTTTAACTTATTTAGTAACTAAATATTTTCAAAAAGTTCATAATTTGAATTATTATCTATTTTTCGAAAAATATTCGAATTACAATATTGTCCTCCCATTTCCCCCTTTTCAAAAATGTTTGGAACATTAATTTATTTTCTCATTTCAATTTTTTAAATTCAGAAATATTCCAAATGTTTTTGTGATTTAAAAAACATGTATTTTAGAAAATATTTGAAATTTGAAAAATATTCTTGTTTTAGTAAAATGTTTAGAGATTCAAAATAATGTCTGCGTTTAAAAACACATTTTATAAAATTGTTCTGAATGTTCAAAACATGTTCCGTTTTCAAAAGTCGGTCACAAATTTAAAAATTGTTTGGGTTTTGATACAAGATTCATGTCTTCAAACAATGATATTATTTCAACTCTTGTTCATGTTTTTTTTCCAAAATGGACGAAATATTAAACACATTGTTTCAAAAAAATGACCATTCATATTTTTAAAAATGTTTTAAAAAAAGTTCTGAATCCGACGTTTCACTATGTTCTTAAATATTTATGCTGGCCATGGTTAGCAGTAGGCGTTTGTTGCCGTGGCTAGCGGCACGTGGTCGAGTCTGTAAGGTCATGTGTTCGATCGTTTAGCACGTCGTTTTTTTGGATTATTACTGGCGCCTTGGAAACACAGGTTATTTCGGTGCCTGCCAATGGGCTGGCCCAGACGCGAACCGTTGTACGTCTCACGCGCTATTTGACACAACTAGCGTCATATTGTAGCTCCGCGCAGTTGCCCTACGAAAGGAAAAAACATATGTATAGATTTGTTTGGTCCATTCCACACGCTTCCCAATTTTTTTGGTTATCCCTCGGGTGAGTCAAACTGGACCTACCACGCATTTCTTTTTCTGTCGGATGAACAAGCAACAAAAAATAAAGGGCGCGAGGGGATTGAACTATGGACCTTGCCTATTGTGCCAGTGGAGAAAACCAACTCAGCTAGCTTGCAATTATGATAGGAACAGTCCCATCTTGGAACTTATACTAAATCACACCAGTTTTTATATATCCCTAAGTTGTCTGGAAACAAGGAGATTGTGTGAGAATAAAGAAGCTGTCTCGAGAATTATGAGCAGAACGAGGGACTCCATAAATTATTGCTGGAGGTAACTTGCACGTGCAAATAAAAGACAATATGTTGGTTGGCTATAATGGAAAAAATTCTAGACACATGCTAATAAGAGAGAATATACTGGTTTTGCTCTAATTAATAAAATTTATGGGCACATGAGTGCAAAAATAGTTGAAGAGAATAAACCTGATAATGAAGGGACATTCATGCCTGGTTATGCGCTAATTATGCTAATGAAACATTGAAACATAATTTATGTGCTGCAATTAGTAATCCATCCGGTTATATCATTGTCGGAAAAATTGGTCGAAGCAACCATGCCACGAAGGTCACCGCGCAACAACCAAATAAGAACACAACCACAACTCCGAAACAGAGGTGGGCCCAGAGGAAAAAAAGGGTACCAGTTGGGTGGTCGCCGCCACACCGACCAACCCCACCACTATCAAGATCTCGCGGGCCAAACATGACCCGTGAGAAGACCGCAGCTCCTCGCTCTGTCGCCCACCGCCCTGGAGACCGTTTTGAATAAACACATTAATTATCTCTCCCGCTGCTTGTTGTAAAAAAAATTATCTTTCCGTTGCAACGCACGAGCATATGTGCTAGTCTAAACTAAAACGATAACATTTATTTAGAAACTGATGGAGTATTTAGCAAAAAATTGCACCCTTAGAAACTTCTTTCGAATACAAATCCAATGGTATAACGTTTTTGACATATAAATTATATTTTGGTAACAAAATCTACCGTTAAAGGCTGACCCAAAACATGAAGGAGGCGTTTAGCTTTGCAAGCATCATTTTTTCTTCTCACTCTCTTGCTCCTCCACATTAGCTACACCTCTAAACTAGGTCAACCGCGCAATTGCGCGCTCCGAGCCAAACCGCAAGTATCACAATTATATATGTGCCTTAAAGTAGGCGTGTTTACATTATTTAGATTTAGTTGATAAACTAAGAACTTCTAAAATTAGCTAAAGGTGTTCCTCATTTGGTTCGCCTCCACCATCACTGGCCAATAATCACCTATCTGTTTGCAGCCACACATCCCGTCAGAAGATGCATATCAAACCCCAGCTACTCTTTCCGATGATCCTCCATCGTCTTGAGCGCTACGCAGGTGTGGAGTCTCCGTCCGGCCGTTTGCCCAGCCGGACCCTCGCTGATGATCACTTGAAACAACACTCTTTCTCCCCATCGCCATGGCCATGGAGAAGAACCAAGATTCCAAAGTGATCATGGGCCGGTACAAGCTGGGCCGTCTTCTAGGCCGCGGCACCTTCGCCAAGGTTTACAAGGCCCATAACATCTCCACCGGCGAGGTCGTGGCCATCAAGGTGTTCGACAAGGAAGCCGTGCGCCGGTCCGGCACGGTGGACCAGGTGAGGCGCGAGGTGGACGTGATGAGGCGGGTGCACCACCCAAACGTCGTCCGCCTCCACGAGGTGATGGCCACGCGCTCCAGGATCTACTTCGTCATGGAGTACGCGAGCGGCGGCGAGCTCTTCGCTCGCCTCGCCGAGAGCACGCGCTTCCCGGAGCCGGTCGCTCGCCGCTACTTTCAGCAGCTGATCACGGCCGTCGAGTTCTGCCATAGCCGTGGCGTGTACCACCGTGACCTCAAGCCCGAGAACCTCCTCCTTGACGCGCACGGCAACCTTAAGGTCTCCGACTTCGGGCTCAGCGCGCTCGCGGACGGCGCCTCCCGCCATCGCGGTGACGCCCTCTTGCACACGACGTGCGGCACGCCGGCGTACGTCGCTCCCGAGGTTGAGAATATGTTCCACACGCACGCACGTGTTAACTAGCTTGTCCGTTTTCTCTTTGCGTCATTGACGATGCCCAGCCCAATGTGTGCATGTACGTAGGTGATCCTGAAGCGTGGCTATGACGGCGCAAAGGCGGACATCTGGTCGTGCGGCGTGATCCTCTTTGTGCTCCTGGCAGGCCGCCTCCCTTTCCACGACACCAACCTCGTGCTCCTGTACAAGCGGATCGCACGGAGCGACTACCAGTGCCCCGCATGGTTCTCCATCGACGCGCGCAAGCTCCTTGCCCGGCTGCTTGACCCGAACCCCAATACCCGGATCACCATCACCAAGCTCATGGCCCGGACCTGGTTCCAGAAAGACTCCTGCCCCCTCAGCGACAAGCCCCTCGACACAAGCGAAACGGCGGTGTTCCTCTGCCAGGAAGCCGGGGGACATCACGACGACGACCAACCGGAGGGTGCCACCCGGAAGAGGAAGAGATCCAAGGTGACCGCGTCGTCGCCAACCATCAACCTGAGGCCATCGAGCATGAACGCCTTCGACATCATCTCGCGGTCGAGCGTGCTGGACCTGGCCAAGATGTTCGACGCGGAGCACAAGACGTCGGAGGCCCGGTTCTCCAGCAAGGAGACCACGACGGTGATCGTGTCCAAGCTGGGGAAGATCGCGGAGGCGGGGAGGTTCAGCTTTAAGCTGAACAAGGAGAAGGGGAGAGTGGAGCTGGAGGGGAGCCAGGACGGCCGGAAAAGGGCGCTGGCCCTGGAGGCGGAGATCTTCGAGGTGGCGCCGTCGGTGCACGTGGTGGAGATGAGGAAGACGGGCGGCGACTCGCTGGAGTTCCAGGACTTCTACAAGCAGGAGCTCAAGCCGTCGCTGGGCGATATCGTGTGGGCGTGGCAGGGAGGTGACTCGCCGCCACCAACGCTCACGACGGCGGTGCCTAGGTCAAACACGAATTCCTGAGTTCATTCACCAACCGCTTGGCATTTCATGCGTGGGACGAGGATCCTTTGCTTCCGCCGTGACCCTCTTGTGTAACTGATCTGGCCTCTGCCTTGATCGGACGATCGCCACGCCTCTGTCGGGGTTTTCGAAAACGTGAATCGGTACAGAACCGGAGCGTGCTTGCTGTTCTGCACTACTATAGGAACTGCGGAGAAACTATTTGAAAAAAAAGCGTGGTTAGGTCTCGGTCGGCTCAGATTTAACCAAATCTCAATCAAACGACGTAGTATATAAAAAGAAGAAAAAAGCTAAAAAAATAATTGCATGGATCTTGACACAAGATCAAACAAATATAGCATCGCCGGAAATATAATAAGTCTCGGACTTAGCAAAACTGAAAAAAAAAGAAGCAGCTAAGCTACGGCTGCCTAATTTTTTTTAGATATTCCTTGTGAGCTGTCGGATCGCTCATCTTCCTCCCAGAGAGCAACGGATTATGTCTGGGACTGAGCTAGCTTGAGCAATGAATTTTCATGATTTTTTATACTTTGTAAGAAGGAATCACAACTTCAAAAGGGGTGTTGTTATTAGGGCTAGGGCTATAGCCATAGTTGCCCTATGCATGTCTTCACATTGCCCATATTGTTATTCTTCCCCGAACGCGACCTAAACAATTTTTACTCTTCTCCACCCACCTTCGGCCCAATCTTCTGTTGCCGTCACCCGCGTCCGGGGCACACGTGCATCACGGTCCGCCCTACTCCCCCCACGACCATTACCAGCCATCCCTCTATACCTGCCACGATATGTGTCGCCGTCAACCTCTCCGCACCCCCCGCACACAAACAATCGAACCTCTGATTCGGCTCCACATGCGATGCCTGTGCCGTGTCATAGCTGGCTCCATCTAGTTGCCGGCTCGACCCCGCACCTTGCTCTCACTCATCGTAGCATTCATGTCTCGGTCTCTGGGCTACACACAAGAATCTTTTTGAGTGCTCGTTCAAGAACTATGATCTTTGGCTCTAGAAAGTGACGCGGAAAAAAGAAATGTGCCACTCAAAACCGATTCAGTCATTGAAAGAAACAACACTTACTAATCTCGACAAGCACTCGAAATGGACGACGACGTGGTGCTGAGCGAGCGCCAGCAAGGCCCATAGACGTCGGCGAGGCCTTGGCCAGGAGGTACCTGAAGCCATCACCGATGCGACAACAACCTGAAAGATGGAGGGGATCGGAGGTGACTAGTTCGAATTGGCGTGCGGGCTCACCCATGAAAAATTGCCGCCCGAAGAGATTTAGAGGGATTACCAGAGCGGCGGCAAGACGACTAAGGGGGCAACTCGATATAGCGGGGCAGCAAGGCATGTCGCAACAACCACAACGACGACCATCGCGTACCGCTGCTAAGATTCTGGAGAGAACAATGGCGGCCACGGCCTGCTGCACATGCCGCAACAACTGCTATGCAACAAGCATAGGCAGAACTGGGGCTACTTGCCGCACTGCTGCGAAGCAGGTGCTCGAGATGGCTATCGCTCCCCACTGCCGCTGCAATGCAACACCAAGAGGTAGGCCAGAGGCGGGTGCCACTCCTCGTTGGTGCTGCAACGCAACATAAAGATGGAATTGCTAGAGGCGGGCGTCGCTTGCCGCCTGTGCTGCAACGCATCAGGAAGAAGAAGGCCGTTGCTCGACATCAGCGCTGCAACGCAACATGAAGAGGGGGCCCAGAGGTGGAGCGACACCCCGTCAATGATGCAACGCAGCACAGAGGGAAGGCACAATTATTTGAGGGTGCCGCTGCTCGTCGTCGGTGCTGCAACACAACGGACAAGGAAGACAGGGCCGCGACACAAGAGGGAGCCACCTGGTGCTAGGATGTAACTTCGACGACTTGGTGTTGTTGGTGTTGTGATGCAGCACGCCAGACGTTGCGAGCATGTGTCGCTACGACGGCTTGCCGGCGATGATGCAACACAACAGACAAGGAAGGCGGGGGCACGACGTGCTGCTTCTTGAGCTTGCGTTGGTTTTTCCCTTGAAGAGGAAAGGGTGATGCAACAAAGTAGATATAAGTATTTCCCTCAGTTAAGAACCAAGATATCAATCCAATAGGAGATACAAGAAAGTCTCCAATATATGCACCTACACAAACAATCAAACACTTGCACCCAACACGATAAGTGGGTTGTAATCCCTTCACGGTCACTTGCAAAGGTGAGATCTGATAGAGATAGATATAAAAGATTACTAAAATGTAAAACTAAATAAAAGTAAAAAAATTGCAGCAAGATATTTTTGGTATTTTTGATTTATATATATGAAAATACAAGATGGAAAATAGACCCGGGGGTCATAGGTTTCACTAGAGGCTTCTCTCTTGAAGGCAAATACTACGATGGGTAAACAAATTACTGTTGAGCAATTGATAAAAAAACGCAAAGTTATGACGATATCTAAGGCAATGATTATGCATATAGGCATCACGCCCGTGTCAAGTAGACCGAAACGATTCTGCATCTACTACTATTACTCCACACATCGACCGCTATCCATCATGCATCTAGAGTATTAAGTTCATAAGAACGTAGTAATGCCTTAAGTAAGATGACATGATGTAGAGGGATAAACTCAAGCAATATGATGAAAACCCCATCTTTTTACCCTTGATGGCAACAATACAAATACGTGCCTCGCTACCCCTACTTTGTCACTGGGTGAGGACACCGCAAGATTGAACCCAAAACTAAGCCAAACAAAACCGATAATTCAAAGAGAAATACAAAGATATCAAATCATGCATATAAGAATTCAGAGAAAATTCAACTAATATTCATAGATAATCTGATCATAAATCCACAATTCATCGGATCTCGACAAACACACCGCAAAAGAAGATTACATCAGATAGATCTCCAAGAACATCGAGGAGAACATGGTATTGAGGATCAAAGAGAGAGAAGAAGCCATCTAGCTACATGCTATGGACTCGTAGGTCTGTGGTAAACTACTCACGCTTCATCGGAATGGCAATAGAGTTGATGTGGAAGCCCTCCGTGATCAAAGCCCCCTCCGGCAGGGTGCCGGAAAAGGTCCTAAGATGGGATCTCACGGGTATAGAAGGTTACGACGGCGGAAAAGTATTTTGATGGACGCTTTTGGTCGTTTGGGAATATTTGGGAATTTATAGTCCAAGAATTAGGGTTAGAGGACTTCCGAGGGGCCCACAAGCCAGGGGCCTCCCCTCCTAGGGCGTGCCCTGGAGGCTTGTGGCCTCCCCGGGACTCCACTGATTTCATCTCAAGTCCTACGTGTGTCTTCTGGTCCAAGAAAAATCATCGTAAATTTTTATTCCGTTTGAACTCAGTTTGATATTCCTTTTCTATAAAAGTCAAAAGCAAGGAAAAAATAGAAACTGGCACTAGGCTCTGGGTTAATAAGTCAGTGCCAAAAATAAAATAAAATAGCATATTAATGCATATAAAACATCCAAAAAAATATAATATAATAGCATGGAACAATTAAAAACTACAGATATGTTGAAGACGTATCAAGCATCCCCAAGCTTAATTCCTGCTCGTCCTCAAGTAGGTAATGATAAAAACAGAATTTTTGATGTGGAATGCTACCTAACATATTTATCCATGTAATTTTCTTCATTGTGGCATGAATATTCAGATCCATAAGGTTCAAAATAAAAGTTTAATATTGACATAAAAACAATAATACTTCAACCATACTAATAAAATAATCGTGTCTTCTCAAAATAACATGACCAAAGAAAGTTATCCCTACAAAATCATATAGTCTGGCTATGCTCCATCTTCATCACACAAAGTATTAAATCATGCACAACCCCGATGACAAGCCAATCAATTGTTTCATACTTTTGATGTTCTCAAACTTTTTCAACTTTCACGCAATACATGAGCGTGAGCCATGGATATAACACTATGGGTGGAATAGAATATGGTGGTTGTGGAGAAGACAAAAAGAAGGAGATAGTCTCACATCAACTAGGCGTATCAATGAGCTATGGAGATGCCCAACAATAGATATCAATGTGAGTGAGTAGGGATTGCCATACAATAGATGCACTAGAGCTATAAGTTTATGAAAGTTCAAAAGGAAACTAAGTGGGTGTGCATCCAACTCGCTTGCTCACGAAGACCTAGGGAAATTTGAGGAAGCACATCATTGGAATATACAAGCCAAATTCTATAATGAAAAATTCCCACTAGTATATGAAAGTGACAACATAGGGGACTCTCTATCATGAAGATCATGGTGCTACTTTGAAGCAGAAGTGTGAAAAAAGGATAGTAGCATTGCCCCTTCTCTCTTTTCTCTCAATTTTTTGGTGGGCTTCTTTGGCCTCTTTTATTTTTTTGTGGGATTCTTTGGCCTCTTTTATTTTTTGTACAGTCCGGAGACTCATCCCAACTTGTGAGGGAATCATAGCTTCCTTCATCTTTTTCTTGCATGGGACAATGCTCTAATAATGATGATCATCACACTTTTATTCACTTACAACTCAAAAATTACAATTCGATACCTAGAACAAAATATGACTCTATATGAATGCCTCCGACGGTGTACTGGGATGTGCAATGATCTAGCGTAGCAAATGACACCAAAAAAGTACAAGCCATGAAAACATCATGCTAGCTATCTTATGATCGTGCAAAGCAATTTGACAATGATGGTGCGTGTCATAATAAATAGAATGGTGAAAGTTGTATGGCAATATAACTTGGAATGGTTATGGAAATGCCATAATAGGTATGTATGGTGGATGTTTTGAGGAAGGGTAAATGGTGGGTTTAATGTGCCGGCGAAAGTTGGGCGGTACTAGAGAGGCTAGCAATGGTGGAAGGGTGAGAGTGTGTATAATCCATGGACTCAACATTAGTCATAAAGAACTCACATACTTATTGCAAACATTCATTAGTTATCAAAAGAAAGTAATAGACACATCTATCCCCCTAGGATCATGTGGTGAAGAAAAATATAGTCTCAAGTAAATTTACCAATAGACGAAGACGAAAGAGGGGATCCCCAAGCTTAGGCTACTGCTACTCCTTATTCCATAGTCCATCAAATCTTTACCCAAAACTTGAAAACTTCACAACACAAAACTCAACAGAAAACTCATGAGATCCATTAGTATAAGAAAATAAATCACCACTTTTGGTACTGTTGTGAACTCATTCATTATTTATATTGCTGTAATATATACTGTATTCCAACTTCTCCATGGTTCATATGCCCCAATACTACCCATAGATTCATTAAATAAGCAAACAACACATAGAAAACAGAATCTGTCAAAAACAGAACAGTCTGTAGCAATCTGGAAACTTCCAATACTTCTGTAACTCCAACAATTCTGAAAAATTAGAACAACATAGGCAGATTGTATATCAATCTTGTTCAAAAAGAATCAGTATTTTATCACGCTTCTGTCAAAAATGGAAATTATTTTACTAGGCACAAAAGTTTCTATTTTTCAACAAGATCAAATCAACTATCACCATAAGCCATCCTAAAGGTCTTACTTGGCACAAACACTAATTAAAACACTAAAACACATCTAACCAGAGGCAAGATAATAAATTTATCTAAAAATAGGAAATAAAAATATCGGGTTATCTCCCAAGAAGGGCTTTTCTTTAAAGCCTTTTAGCTAGGCATTGAAATTTCGATGATGCTCACATGAAAGACAAGAATTGAAGCACAAAGAGAGCATCATAAAACTCATGAGAAACTCATCTAAGTCTAACATACTTCCTATGCATAGGCATTCTATAAGCAAAAAAATTATCAAGGCGAGCAAAAACTAGCATATGCATGGAAGAAGAGTGAAACTTTAACAATCTAAGCATTAAGAGAGATAATTCAGTAACATAAAGATTTCTACAATCATATTTTCCTCTCTCATAATAATTGAATGTAGGATCATATTCAAACTCAACAATATAGCTATCACATAACATATTCTCTACATAATCCATATTCATGCAAAGTTGACACTTTTCCAAAATAGTGGGGTTATCATCAAATAAAGTCATGACCTTTCCAAATCCACCTTTATCAAAAAAATCATAAGATTGAACATTATCCAAATATGTGGGATCTGAAGTTGACACTCTTCCAAACCCACTTTCAACATTATTGCAAACATTATTATCAATCTCATATTCATAATGGGGCTTAAATTTTTTTTGAAGATCACAAGAAGAATCGCCCCAATCATGATCATTGCAACAAGTAGTAGACAGAGCAAAATTAGCATCCCCAAGCTTAGGGTTTTGTATATCATTACAACAATTGAAATTAATGGAATTTATAATAACATCAGTGCAATCATGCTTTTCATTCAAGGCACTGTCGTGAATCACTTTATAATTTTCTTCTTTCAACACTTCATCGCAATTTTCAGATTCACAAATTTCAAGCAAAACCTCATAAAGATAATCTAGTGCACTCAATTCACTAGCAATTGGTTCATCATAATTGGATATTTTCAAAATATTAGAAAGTGGATGTGGATCCATAAATCTCTTTGCTCCTAAATTTGAATAAACACAATTATGCCAAGTAAATGAGCAAACAAACCAAGTAAGACATGAAGGCAAACGGAAAGAAGGTGAATAAAAAGGAAAATATTTTTGTATTTTTCAGAAAACATTTTAGAAGTGGGAAGAGGAAATGTAACATCCCAAAATTCAAAATTTTGGAATGTTATATTAAATAAATAGTTTTTATTGATTGTTTGATTGTGGTGTGGTTGCTTGTGTGAAACTGAGTGAAATTTGAAACTTTTCAAAAGTTGAATGAGAGGAAATAAAAGGACTTTCCCAAACTTTCATTTTGCATTTATGATCTCCATGAATTCATATTCATTCCATCACAAGACCCTAGAGTGAAGATGATATGTCATCTTCCATTTAATTAAAATGAAAAGGGTTTTTGAAAATATTTGAATTTCATTTGGAAATATTTCAAATTCGGAAACTTTATCCAACTCAATGAGTTTCAGGAGAGAAGATAAAATGACTTCTTCAAATACTAAGAAAAGAGAGTTGGAAGTTTCAAAGAATCAAATTCGAAAGTCCCTTTGAAGTTATTTTAAAACCCACTTTCAATTTGGAGTTATTTGGTTTTTATTCAAGTTATTTTTCTCCAAAAATAAAATAATTGGAAAATAGGGTAAAATGATTCCCTACATTAGAAAAGTGGAGAAAAATGAGCTTGAAATAATTTTGGTATTTCAAAATATTTTTATTTTGTTTTTAAATGAACCAGTAGCACTATTTGCTTTATTAAATTTTTTGTGGAATTTATTTGCTGCTGAAAATATATTCATGTTTTAGGAAATCTTTTTCTGAAAAGTTTGATATATAATATGCCAAATTTTTTTATTTTCATTAATCAGTTTTCCTTTCTATTTCTATTAAAAAAATATACATGCAGGCCATAATTATTTGTCGCCCACATGTGTAGCGTAGTGGCAGCGGGCGCCCCATCTTTTTTTCCTACATGGGCCAGGCCCAGGTAGCCATTTTTTCTTCCCATTTTTTTCTTTTTTCCGCTTTGGTCGAAATAAAAAAAACTGCAGCGGTGGTGTGTGCACGTGGTCGGCCGAACTTTTTGGCCCATGATGCACCTCTTCTCTCTTTTCTATTTTTCGTCTACGTTTATTCCCACATTGCCTAGCCTTTGACCTCTAAGCCTCTCTTCACCTATAAATATAGACCCATAGAGCCTCCAAAAATCATCCGATTTGGATTAAATCAATATTTTGGTTTGACTAAATTCACTAAAGAAAAATATATTTTTTTCTCTCCGGCGAGACTTCTGGAAGTTGTCTCCTCTCTCTGAAGTCATCTTTTCTCTACCTTATAAAGATATCTTTCTTCGTATTTTTTTATATACTCCCGTAGCTTATTATTGAAGGAAATATGCCCTAGAGGCAATAATAAAGTTGTTATTTATATTTCCTTATATCATGATAAATGTTTATTATTCATGCTAGAATTGTATTAACCGGAAACTTAGTACATATGTGAATACATAGACAAACAGAGTGTCCCTGGTATGCCTCTACTTGACTAGCTCGTTAATCAAAGATGGTTAAGTTTCCTAGCCATAGACATGTGTTGTCATTTGATGAACGGGATCACATCATTAGAGAATGATGTGATGGACAAGACCCATCCGTTAGCTTAGCACTATGATCATTTAGTTTATTGCTATTGCTTTCTTCATGACTTATACATGTTCCTCAGACTATGAGATTATGCAACTCCCGAATACCGGAGGAACACCTTGTGTGCTATCAAATGTCACAACGTAACTGGGTGATTATAAAGATGCTCTACAGGTGTCTCCGATGGTGTTTGTTGAGTTGGCATAGATCAAGATTAGGATTTGTCACTCTGTGTATCAGAGAGGTATCTTTGGGCCCTCTCGGTAATGCACATCAGTATGAGCCTTGCAAGCAATGTGACTAATGAGTTGCTGGATGATGCATTACGAAACGAGTAAAGAGACTTGCCGGTAACGAGATTGAACTAGGTATGATGATACCGACGATCAAATCTCGGGCAAGTAACATAACGATGACAAAGGGAATGACGTATGTTGTTATGCGGTTTGACCGATAAAGATCTTCATAGAATATGTAGGAGCCAATATGAGCATCCAGGTTCCGCTATTGGTTATTGACTAGAGATGTGTCTCGGTCATGTCTACATAGTTCTCGAACCCGTAGGGTCCGCACGCTTAACGTTCGATGATGATTTGCATTATGAGTTATGTGATTTGATGAACCGAAGCTTGTTCGGAGTCCCGGATGAGATCACGGACATGACGAGGTGTCTCTAAATGGTCGAGAGGTAAAGATTCATATATTGGAAGGTTGCATTTGGACATCGGAATGGTTCCGAGTGGTTCGGGCATTTTTCCAGAGTACCGGGAGGTTACCGGAACCCCCGTGAGAAGTTATGGGCCTTATGGGCCATAAGAGGGAAGCACACCAGCCCACAAGGGGCTAGTGCGCCCCCCTTGGGAAGGAGGCTGATTAGGACTAGGAGAAGGGGGCCAGCCCCCCTTTCCTTCTCCTTCTCCCTTTCCCCTTTCGTACTCCGTGTGGGAGGTGGAATCCTACTAGGACTAGGGAGTCCTAATAGGACTCCACAACTTGGCGCCCCCTAGGGCCGGCTGCCTCTCCCTCTCCCTCCTTTATATACGGAGGAAGGTGGCACCCCAAAGACACAGAAGTTGATCTTTAGTCGTGTGCGGTGCCCCCTCCACAGTTTTCCACCTCGGTCATATTGTCGTAGCGCTTAGGCGAAGCCCTGCGTCGGTAACTTCATCATCACCGTCAACACGCCATCGTGCTGACGCAACTCACCCTCGGCCTCAGCTGGATCAAGAGTATGAGGGACGTCACCAAGCTGAACGTGTGCAGATCGCGGAGGTGCCGTGCGTTCGGTACATGATCGGTCGGATCGCGAAGACGTCCGACTACATCAACCGTGTTACTAAATGCTTCTGCTTTCGGTCTACGAGGGTACGTAGACACACTCTCCCCTTTCATTGCTATGCATCTCCTAGATAGATCTTGCGTGATCGTAGGAAAAAAAAATTAAATACTGCATTCCCCAATAATTATTTCTAGACTAGTACGATAGAATAATTAGATTATCATTTAGTCTCTGTATTTACACTTTAGGCGTAGAAATCTTTTAGCAATAGCTCTTTTTCTTCCGTAAAACAGCTTGGTCTTGATTTTTCAAATAGTCATAACTTTTTACTCGTTCATTCAAATTAGATAAAACCAACGCCTACATTTTTGTCTTGATTCCGCCTATCTAGTGAACTTATCAAATAAACTTTTTGCAACTTCCAAATTTCGAAATTTGTTCAGATTCATATTCAAACTTCTTTTGATCATATCTTTTTATTCGTAACTCCGTTTCCGATGAACCCAACTGCTTCGGATTCGTATTGAAGTAAACTTTCCGTTCGCACTGTTAGTGTCATCTTTCCAACATATAATTTTGATCATAGTCAAATTACTCCGCTAGTCCACAAAGAGTTATCACACAACATTCTAAGCAGATTCAATGCTATGTTGAATTACTTGTATCTTTTGATCCGTTATTTCCAATCTAGTAATTCTTCTTCCTACATGTTCCTATTGACTTCCTACATCCAGTAGCATCATTAGTTTCAACTTTGGAACCTTTCAAACTATTCGAACCTTCATTTGATCATATTTTGTAAACGGTAGCGCATTTTCAATTGATTCCTTATTGCAATTGAATCCCTAGACGTAATCTATCATCTTGAGCCATCACCACACTTTTTCACCGAAATTAGGATCTGACCTTGCAAAATAATTTGATTTAGTTCTTTTGGAGTTCTTGCAATCTTCCTTTGCATGTTCTTTTGGGTCTTTGAGTGATTGCTTATGTGTGGATAAAATCGCTTGCTTACTATAGAATGATCGGAGTGTGACGAGTAGAAATATCTGGAATTATGAGTGCGAGAATCTTCATCAACAGTACAAGGCAAGTTCACACATTGATCATACTCTTCCTATACCCAGTTTTACTTGCATTAGATACACCCCTCAAAAAATTTGCATGAGTAGGATTTGGGAACATGTGGTTATGCTATGTCGTTGATGAGGTAGGAACCTATTACCTTTGATCACCCCGGGATTATACGCTATGCTCTTATTGCTTAGCCATGCTCATAGACGTGGATTGGTATGTGAGAATCATGCAAGTTGTGAGAGATAATAACTAAGGGAAACTTTAAGGTGGCAACATTAACACACATCTGGGTGGAATGGTTGGGGCACCCTGGAGAACCCAGTGGCTTGCCCGTGCACCTGGAGAACCCAGTGCTTGCCCAAGGGGATCCCGGAGAACCAGTGTGATTACCCTATGGAATGCCACCCAGGCTCAAAGGGATCATAAGATTATTCATGCTACAAACTTCCGTGTGCAGCCACAAGCCATTATGGGCTCTGGCATAGTTGAGTAAGTTGTGGGAATCCTTTCCATGATGGGCTAGCAGATGTAGGGGAATTGTAGGTGTACCGGCCTATCTATCGGTTAAGGTGACCTCTTCGGAAAGACTGTGTCTCGGTCATCCGTTTCTCAAACATCATGCAATGCAAGAAATACAACGGAGGAGATCGAGTCTTGTGGGGAAAAGTGCGCAAACCTCTGCAGAGTGTACAAACTAATCATGATTAGCCGTGTCTCCGGTTATGGACATTTTGAGTATCTGGTATTTGAATTATGGGTTGATCTCATCACTCTATTTAATGAAATTGTTGGGTTATTAATGATTTGGTGATTTTTGGGATTGATTTGGGGTTACCTTCTCAATATGGGTAATTTAACTTGGTAGTAAATAAAATTTATTCCTTTGTTGTAGGAAAAAAAATTAGCTTTATGCAAAATTAAAATTAGAGGCTCCATCAGCCAAATATGCATGTAGAGATAGATATTCTCCTTACTATTCTATGGTGTGAAATTGCTAGTACATTCAATGTACTGACCTATATGGCTGCAACATCTCATGTTGCAGGATTCTTACGACGAGTAAGTGATACGTTAGGGTTATGATGTCTACACTCAACTTTGTCGTTGGTGTGGTTGGGACTCCACAGCTTTGTTGTTTCTTCCGCTATATGGATTGAGGTAATAGCATTTATGTTACTTTATACATGTGATTTACCTCTGTTATAAAACCTCGAGTACTGTGTGTGTCAGCATACCAATCCAGGGATGTCACTTAAGCATGGAGACTTTGATCCATTCGGTTCAGGTCGCTACAGGAAAACGAGAGACAAATGGAAAATAATGTAATCCAAGAGATGGGAGTTTATGATGGGTACTTGGTAGGCTTGATGTAGATCTCCCCGGCAACAGCGCCAGAAATTCCTCCTGCTACTTCTTTGGCATGCGTTGGTTTTTCCTTGAAGAGGAAAGGGTGATGCAACAAAGTAGAGATAAGTATTTCCCTCAGTTAAGAACCAATGTATCAATCCAGTAGGAGATACAAGAAAGTCCCCAATATATGCACCTACACAAACAATCAAACACTTGCACCCAACGCGATAAAGGGGTTGTAATCCCTTCACGATCACTTGCGAAGGTGAGATCTGATAGAGATAGATATAAAAGATTACTAAAACGTAAAACAAAATAAAAGCAAATAAATTGCGGCAAGATATTTTAAGGTATTTTTGATTTATAGATCTAAAAATATAAGGTGGAAAATAGACCCGGAGCCATAAGTTTCACTAGAGGTTTCTCTCTTGAAGGAAAATAATACGGTGGGTGAACAAATTACTATCGAGCAATTGATAGAAAAGCGCAAAGTTATGACAATATCCAAGGCAATGATTATGCATATAGGCATCACGTCCGTGTCAAGTAGACTGGAACGATTCTGCATCTACTACTATTACTCCACACATCGACCGCTATCCAGCATGCATCTAGGGTATTAAGTTCGTAAGAACGGAGTAACACCTTAAGTAAGATGACATGATGTAGAGGGATAAACTCAAGCAATATGATGAAAACCCCATCTTTTTACCCTTGATGGCAACAATACAAATACGTGCCTCGCTACCCCTACTTTGTCAATGGGTGAGGACACTGCAAGATTGAACACAAAACTAAGCACTGATATTCCACAAGTATAGGGGACCGATCATAGTCCTTTCGATAAGTAAGAGTGTTAAACCCAACGAGGAGTAGAAGGAAATGAGAAGTGGTTCTCAGAAAGGTAATGTCTACAAGCACTGAAATTGTAAGTAACGAGTAGTTTGATAGCAAGATAATTTGTAACGAGCAAGTAACGATAATAGTAACAAAAGTGCAGCAAGGTAGCCCAATCCTTTTGAGGCAATGGACATGGCAAAACGGTCTCTTATGATAAGCAAAGTGTTCTTGTGGGTACACGGGAATTTCATCTAGTCACTTTCATCATGTTGGTTCGATTTGTGTTCGCTACTTTGATAATTTGATATGTGGGTGGACCGGTGCTTAGGTGCTGTTCTTACTTGAACAAGCCTCCTACTTATGAAGCATCCCCAACTACAAGAAAAGTATTAAGAATAAATTCTAACCATAGCATTAAACTTTTGGATCCAGTCGTCCCCTTATGGAATAACACATAAACTAGGGTTTAAGCTTCTGTCACTCTCGCAACCCATCATCTAATAACTACTCCACAATGCATTCCCTTAGGCCCAAATAGGGTGAGGTGTCATGTAGTCGACGTTCACATGACACCACTAAGGGAATCACAACATACATACCATCAAAATATTGAACACATATAAAATTCACATGATTACTTGCAACAAGATTTCTCCCGTGACCTCAAGAACAAAAGTAACTACTCACAAATGATAATCATGCTCAAGATTAGAGGGGTATTACCGTATTAAATATCATATTGGATCTGAACATATAATCTTCCACCAAATAAACCATATAGTAATCAACTACAAGATGTAATCAACACTACTAGTCACCCACAAGTACCGATCTATAGTTCCGGTACAAAGATTGAACACAAGAGTTGAACTAGGGTTTGAGAGGAGATGGTGCTGTTGAAGATATTGATGGAGATTGCCCTCCCCAAGATGTGAGAGTTGTTGGTGATGATGACGATGATTTCCCCCTCCGGGAGGGAAGTTCCCCCGGCGGAATTGCTTCACTGGAGGGCAAAAGTGCTCCTGCTCAAGTTCTGCCTCGAGACGGTGGCACTTCGTCCCGAAAGTCCTCCTATTATTTTTCCTAGGTCAAAATGACTTATATACTAGAAGATGGGCACCGAAGGTGGGCTGGGCTGAGCACAACCCACCAGGGCGCGCCCGGGGGGCCAGGTGTGCCCTGGTGTCTTGTGCTCACCGGGTGGACCCCCTCCGACGGTTATCTGCTCCAGTATTTCTTATGTATTCCATAAAAACTCCCCGTGAAGTTTCAACTCATTTGGAATTGTGCAGAATAGGTAGCCTGGCGTAGCTTTTTCAGGTCCAGATTTCCAGCTGCCGGAATTCTCCCTCTTTGTGTGAACCTTGCATATTATGAGACAAAAGGCATTAGAATTACTCCAAAAATCAGTATTATGCATAAAAACATTATAAATAATAGTAGGTAAACATGATGCAAAATGTACGCATCAACTCCCCCAAGCTTAGACCTCGCTTGTCCTCAAGCGAAAACCCAAATCGAAAAACATGTTCACATGCTTAGAGAGAGAGGTGTCAATAAAAACAAAATACGGACATAAAAGCATCATGCATATTATTATAACAACAACAAACTCTAACATAAAACTTTTATCATAGACTTCTCATGAATAAGTAACAATTCATCACAACATCAAAGTATAAAGCATAAACTCTATTGGAAACCAATAAACCATGTTCTCAGTCAACTTTGCAACTATAATTCATCATATTTTCAGGAAGGGTCACGTATCAGAGCCTTTAGGCAAGTCCACATACTCAACCATCATATAGTCTTCTATGATTGCTAACACTCACCGCATACACATGAGAAAAACGTTTCAACCGGACACATAGAAAGATAGGGGCTTATAATTTCGCCTCCCAACGTATTCACCTCAAGGGTGATGTCAACAAAAATAACGCATGCTACCGATATCCAACTGGATATATGTGCCTAGATCTTTCCTCAACACATGATGCTTGCCAAAATAGAAAATAAAAAGGAATATACAGAACTTTGACTCTTGCATAAAAGTAAATACATAAAAGTAAAAGATAGGCCCTTCGTAGAGGGAAGCAGAGGTTGCCATGCTCTTTTTGTTTGTATGCTCAATCCCTTAGTGCAAAAGAACGTCACGTTATATTGCCCCTTGGGATAGCAACCTTTATGCAGTCTATCGCTTTTATTCTTTGCCATCACAAGTTCGTACAACGCTCAATTTTGTATTACACTAAATGATCTAACACTTTTAGAAGCAATTTTTATTGCCTTATTGCACTGATGACAACTTACTTGAAGGATCTTACTCAATCCTTAGGTAGGTATGGTGGACTCTTGAAAATAAGATTTGGATTTAAGGGTTTTGGATGCACAAGTAGTATCTCTACGTAGTGTAGAATTTTTGGCTAGCAAAGATGGGAGGGGGCAAGCACCTCATGTTAAAGGATCTATGACGATATAACTTCTTTGTGAATATGAACAAACATAAATCATTACGTTATCTTCCTTGTCCAACGTCAACAATTTTGGCATATAATATTTTGATGGGGGCTCAAAATCACGAAAGATTTCCAAGATAGTGTATTTGCATGTGAATCTTCTCTTCCCTTATTAATTCTTTCATGAATTTCATCATTGACTAATGCTATGTTTGTCAATCTCCAATAAAATTTTCTACTTGTACTTTTCCTTATGTGGTGTCATTACTTACCATAAGATTAGCATATGATCCTTTTCATTTAATTCCTTTCTTTTTAATGAAACATGAAAGTAAAGAAAACAAAGCTCAAACTAAACTTTATTATGTATCTCGTACACGATTACAAATATAGATCACTAAGAAAAGTCTTGAAGATAAAGGATCGAACTAAACTTTTATTCATCTAAAGCAAAAGATAACTATGGATCGAACTAAGATAAGTAAAGGTAAAAGATAGTGGAGGTGATACGATACCGGGGCACCTCCCCCAAGCTTGGCAGAAGCCAAGGGGAGTGCCCATACCCGATACTCAATTTTATTTTGGTGATGAAGAAGGAGGTGGTGGCGATGAAGTGGAGGGTTTGTC
The DNA here is from genome assembly GCF_002162155.2 of Triticum dicoccoides. Taxonomy (NCBI): domain Eukaryota; kingdom Viridiplantae; phylum Streptophyta; class Magnoliopsida; order Poales; family Poaceae; genus Triticum; species Triticum dicoccoides. Next base: position 542,031,144 of record NC_041384.1, on the reverse strand, counting down.
CTTCTTTTCCTCCAACTTATGCCGGAGGATAGAGTTATCTATCCTCAACTCATCATTCTCCGTCACGAGCTTTATTATCCTCCTGCATAACGCCTCCATGCTCTCATTCTTGAAACAAGGAAGGACTGGTTCATCTTCATCTTCCTCATCAGTGTACCACATATAGGGATAGGTATCCTTGAAGATATTCTTATCTAGAGGCCGATAAGTAACTGGACAATCCTCCTCAGAACTTTGAGATGACATATTTTCAAATCTGGTAGAGAACAACAAGGAAAAGAAAACAGGAGATTTCTCCGCGATACGGTGGTCAATAGGTTGGGGGGGGTATATAAACATTTTTTATCTTGGGAAACAAGCAAACAGAAGAAAAACGGAGTCTGGAAGGTACTCGAGGTGGGCACAACCCACTTGGGTGCACCTGGCAAGCCTGACGCGCCCTGGTGTCTTGTGCCCACCAGGGTCACCTTCCTGGTAGTTTCTTATTTTCCTAATTTCTTTAATATTCCAAAACTGACAAAAATATTTTTGCAGATTTTTCGGAGTCCAATTAGTTACCGTATCACGTACCTCCTCTTTTTCACAATTCTAGAGTGTTACGGAAGGTTTCTTTTATGTGTTCTTCTGGTGTTATTGTTTGGATAATATTACTTTCAACATTAATGGGCGTACCTGAGATATAATGTTTTATTCGTTGCCCATTAACAACCTTCGGGTTAGTACCTTCGGCATTATTTATTTTGAAAGCTCTAGATCGATAAACCTCCTCGATAACATAGGGTCCTTCCCATTTGGAGAGGAGTTTTCCTGCAAAGAATCTGAAATGAGAGTTGTACAAAAGAACATATTCTCCAACCTTGAACTCACGCTTTTGGATTCTTTTATCATGCCATCTTTTAACATTTTCTTTAAATAACTTGGCATTTTCATAAGCTTGGGTTCCCCATTCATCTAGTGAGCTAATATCAAATAACCTCTTTTCACCGGCAAGTTTGAAATCATAGTTGAGTTCTTTAATTGCCCAATAAGCTTTATGTTCTAACTCAAGAGGCAAATGACAAGCTTTTCCATAACCATTTTATAAGGAGACATACCCATAGGATTTTTATATGCTATTCTATAAGCCCAAAGTGCATCATCTAATTTCTTAGACCAATTCTTTCGGGACCTATTGACAGTATTTTCTAAAATTAATTTTCTTTCTCTATTGCTAAGTTCAACTTGATCACTAGACTGAGGATGATAAGGTGATGCAATTCCATGGTTAACATCATACTTGGCAATCATTTTATGGAAAGGACTATGAATGAAGTGTGAACCACCATCAGTGATTAAATATCTAGGGACTCCAAACCTTGGGAAAATAACTTCCTTAAGCATTTTAATAGAGGTGTTGTGATCAGCACTACTAGTTGGAATAGTGTCTCCCTAGTTAGTAACATAGTCAACAGCAACCAAAATATTAGTATACTCATTAAAGGAAGGAAAGGGTCCAATGTAATCAAATCCCCAAACATCAAATGGTTCAACAGCAAGTGAATAATTCATAGGCATTTCTTGACGCTTACTGATATTACCTATTCTTTGACATTCATCACAAGATGAGACAAACTTACGAGGATCCTTGAAGAGAGTATGCCAATAAAACCCAGATTGCAATACCTTGTGAGCAGTTCTCTCTCCCGCATGATGTCCTCCATAAGCTTTGGAGTGACATTTCCATAGGATTTTGTCCCTGTTCATGCTCAGGTACACAACGTCTAATAATACCATCTACTCCTTCTTTATAAAGATGTGGGTCATCCCAAAAGTAATGTCTTAAATCATGAAAGAATTTTTTTCTTGGGATATTTAAATTAGTGCCCCTGGTTCCTTAGTTGTGCTCACTTTTCCCCACGCTCCAAACATTTGCTCACTTTTCCCCTCTTCCTTAGCTGAAACTCTCACAAATGCTCATAGCGGGCGTTTGCCGTCTTGACCGTCCATTGACCGTTAGTTGCTGACGAGTGGGGCCGAGTCTTCGTCTGACTGTTGCTTGCTGACGGGTGGGACCGCAAGGAGACACATATTGGGAAGCTTGTCTGAATCTGAAACAGATCTAGACAGGCCGCACTGCACAGCGCCGCCCCGCCCCCTACGCCGGCGTCTTGCCGCATCCACCGCAGTTGTTTCCTCCACCCTATGCCCTCGTCCGTTCGTCGGCGACGCCGCGTCTCCGCCAGATATAGCCCACCCCCATCTGGGATTACATAGGGATGTTGAGTGAGGACGCCCGGAATGCAGTCGATCATGGAGAGGATTGGGTCGAATCCGCGGGAGATAATTCATGGATTAAACATGGGTAAGCATTGTTTCCTCTGAAATTGACGTTCTCCGTCGTATTGTAGGCCGTATTTGACTTCTGTTTGCTTGAATCGTTCGAATTTGTGCTCAATTTTACCCAGCTAACTGAAGCCTTTGTTTCCTTCCCCAATGAAATAGTATTGATCCCGTGCTGGCTTTCTGGCTGGCGATTAGAATGGAAAGTAGTATGTTGCATGGTACTAAACCGCATTTGATTTCATCATTTTTCTATCCCAAAGTGGTAGAAACCAGTATGTATTTCAAAGATTTGCGAGCTGAGCTCTGAAACACCTATCCCTGGAGTGATGCCGATGCTGTTGAACTGAATTACTTCAGCAGTGACGAGCAAAGATTTCTCCCACTAACTTGCCACGATCATATGCCATTGCTTTTTGCTGGGATTGCTGGCTGCCGATTCGGTAAACTCCAAATCGATGTGCTTCAGCCACGCGCAGAATGGGCGAAGAGGAAGGGAGTTCAGACATCATCTGTCTGTGCTAATAGCCAGCACCCCGGCACTCCTTGTAGGTTGACACCAAGTAAAGCAAGTGGTTCATGGAGCCACAACATGCCTGCTGCCAATTCTGGTTCCGATTCAGCTGCTGCTTCTCGTGTACCTTCTACAGTTGGTGTAGAAGAAGATGTAGAACCTGACGAGGCAGTGCCTACAAATGATGATGAAGACGAGATGATGTTTCCTGAACTGGTCGATGTAGCCGGTCAGCAAGCAGTGGATGACGAATATATGGAGGAGCCCATCAGCCAAGCTAGGTTTGATGACACTGACGATGAAGAGAAGGTGGAGAACATGGACAGCTTAATCGAGGATGAATACGATGGTGATGACATGCCAACAATTGAGTGGAACAGGGAAAAACCTGAGCTTAGTGTAGGTACCATTTTCCAATCAATGGTGGACTGTCGGAATGTAGTGACAACATGGTGCATTATATCTGAAAACACCTATAAGATTAAAAGGAGTGAGCCAGCAAGGTTCATAGTTTTTTGTCCATATCCTACGTGTAGGTGGAAGTTGCATGCATCTCGTATGAGAAAGAGCAAATATATTCAGGTAATCCAAGTTCAGTTAGTAATTTAGTTTCAGATTGTTGAGTAAGGTTTCTTAACTGTTCTTTACCCTTTTATTTTGTTTCAGATAAAGAAAAACCCACACAAGCACACCTGTCCACCTGGAGGGGGAGGGGGGAAGGCCAAAACCAAGCTAGCAAAAACTAGGTGGGTGGCAGATGCTATATTGGATTGGCTGAGAGAAGAACCTGGACTTGGTCCAACAGCACTTCATGGGAAGCTTTTTGAGAAGTACAAGATAGAAATTCCTTACATGAGAATTTTCAATGCTAGGGAAAAGGCTCTTGACAGAATTAATGGTCAATGGAATGATAGTTTTCAGCTGCTTTACACTTTCAAAGCTGAAGTGGAGATGGCAAGTCCAGGGAGTGTTGTAGAGATTGACAAGCATACAGTTCCATTCAAAATAAAAGGGAAGTCATTTCAGAAGGAGTGCTTCAGAAGGGCTTTTGTTTGTTTCAAGGCTTGCTAGCAGGGGTTTCTAGATGGTTGCAGGCCCTATTTGGCTGTAGATGCTACACATTTGACTGGAAGATGGAGAGGACAGCTAGTAGCAGCTTCTGCAGTTGATGGACACAACTGGCTATTCCTAGTTGCATTTGGTGTGGTGGAGGTAGAGTCTGAGGAAAGTTGGGTCTCATTTCTGCAGCAGTTGCGCAACATTATAGGCACACCCCTAGGTTTAGCTGTACACACAGATGCTTGCAAGGGTTTAGAGAGTGCAGTGGAAATTGTATTCCCTGGAGTGGAGCATAGGGAATGTATGCGACACCTAGCGCATAATTTCAAAAAGAAGTTCAAAGGTAAAGTTTATGATGAGAACTTATGGCCAGCATCATACACATGCAGCAAAAGGAAGCATGAACACCATTTGAGAGTGTTGTATGCTCAAAATCCTCTTGTGAAGGAGTACATGGATGCACATCATGGCAAGGTGTGGTCAAGAAGCAAATTCAACAAAATCTGCAAAGTAGATTATGTGACCAATAACCTTGCAGAATGCTTCAATTCAAAGTTCAAGTCAGTGAAAGGGCTCTTGTTGTGGCAAGCATTTGACAAGATGAGGCAAATGATCATGATAAAGATGGCTCTTCGCAAAAGAATTGCAGAAACACAATATGTTGGTCATCAAATGCTCCCACCACTGATTAAGGCATTTCACTTGAAGGCAAGAGGACTGAAGATGAAATGTATTTGATCTGGTACATATGAGGGAGAGGTTACCTATACTGACACTAAAAATAGGGTATGGAGGTATCCTATGAACCTAAGTACTAGAGAATGTACTTGTAGATGCATACATGCCCTACATCTGATGACCATTATCGGGGGTGCAGATGGTGAAGTTAATCAATATTGCTCTGAGTATTTCTCTATTGCCAAATTTATGGCTGCTTATGCTGACAATGTGCCTGCACTATTGGGGAAAGATCAATGGAACATAGTAGATCCAGGGTTCAAACTCCACACTCCTGTCATTACTAGACCACCAGGAAGACCAAGGAACCAGAGGATTAGAGCAGGTGAGGAGGGTCGTCTACCAAAGAAGCGTGCTTGCAAAAAATGTGGAGTTCTGGGGCATATTGCTAGGCTTTGTACCAATGTAGTGGATGCATCATTTGGAGAGGAGGAAAGATGGACAGCAGCCAATGCTGAGGAGAATGCAGCAGCAATGGAGACTGAAGATGCAGTAGCAAATGAAGCAGTGGAGAATGCAGCAGCAAATGAAGATCTTGGTATGTGTTTGCACCCTTTGTAGAATGCAGCTACCCTTTTGTTTGCATTTGCTCTCTTTTTTGCCTATGGCTTATAATTTTATTTACCAGCTCTAGGGAGAAAAGGCCAAGAGATGAGGAAGCAGAAGATTTTGAAACCATGGCCTTTGATGGTTTTGAATCTATAAGAGAGGAAGAGGAGGGCGTAATTTTTCCAGTTATGCCTTTAAAGATTACTGAACCCATAGATGACCGTCAAATGGTCGTCAAGTGCTCGGCGAGTGCAACTACTCCATCAGCACCTCCATGAGGAAAACCCCAAGTAAAGCCCAAGATCAAAAGGAACAAGATTCTGAAAGAAAAGAGCATCTCAACTAGGGAAACCAGGAGCAAGATGGTGAAGCCAGCTGCAAACACAAGGAGCAAGTCGAAAATTTGAATTAAGTTGTTGGGAAATGTTTGTGTTGTCAATTTGAGGGCGAGTGGATCGCTTAAAAATTGGTAGATTTGTATTAAGATGTTGGCATCTTAAAACTTGGTAGATTTGAGCTACTGTGATAACTTATCAGTTGTAATAATGTTGCTTCTACTTTTGTTTCTTATTTGAGTCATAATTCAAATTTCCATCAAAATTTGAATTTAAATCAATATTTCAATTTGGGCCAAAATTTGGATTCGAGTCAAAGTTTAAGTTGAACATTGGAGGTTCATTGCTCTGTGCGGTGTATTTGATCGAGTATTTGAAGTCCAATATTTGTAGGTGAACAGCCTGAATGAGAAATGTGCAGAAACAAGCTCGAAAACTAGGGTAAACAGCCCTATTTGAAATCAAGTTTTTTTTGACCTTGCCTAAATGAGGCATATATATTTTTATTAACACTTGTTCCATATATATAGGGTAAAAACGAAGTCTCACTATTTATTGATTAATATTCATATTACTACATTTTTTTGAAAAAAAATATGCTTTTAATTCAAAACCGTCAAATAACACATTTTAGATATGAAAATGAAAAAGTAAGTTCAGATCCTTCTTACTCACTCCAAAATGAAGCTATGGAGATTTTTCTGATTTTCTTAATTATTTTGATTTTTTTTCAAACTCTAAACCCTAATTACCCCGTTGACTCGCTCATAACCCCGCAGAAATGCTCCAAACCCTAGCGTCGAACGTGCGCCGTCGGATCCTACCAAGCGCCAAACACCACCCGTCAGATGTGGGGCAGGCATGCGCGATCCGCGTGATGCATCCTAATTGGCTACTGCACTGTCCTTCTCGTGTTTTTTACGATCTGCCCCACTTTACATATGAAATTGTATTTTTCGCACATGACGACCACATGTTAGTGTTAAGAGTTGGTTCAAAAATTGAAACTACAAAATACAATGTGGCAAATTGTCAATATAGCTTCCCCTTCTCCTCTTCTCCATCTGGCAGACAAAGGCATCGAGCAGATCGAGCAATTCCTCTGTTTCTTTCCCCATCTTCTCGTTCTTCTTCCTCTCGAGCAATTCCTCTGTTTCTTCCTCTTGGGCGATATGTCGACCTCCTCGTCAGCCCCCCGTTCCACGTGGCCGGTGTATGGTCCAGTGCCGATGACTCGATGCCCTGACTGCCCACGGACTGTGCCACTGAAGCGGTTGACTTCGAAGGAGGAGAAGAATGGGAATTTTGGGCGCGAGTTCGTCAAATGCGAGAGCAAGCCGGAGGGGCAGGTTAGATCTAAGTTTTCCTCGCATCCTTTATCTCTAATTTCTCAAAAAATCTGTCAGATTTGGATTTAGGTTACATGATTTCATTTTTAGATCGTGAAGAAATGCCACCATTTCGAGTGGATGGATGATTACATCCAGAGGCTTCAAGGGTCGGGCTTGCTGGATTCGAGGGGGAATGCAATCTGCGAGTCCAATCTGCCCCATGACAGTGCCGCTCCGGCAGCAGCAGCGCGTCCGGAATACCCGACGGTGGTAGATGTCGAACTGAAGACGGAATTGAAGAAGATGAACAAGAACTTCAAGCAGCTGATTGAGTTGAAGAAGCAATCCAATCTGATAGCTTTAGGAATACTTGCTCTAGGAATTTTTTACTTGATGGCCATCTCTCGTTAGAGATGTTTGTCTACTGTTGTTGCCACTATTTAGGAATCCAAGTCTATTTATCTCAAATGCAACTCTGTTTAGTGCAACTGTCGACCACTGAATGTATGCAATTTACTGTTAAGTTTCGACACTTTCAGTTTCGGTAGAAAACAACACCAGTTCAGTGATAGGATTATTTTGTTAGCTAATAACCTCGAGTATTGAATCATACCATAGCTCGTCAGATGATAGTAAGTATTACTTGAGCAGCACAAGGAATATACATCAAGTTCATCTCTTCTCTCTCGCACTTGCCAAAATCTTGTCCTCGAGTTCGTTAGTTCTGCTAAAAAAAACCTAGTTCGCTGGCCCAAAAAGAAGCCCAGAAACAAGCGATGTTTCTTTTTTTGTTTAGGAAGGATTGCTTTGTTCTTTTTTGTTTCTGATTGCTTTTTTCATTAACTTGATTGCCCAATCTCTTCTATCTCATTGAGGATTTTTTTGGCTTTCCTTTATGGGTCCCTTCATTTTTTAGAATCAAAGTATTTGCAAACCGCAGTATTATTATGCCTAGCGAACCAATACTTCATGATTAGAAAAAGAGGTCTAACCCTCTTTTTTATATACTTCAAACATAGTGTAGTTAAAACTACACTTTTGACTAAAGCCAAATATCTCAAAGTATTTGATACTTCAGTATTTCTGAAAACCAAAGTATTCTTTGAATACCTAAAAAATACAGAGCTCTCAAACCAAAGCCGTGTACAAATGTACAATATGTTCTTATTTTTAGAAGGCATCTATAAACACATCATTTAGTTTGTTTGGTTATTTTTTCCCACGCCAATTAGCCGTGTCTAAACTTGGGACAAACAAAATACAAACATAACAAAACATTAATATAACACACATAACTTAACTTAGATAGGGTTGCTAGGGCAACATAAGTTCTTACATAGACACCGATAGATAATAGTTTAACCTTACATAGATAGCTCGGGCAACACACACACCAAACTCACACTATAGAGTAGATAGATAGGGTAGCTAGGGCAACACCGTCTTCTTCGCCGCCGGCTTCACCGTCTTCTTCGCCGCCGGCTTCAGTACTCCTCCTCCTCAAGGCCGTTGTCGCCGAGGTAGTACGGGAGGCTGTGCATGCGGTTGCGAGTGGGGAAGACGCTCTCGAAGTCGGTGAAGATGTTATAGGTCATGAATGCGATGAACTCGCACCCACACCAATACACCTTGCCGAGCAGGTAGTAGGCATCGAACCTGTTGGTGAAGTGGACGACGAGCCCTACCACTGGAGCGTTGGCGCGGGGACGCTGCTCCACGAGGTTGAACATGGGCGGCGAGCCCGCCGGGAGGTGGTGGAAGCCCGCATGGAGGAACCCCCGTGCAAGCTCAGTGCTTCCCCTCTAGCGGGAGAATGCCCACACGCGGAGGGATTCCTCGACGACGATGTTGGCGGGGTACCGCCGTTTCGGCATGGTGGGCGGCGCTTGGAACGTCGGCCCGTTGTTCTGCATCTTGCTCGCTTCGCTGAGTGGAACGACTTTGGCTTTTGGGGGAAGAAGAGAAGAAGTTGGAGGCGTAGATGGATCTGTAGAAGAAGAGGCAATGGAGGGCAGTTTAAATAGCCGGGGGAGACGAAGTGGGTACATGCGCAAACGGCCGGCGTAGATCGTGACTCAATGCGTGCGTGAACCGATGCGATCATCAATGTGTGAACGTGAATCGATGCGAGCGTGCTTTGCGTGCTCTGCATGCTCTGCGTTGGCGGCTTCCTGCCTCCCCTTCTGCGTGCTCTGCGTTGGCGGCTGCCTGCCTCCCATTCACGAGCATGCATGCAGCCTGCGGCGTAACCAATGCCTCGACATATGGACGTGACCGTACGTGCAGCCTGCCCCTTCTGCCACCGGCATGTATGCCTGTGACGCGTGAAACGACGCTGCGGAGCGACTGAATCCGCAGGTAATCGTGCGGCACGGATCAATGCGTGCGTGGCGGCATGCATGCATGCGGTTAGGTCTAGGTCACTTGCGTGCGTGGCGGTGTTCGCATGCATAGCAGGCTACATCGATGCCAAAGCCGGGCATGCATAGCAGGCTGCATCCATCGATAGCAGGCTTTTTTAATTTATTACCAACAAACTAACGGGCCCGTCCTATGAACACAAACACGGCCCAACCAGCGAAGCCACAGCCACAGTCAACAGAGTCCAACGTGGCCCCACAAGTCAGTTAATGGCCAAGATGGCAAACATCTGTTATGAACATTTGTGAGAGTTTCAGTTAAGGGAATGGGGAAAAGTGAGCAAAAGTTTGAAGCGTGGGGAAAACTGAGCACAACTAAGGAATTGGGGGCACATATGGAATAAGCCCTTTTTTCTTTTGTTGGTATGTAAATCTAGGTGGTATGTATTTAGCAACAATATAATTAGCATAGTCAACATACCAAGGTGTGTTATGAGAGACATTTATTGCAGCTAATTGCTCAACAGAAAACTACCATTAATAGGTTTTGGGTCATCAAGATTATTTTCAAGCCTAGATAAGTTATCAGCTACGGGGTTCTCCGCTCCTTTTCTATTAGTTATATGCAAATCAAATTCTTGTAACAGGAGAACCCACTTAATGATTCTAGGTTTAACATCTTTATTTTCCATAAGATATTTTATAGCAGCATGATCAGTGTGAACAATAACTTTACAATCAACAATGTAAGACCTGAATTTATCAAAAGCAAACACCACTGCTACGAATTCTTTTTCAGTAGTAGCATAATTTCTTTGAGCACTGTCTAGAGTTTTACTAGCATAATGAATAACATTTAGTTTCTTATCATCTCTTTGTCCTAGAACAACACCAACAACATAATCACTAGCATCACACATAATTTCAAAAGGCAAGTTCCAATCAGGTGGTTGAACAATAGGTGTAGAAATTAATGCTTTCTTGAGTGTTTCAAAGGCTTCTAAACAATCATGATAAAAAATAAATGGAATATCCTTTTACAAAAGATTTGTAAGAGTCCTAGAAATTTTAGAAAAGTCTTTAATAAACCTCCGATAGAAACCGGCATGGCTGAGGAAACTACGAATCCCTTTGATATCTTTAGGACATGGCATTTTCTCAATTGCATCAACCTTAGCTTTGTCCACCTCAATACCTCTTTCAGAAATTTTATGGCCCAAAACAATACCTTCATTAACCATAAAGTGCCACTTCTCCCAATTCAAGACAAGATTTGTTTGTTCACATCTTTGCAAAACTTGATCAAGACTGCTCAAACAATCATCAAAAGACATCCCATAAACGTAAAGTCATCCATGAAAACCTCAACAATCTTTTCACAAAAGTCAGAGAATATAGCAGTCATACATCTTTGAAAAGTAGTAGGTGCATTGCATAAACCAAAAGGCATACGTCTATAAGCATAAGTTCCAAAAGGGCAAGTAAAAGTGGTCTTTTCTTGACCAGGTTGAGAAACAGGTATTTGTGAAAAACCAGAATATCCATCAAGGAAGCAAAAATGTGTGTGCTTAGATAATCTTTCTAGCATTCGATCAATAAAAGGCAGAGGGTAATGATCTTTTCTAGTTGCTTTATTTAGTTTTCTAAAATCAATTACCATTCTATAGCCTGTAACAATTCTCCGTGGAATAAGTTCATTTTATCATTGGGAACAACAGTAATACCTCCTTTCTTAGGGACACAATGAACAAGACTTACCCATCTACTATTAGCTATAGGATAGATTATACATGCTTCCAGAAGTTTTAATATTTCCGTTCTTACCACTTCTTTCATTTTCGGATATAACCGACGATGGTGATCAACAACGGGTTTAGCATCAGGTTCCATATTAATCTTGTGCTAACATAGAGTGGGACTGATGACCTTAAGATCATCAAGGGTATATCCAATAGTAGCTCGGTGCTTCCTCAGGACTTTCAATAATCTTTCTTCTTCATGTTCTGAAAGGTTAGCACTAATAATAACAGGATATATCTACTTCTCATCAAGATAAGCATATTTCAAAGTGTCTGGCAATTGTTCTAATTCAAACACAGTATCACCTTTAGGTGGAGGAGGACTTCCTAGAGTTTCAATAGGCAAATTGTGTTTAAGTAAAGGACATTGTTCAAAGAAAATCTTATCTATTTCATTTCTTTCATGCATATGCATATCATTTTCATGGTCTAGCAAATATTGTTCTAAAGGATTAGTAGGAGGTACAACAATAGAAGCAAGACCAATAATTTCATCCTTACTAGGCAATTCTTTTTATGAGGTTTTCTACTAAACTTGGAAAAATTAGATTCATGAGACTCATCACCAAAGCTAACATCGACAGTTTGTTTCTCACAATCTATTTTAGCATTAATGGTGTTCAAGAAAGGTCTACCAAAGATAATGGGACAAAATTCATCTTGTGGGGAACCAAGAACAAGAAAATCATTAGGGTATTTTATTTTCCACACAATACTTCAACATCTCTAACAATCCTAAGTGGTGTGATGGTGTCTGTATTAGCAAGTTTAATAGTAACATCTATGTCTTCTATTTCAGCGGGTGCTATATCGTTCATAATTTTTTGACATAAGGTAAAAGGAATAGAACTCACACTAGCACCTATGTCACATAAACCATGATAACAGTGATCTCCTATCTTAACCGAGACAACAGGAATGCCAACAACAGGTCTATGTTTATCTTTTCATCGGGTTTGGCAATTCTAGCAGCTTCATCAAAGAAGTAAATAACACACCAATCTATATTTTCAACCAGGAGATCCTTAACCATAGAAACACTAGGTTCTACCTTGATTTGTTCAGCTGGTTTAGGTGTTATAATATAACTTTTATTGACCATAGTTGAAACTTTAGCATGTTCCTTTATCCTAACAGGGAAAGGTGGGTTTTTAATATAAGCAGTAGGAACAACTGGATCAACATTATAGATAATAGTTTCATCTTTAGCAACTACTAGTTCTTTAATTTCTTCTTTAATAGGTGGGTTGTATTTGAACCACTTCTCTTTAGGTAGATCAACGTGAGTAGCAAAAGATTCGCAAAAGGAGGCTACTATCTCAGAGTCAGGTCCATATTTAGTGTTAAACTTTTGAAAAGCATCGATATTCATAAAAGATTTAACACAATCAAACTTAAGATTAATACTGAAAGTGCGTTATATCGACTAGAGGGGGGGTGAATAGGCGATTTTTATGAAAGTCTTCAAAACGTGGAAGTTATGAAGATAAACGATAGAAATAAACCTATTACCATGCAGCGGAAGGTAGACTACACTAAGCAAACCATAGTCAAGTATTCAATGGAGTGAAAGCACAAGGACTAATGGCAGCAATGTAGTAAGGATCAGGTAGGAAGATATTATGAAGCCAAACAGAACACTCAGTCACTCAGTGAAGACAAAAGATAGTGCAATCATACAATGACTTCACAAGGACCAACAGTAAGTAAAGGGAAGGGAAGGATGAAACCAGTGACTCGTTGAAGACAATGATTTGTTGGACCAGTTCCAGTTGCTGTGACAACTGTACGTCTGGTTAGGGCGGCTAGGTATTTAAACCTGAGGACACACAGTCCCGGACACCCAGTCCTGAACACGCAGCTCAGGACACCCAGTCCTCACCGTATTCCCCTTGAGCTAAGGTCACACAGACCTCGTCCAATCACTCAGGTAAGTCTTCAAGGTAGAATCCCAAACCTTCACAGACTTTGTTCACCGGCAATCCACAATGTCTCTTGGATGCTCTGAACGCGACGCCTAACCGGCTGGAGGATTCACAGTCCTCAAGTGTAATAAGTCTTCAGATCACACAGACAAGAAGACTTAAGTGATGCCTAACACTCTTTGGCTCTGGGTGGTTAGGGCTTTATCCTCACAAGGAATTCTCTCTCAAAGGCTTCGAGGTGGGTTGCTCTCAAACGATAAAAGCCGTACTTTAACTCTGAGCAGCCAACCGTTTATGGTTGTAGGGGGTGGGCTATTTATAGCCACTAGGCAACCCGACCTGATTTGTCCGAAATGACCCTGGGTCACTAAGGAACTGACACGTGTTCCAACGGTCAGATTTCATACACACACGGCAACTTTACTTGGGCTACAAGCAAAGCTGACTTGTCCGACTCTGGACAAGTTTCGCTCTCATAGTCTTCACTCGAAGACATAGGTTTTGGTTAAGCATCACTTCAGTCATTCTGACTGGTTCACTTGGACCCCACTTAACAGTACGGTGGTTCCTATGACTCAACAAAGAAGAAACAGAACTACAAAAGATCTAAGTCTTCGAGCTCCATAGGCTTCATGCGATGTCTTCTCTTGTCATAGTCTTCAATGTGAGTATCTTCACATACCACCTTTGACATCAATGTCTTCATACATTTTTAGGGGTCATCTCTGGTAGGAAACCCGAATCAATGAGGGACTTCTACCTGTGTTATCCTGCAATTCTCACAAACACATTAGTCCCTCAACTAGGTTTGTCGTCAATACTCCAAAACCAACTAGGGGTGGCACTAGATGCACTTACAATCTCCCCCTTTTTGGTGATTGATGACAAACTAGTTGAAGTTTTCAACAGGGAATATAATATGTGAAATTGTAAAGGATAAGGAATTGTCTTCATAAGTTGCAAGGGCTCCCCCTGAAGATGTGCATATAAGTAATTTGCTTTTGGAATGAAAATGCACATGGCAGGCTGTACTTGTGGAGCTCCTCTTCAACTTATGATGACAATTCATTATGCATGTGAAGATATGTGAAGATAATGACATGCATAATGGAAAATGGACGTCTGCAAAATGATCTAAGTGCGGAATTTATCGTCGCACATGCGGAATTTATCATCGCATCACAAAGTGGCAAATAAGCAGCAAACGACCATTGAGTTTAAGTGTTACAACTCAAAGAACCAAATGTATCAAAACGAGTGTTGTAAACACAAAGCAAAATATAAAGCACCCGCCCATATGGACCCGCTTGAAGACTATCAAACTCATATGCTTATCCCCCTTTTGTCAGTAAGGACCAAAAAGGTTTGAAGACATAGAGCATCTACTCGTTCCCATGAAGAGTAGGTGAAGCAGCAGGGTCGTCGGTGGTGTTCGGCGGTGCAGAAGAACTTGGAGCAGTGTCGAAGCGTGCTGAAGGAGGTGGCGGTGAAGTGGCATCATCTTCATCCTCGATCACTCTAGCATTCACAGTTGCAGCAGAGGAAGAGAACTTAGAGTCTTCAAGAGATGGAGTGCGTCGCAGCACTTCCCTTCGAGGAGGTGTGGAGTCAAACTTGAAGCGTTCAGAGAAGCCATCCTCTTGAAGATCATCTTCAGAGCACATCAGCGTCAGCCCCTTCCATGTGCGTCGAGAGGTTTCATGGGCAACAAAAGCATTCTTGGTGGCAAGATTGCGAATGCGGTTGACATCCACCAAGAGGCTTTGCATTTGACGCTTCAGCCAGTCATGATGCCTATCCTGTTTCTGATGAAGAGCCACCAGAAGCTCTCGGTCATTAAGAACACGAGTGCGCTTCTTGGGTCGTTGGGCAGTTGTGCTGTCGGTGGCTTCAGTAAGGGTAGGATGTGGTGCACGTGTAGTTCCAGCCAAAGGATACACACGAGTGACTGCTTCAACTCCTTCAATGTTCTGAGAAAAACTTTGATGCTCCGCATTCTGAAGACTTAGAGGTTCCTTGGCAGGCTCAGGATAGATGGCTTCAATAGACATATCCACATCAGGAAGAAATATCCGATGATTGCGAGTAGATGGCTGATATGAGATAGCGGAGTGAAGTTTGATCAGCCGCATTACCCATGGGGCGTAGAACTTCAAGCCAAAAAGATCAGAGCCTGATGCAGCAAGTTGGCGAATGAAGAAGTCCTGTGCATTGAAGCATTTGCCATGAAGAATATAGAAGACCAAAGTCTTCATTGCACCTTCCAGCTTGGCATGTGGAGAGTGTCCTTTGATGGGCCAGAGAGTTCGCCTTATGATGTGATAAATAGTCCTTGGCAGATACTCTAGGTCTTCAACAAAGAACTCTTTGGGATATGCAGCATCTTGGGGCAATGGCTTCATCATACTGAGCATCTGACTCATGTTAGGTTCAGGCTTCTGAAAGATGCTCTCCACAGCTTCACTGTGAAGTTGACAGCCAGATTCATAGAGATCGCCAGGAGTGGGTAGACCAGTGAGCTCAATGATGTCAAAGGCTTTGGCTTCGTGATGGATGTTTCCTGTCATCCACTCCAGGACCCAAGTCTTCGGATCTCTGTTGTACCCGCGGATGTGAAGTGTGGCATAGAATTGGAGCAGCAACTCTTCATTCCAATGCTCTTGATCAGTGACGAACGGCAGCAATCCAACCTCTTTGAAGCAATCCAGAGCTTCTTCCAGACAGGGCAAACCAGCTATTGCTTCAATGTCAAGACGCTTGTGTGGGAAGATGCGACCTTGATTGTATAGAATGCAGGAGTAATAGCTTCGCTGCGGATAGCTCCAGAACCAATCAGATGATATTCTTTCCCTTGAGTAGGGGTTCCTGGAGCTATTGAAGAATGTGTTGTCTGCTCTGAAGCCATTGACATTTAAGGATCCAGGTGCTGATGCAGGACTTGAAAACCTGGGCAATCTTGGGATTGGCTTCTGTACCTGAGGCCTGTGCTCAACATGATAGTCGAACTGAGGACTGGCAGTAGGCGCAGGAACAGAAGCAGTGGGATCAGTGGCTTCGCTGACTTCTAGTGCTTGGGTTGGTGAAGGCTCCACATTAGCTTCAGCCATGACAGCGTCAGTGGCTTCATTGGTGTTGGTGGTGGCAGCCTCAAGATTTTTAACCTCCACTTGACGAGCTGGAGGGTCGGTCACAGTCACATTCTCCTCGAGAACAGCTTCTTGGTGGGACAGGGGAGTAGCAACTTTTGGGGCTTCTTCTTTTGGCTGATGCAGCCGGAATGTCTTCAGCAGCTTTAGCTTCAGACTCAGAGACTAGAGGCCTTGGTCCTTTGCGAAGCCCGCGCAACGCTGGTGACTCCTGTGGAGTTGGAGTTGGCTGGGCCTCAAAGTCTTCTTCCTCTTGTGGGCGATCAGCCCATGAAGCATCCTGAGCAATTGGCGTCAGAGGACGACCAATGCTGATGAGTTCGCTGTGCGTTAGCACAGGCAATGATACCTGTTGGTGCTCGAGCTGTGGAAGGACTGCATCATCTCCAACATGGTCATGGTGACCAATGTCTTCAGCAGCGATGGGATCAGCTGCTGGAAAGTCTTCAGCTTCATGAGCCTCTGTGAAAGCAGGCTCATGGACAGTCAGTTGACGTTCTTGCGGTTCAGCGTCAGGGTGAACCATGGAGATGGGTTCAACAATCAAGGGCTCTGTGGGAGCAGCCCGTTCCTTCTTGGTCTTCCTCTTCTTCTTGGAGGGGGCAGTAGCAGAGGCTTCAGGATGTTTCCTCTTCCTGGCTTCAGCCTCAGCAGTCCTCGTCTTCTTCAGCTCTGAAGCGGTTGACCGGGCCTTTGGCTTCAAGCCAGTCATGCTAGTTGGGAAGACAATGGGATCTGCTTCCTGCCTTGGTGCATTGGGTTCGGCCACAATGGGCTTCTTCTTCTGCTTAGCAGCCATCCTGGGATCAATGCCCGGACGCCCAAGGGCCTTGCGCTTCTCAGCCTCGTTGTAGCCTTGCACACACTTGTCAGCTAGGCTCTTCATGCGCTCCCGAGAACCCTGAGCTTCTGCGTGTTTCTTGAGAAAGGCTTCTTTGAGCTCGTGCAGCATAATCTTGAAGTTTTTCACCTCTTGCACGCTGAGCTTGGCCATATGCTTCTTGAACTGAGCCTTTTCATAGTCAATCTTTTGCTTCAGTTCGACGATGCGCTGAGCGAGAGCTAGCTCTGAAGCAATGGCGCCATGGAAGGCGACACTGAGGCCAATGGGTAGTTGCAGATCTTCGAAGCTGATGTTGGGCGTGTCAAACCACTCATCAATGAAGTTGTGGATGATTGTCACGTCAAAGAGAGGCAGATCATTGAAGATTTCTGCTTCTTCTTTGCTCTTGATGAGTTGCTCAAGAGCGTCATCTGCAAGATCTTCATCACTGGACAGATTAATGGCATCGTTGCGCAGAATGGCGGTAGCTGTCAGCTCTTGGCCGGTGTGTGGCAGAGGCATCTTGACCTTCTAGGGCTTGGAGATGCGTGACAAATCTTCAGACTGCACACTGTCTTCAGGAGGTGCAGTTGCCAATGGCTTCGCTCGTGAGATTTTTGGTGCAGAGGCAGGCTTGGAAGCTTTTGGCTGCTTCAGTTTCTTTGGCTTCGGCGCTGCAGGCGCTTCATCTGAGTCAGCGTCATCTGCAGGCTCATTTACGGCAGTCCCTTGAACCACTATATGGGTGATGAGACCTTCAAGGCTGTAGAAGGGCCCAAGAAGATTGGGTTCAGCTTCGCGAGTTCCATCGGCACGGGGAGCAGAGGGACCAGGGTTGAAGTCTAATCCCAAAGACTTCTTGTTCTGCTTCGCTGAGTTCTTGGCAAACTGGAAGTTACGCTTGAGAAGATTGTCGTCACAGCACCATAGTAGCGACGATGGGTGTGCATCTGCAGGCTGTGGCCCGCGGACCATGCAGGGATAGAAGCCTTGTTCAATGGCTTCTTCTCTGGACCTGGGTTGAAGATTCTTGTATAGGATGTCTCCCCACGGTCGCTTGATGGCATTTTTCTTAGCATATTCTTGGGTCACAAACCGGTATTTGAACCATTATTCTGCCCAATATCTTTGAATCCACTGGATTTGGGTCTTGCGCTGATTATAATCCTCTTCAGGATCTGTCTTGTAAAGTTCTGAGAGGTCATCAGGCAGATCTCTTGATGTTCCGCCACGATGCTGTTTGCCTCCCTTCCTTGCAGCTTTCTCTGAAGCCATGAATTTTAACCTGAAAGGCTTCAATACGTTCAAAGGCTTCAAGGGCTTTCGTTTGCTGGACAAACAGGAACTGGCTTCGGGAGAATTTATATGATGCTGTAAGAATTCTGCAAATGAATGTAGACTATGAGAACCAAGGGATTCTCCCATGGACATGTACCTGCGACAGCATTAAGGTGCGAGGGAAGGGGAAGAGGTCATATGCATTCTCAGAAGATTTTGAAGATAAATCAGTTTAGAAGACATTGACCTCATCGTGCGAAGACATTCACTCATAGATAAGGAGTTGGTTCCAGATTTGTACGAATCCATGGATCAGTACAAGTGAGGAATCTAACTACTTTGTGAAGTACAAGTGAATATACTAGGCGTATTATGAGATGCAGTATGTAAGAGATCCAACTTGTGTGAAAAGAAACTGCTTGTGGTAGAAAGTGACGAAGCTATAGGATCAAAGGGGCTGTAAAAAGGAAGTTTTATTTACCACACGAAGAACTGCTAGACGGAGTGGAAGAGGAGGCCGAGCAGTTCGATCGTCCGTGCCCTAACTTGGCGACGGAGGACACCTATGGCGACGGCGGAGAGGACGATGTCCGCGGTCGGCATGAGGTCGGCGTCGGAGAGGTTGCGGTAGCGAAGCGCTTTGTCGCCAGCGTCGTCGAGAGTTAGCGGTGGTGCTAGGGTTCGTGCGAGAGTGGAAGAAGAGATAATGACTGCGGTGAGGCGTGTATTTATAGGGACAGGGGTGGCTCAGTGTTATTACACAGGTGCCCCTGGCGATTCACATCTGAGGAACATGTGGCCATCATGCAGCATGTCGGAGGTTGTTCCACGTCCCACACACGCCTGGATTGTCGGGTGGTTGTTCCCACTTCTCCGGGTTTCAGGTGAAGGAATGAGCATTGAAAACGGACTTAATGTTTGTCTCTGTATCTTCTGCTGACAAGGACGCAGAGAAGACATTCGACAGTTTCAATAGAATGCATATGACTTGGAGAGATGGAGTTTGAGATAGAAAGCATAGACAAGTTAGGGTCCGATCACATTCACTTAGTTCAAAAGACTCAACATGAAGACATAGCTATAAGTGAATGCTGTAGAGGATAGAACACTAGTATATATATATTCAACATAGTGAAGATAATCATGAAGACATGTTGAAATTTAAGACAAACCAAATGTGAAGACATAGCAAATGTAACGCCATGAGTGAAACACTTCGAACAGAACCTTTGGTGGTGGCGTTACCCACCGTATAGGAAGTATTAGACCCAGACACGACGCACAATTATCGTGGCGTTCCGAAGTCAAATTCCACATTAATGTATTCACACTTAGAATGTATGTCTACATTGATTGAAGATATACTTTACTTCGTGTGTTGCACATCTAAGTCATCAATATGCATAAGTGTTAGGATGTGTGCCTGATCACAGGACATTTGAGGATTCCAGGATACTTAGCTCACACCGTAACTTGCAAAATCTCTTCTCATCCAAGGGCTTGGTGAAGATATCTGCCAATTGCTCTTCAGTGTTGACGTGTATGATATCAATATCTTCCTTCACAACATGATCTCTGAGAAAGTGATGACGAATTTCAATGTGCTTTGTCTTCGAGTGCTGAACTGGGTTGTTGGCAATCTTGATGGCACTTTCGTTGTCACAGTAGAGTGGCACTTGCTTCAGATGAATGCCATAGTCCTTGAGTGTTTGCTTCATCCACAGAAGCTGAGCGCAGCAAGATCCAGCAGCAATGTATTCACATTCAGCAGTGGAGAGAGATACACAGTTCTGCTTCTTTGAAGACCAACATACAAGTGATCGTCCTAGAAAGTGACATGTGCCTGATGTAGACTTGCGATCCACCTTGTCACCAGCATAATCAGCATCCGAGAATCCAACCAGATCAAACTCTGAGCCCTTTGGATACCATAATCCTAGAGTTGGGGTGTGAGCCAAATATCGAAGAATTCGCTTCACAGCTAAGTGATGCGACTCCTTTGGTGCCGCTTGGAATCTAGCACACATGCAAACACTAAGCATAATATCTGGCCTAGATGCACATAGATAAAGTAAAGAACCAATCATGGAGTGGTATACCTTTTGATCGAACTCTTTACCATTGTCGTCGGGACCCAGATGATGTTTGGCTGGCATTGGCGTCGTGAAGCCTTTGCAGTCTTGCATACCGAACTTCTTCAGGCAATCTTTGAGATACTTCTCTTGAGATATGAAGATGCCGTTGCGTTGCTGTCGTATTTGAAGACCGAGGAAGAACTTCAGCTCTCCCATCATGGACATCTGATATTGCTCTTGCATCATATATCCAAACTCTTCACTGTACTTCTGATTGGTGCAGCCGAAGATGATGTCATCCACATATATTTGGCACACGAACAATTCACCATCATATGTCTTCGTGAAGAGAGTGGGGTCGAGGGAACCAGGTATGAAGCCTTTGCTCTTCAGGAAGTATTTGAGTGTGTCATACCAAGCCCGAGGGGCTTGTTTGAGGCCATACAGTGCCTTGTTGAGCTTGTATACCATGTCAGGATGTTTCGGATCTTCAAAGCCAGGCGGTTGTGCAACATACACTTCTTCTTCAATCTTGCCATTGAGAAAGACGCTCTTCACATCCATTTGATATAGAAGTATGTTATGATGATTTGCATAGGCCAGCAGTATGCGTATGGCTTCAAGTCGAGCCACAGGAGCAAATGTTTCATCGAAGTCAATGCCTTCCACTTGAGCATATCCTTGAGCAACGAGACGAGCTTTGTTTCTGACAACTTGACCATGCTCGTCTTGCTTGTTGCGGTATATCCATTTGGTGCCTATTATGTTGTGCTTCCGAGGATCAGGACGCTTAACCATTTCCCATACATTATTCAGCTCAAACTGTTGAAGCTCTTATTGCATAGCTTGAATCCATTCAGGTTCCATGAAGGCTTCTTCAACTTTCTTGGGTTCTGTTATTGAGACGAATGCGAAGTGCCCACAGAAATTTGCCAGCTGAGTTGCCCTTGAACGAGTGAGCGGACCAGGTGCATTAATGCTATCAATTATTCTCTCAATTTGCACTTCATTGGCAACACGAGGATGTACAGGGCGAAGGTTTTGCTCTTGCTGTTCATTGTCATTGTTAGTGGGATTGTCTTCAGGCTGAGCATTGTCTTCAGGTTGATCAGGTGCGGAGATGATAAGTACCTCTTCAGGTTGAGCCTTAGAGGGTATGATTTCTCCAGTTCCCATTAGCTTGATTGATTCGCTGGATGGAACTTCATCTAGCACATTTGGCAGGTGCTCTCTTTGTGAACCGTTAGTCTCATCAAACCGCACGTCCACTGTTTCAACCACTTTATAATGTACGAGATTGAAGACTCTGTAGGAGTGCAAATCCTTTCCATATCCAAGCATAAAACCCTCATGTGCTTTTGGTGCAAATTTTGAAGTGTGATGTGGATCCTTGATCCAGCACCCGGCGCCAAATACTCTGAAGTAACTGACATTTGGCTTCTTGCCAGTAAGGAGCTCATAAGATGTCTTGTTCAAAAGCTTGTGAAGATAAACATGATTGATTGTATGGCATGCAGTATCAATGGCTTCAGGCCAGAATTTTCTTGGAGTCTTGTATTCATCAAGCATCGTTCGGGCCATCTCAATGAGTGTTCTGTTCCTGCGTTTGACGACGCCATTCTGCTGTGGCGTGTACGGAGCTGAGAATTCATGTGTGATGCCCAAAGTATCAAGGTATGTATCAAGGCCAGTGTTCTTGAATTCAGTGCCATTGTCACTTCTGATGTGCTTTATCTTGGCGCCATAGTTGTTCATTGCTCGATTGGCGAAGCGTCTGAAGACATCCTGCACTTCAGTCTTGTAGAGGATTATGTGCACCCAAGTATATCTAGAATAATCATCAACAATGACAAAGCCATAGAGACAAGCAGTAGTAGTAAGAGTTGAGTAATGAGTGGGACCAAAAAGATCCATGTGGAGCAGTTCGAAGGGTCGAGTGGTTGTCATGATTGTCTTCGAGGGATGTTTGGCCCTCGTCATCTTTCCTGCTTCACAGGCACCGCATAAGTGACCTTTCTTGAACTTGACGCCCTCGATGCCTATGACATGCTTCTTCTTTGCAAGGGTGTGAAGGTTCCTCATGCCAACATGCCCTAGCCTCCGATGCCAGAGCCAACATTCTGAAGCTTTTGCTAGAAGACATACGACAAGATGCGGTCCTGCTGAGAAATCTACCACGTACAAATCATCTTTCCGATACCCTTCAAACACTAGAGACTTGTCAGATTCCATTAGAACAAGGCAGCAATATTTTCCAAACATTACGATCATGTTCAAATCACAAAGCATTGAGACAAACATTAAGTTGAAGCCAAGGGATTCAACAAGCATGACTTTATCCATGTGTTGATCCTTTGAGATTGCAACTCTACCTAGACCCAATACCTTAATTTTACCAGTGTCAGCAAATGTGATGTGACTCTTGTCGGATGGACGTAAGGTTGAGTCCATAAGAAGGCTTCTTTTGCCAGTCATGTGATCGGTACACCCACTGTCAATAATCCATTCTGAAGATGTTGGTGTCGTACCCTACAGTGCAGTTAGGGGGATAGGCTTCACGAAGAGAATTGTGAAGCAAAAACATTTGACGAACCAGTGGGTTATGAAACCTTAGATCCAGATTAGGACTAATAGGGAGAGTAGCAAGAGATTCAGGAACGAAGTACATAGTAAGACCATTCGGGCATTTGATCTTGCGCCCTACAAGATGTTTAAGGTCCCCAGCAATAGCATCAGACGATTTTGGTTTTCTGCTGGAAACCTTTCCCTGCAAAAGAGAGTTAAGCTTTCTTAGCCACCCACATCTTCAAGGGTGGCTTAGAAGCAATAATTCTAAGTGCAGCATCTGAGAACTTTGGCTTTGGAGCCCTAGCAAACAGTCTTGCAGGCGGACAATAGTACTCATAAGAATAAGTAGAATAGTTCTTGGTCTTATGAACATGGCGGTTTGATGAACCGCGCTCATATTCATAGGCCTGAGTATGGTTTCCCTGCAAAACATTTGCGTTAGTGCGACTCAGGTGAGTCCTCTGTCTGTATGAAGCCTTTGGACCGTATGAATCCTGTGGTTTGGGGTTTGTCTTCTTCACGTGTGGTGTCATGATGACATTCACAGGAAGATTCTCCAGACACTTTTTCGGAACCCAGATCTTCTTCGTAGGCGGTCCATTCCTGCAGTTAGTACCAATGTACCTGGCAAACACTTCACCATTCTGATTCTTAAACAGTTTATAGTTTGCATCAAAGGATTCATCAATAACAATAGGGTTTGCACAAGTGAAGCCAGATAGAGTGGATGGATCTGCTGAAGATTCCTTTGCAGCAACCCATGTGGTTTTGGGATACTGCTCAGGTTTCCAGTAAGAGCCATCAACATTCATTTTCCTTACGAACCCAACACCCTCTTTCCTCGGGTTTCGGTTCAAGATCTGCTTTTTGAGGACATCACATAGTGTCTGATGCCCTTTAAGACTTTTGTACATCCCTGTTTCAAGAAATGTCTTCAACCTAGCATTCTCATCAGCAATAGTAGTGGTATCCTCAGCAGAGGGGTTAATTTCCACATCAACAGTTGAAGATATTGCAACAGTAGCAGCAGTAGAACATTCAGTAACAAAAGTAGTATTATCACGCTCAATGCATTTAAGACATGGTGGTACAAATCCTTCCTAAGTGGAACTGATCTGTTTGGCGCGAAGTGACTCATTTTCCTTTTGAAGATCTTCATGAGCCGCTCTCAATTTCTCAAGATCTTGCTTCCTTTGAAGATAATCATAGGAAAGCTTTTCATGAGTTGTTGAGAGCGTTTCATGACGACTTTCAAGTTCCTCATACTTAACGTGAAGATTTTTTATGTCTTCAATTAAGGACTCAAATCGAGTCATTTTAGCGCCTAACAGATCATTGCTTTTGTCTAACAGTTTTTGAATATGTTCCATGGCTTTCTGTTGTTCAGTTGCAATTTTAGCAAGTGTTTTGTAGCTGGATTTTGAACCACAATCAGAGTCATCGTCACTAGATGTTTGATAGTGAGTAGTGCGTGTGCTTACCTTGGCACTACGTGCCATGAAGAAGTAGGTAGGAGCGGAGTAGTCCTTGTCATTTGCATCGGTGTCGGTGATGAAGTCATTGTCTTCAGTGTTGAAGATGGACTTGGCAACGTATGCTGTAGCCAGACTTGCGACACCAGAATCGGACTCCTCCTCAGACTCCACCTCCGCCTCCTCAGAAGCGGACTCCTCCTCTGAATCCATTTCCTTGCCAACAAACGCACGTGCCTTGCCAGATGAGCTCTTCTTGTGTGATGAAGACTTAGAGGAAGACTTGGAAGAAGACTTTGAGTATTTCTTCTTCTTCTTGTCGTCAGAGTCATATTCCTTGCTCTTCTTCTTCTTTTTGTTCTCATTGTCGCACTGCGGACACTCAGAGATGAAGTGGCCAGGTTTCTTGCACTTGTGACATGTTTTCTTCTTGTAGTCATGAGCAGAAGCTTCATAATTCCTTGAGCTTGACCGGGAAGACTTTCTGAAGCTTTTCTTCTTGGTGAATTTTTGGAACTTCTTCACAAGCATAGCAAGTTCCCTTCCAATGTCTCCAGGATCATCAGAACTGCTGTCAGATTCTTCTTCAGATGAGGAGACAGCTTTTGCCTTCAAGGCACGAGTTCGCCCATAGTTTGGACCGTAGATATCTCTTTTTCTCAGAAAGCTGAAACTCATGTGTGTTGAGCCTCTCAAGTATGTCAGACGGATCGAGTGTCTTGAAATCAGGACGTTCTTGAATCATCAGGGCTAGGGTGTCAAATGAACCGTCAAGTGATCTCAGTAGTGTCTTGACGACTTCATGCTTGGTGATCTTAGTAGCGCCAAGGGCTTGAAGCTCATTTGTGATGTCAGTGAGTCGATCAAGTGTGAGCTGGACATTCTCATTGTCATTTCTCTTGAAGCAGTTGAAGTGGTTGCGAAGGACACTGATTCTCTGATCTCTCTGGGTTGAGACGCCTTCGTTGACTTTGGAGAGCCAGTCCCAGACTAGCTTAGATGTTTCCAAAGCACTCACGCGGCCATACTGTCCTTTGGTCAGATGACCACAGATGATATTCTTGGCAGTAGAGTCCAGTTGAATGAACTTCTTGACATCAGCAGCAGTGACACCTTCTCCAGCCTTGGGAACGCCGTTCTTGACGACATACCATAGGTCGACGTCAATGGCTTCAAGATGCATGCGCATCTTATTCTTCCAGTAGGGATATTCAGTTCCATCAAAGACGGGGCACGCAGCGGAGACTTTAATTATCCCTGCAGTCGACATAGCTAAAACTCTAGGTGGTTAAACCGAATCACACAGAACAAGGGAGTACCTTGCTCTGATACCAATTGAAAGTGCGTTATATCGACTAGAGGGGGGGGGGTGAATAGGCGATTTTTATGAAAGTCTTCAAAACATGGAAGTTATGAAGACAAACGATAGAAATAAACCTATTACCATGCAGCGGAAGGTAGACTACACTAAGCAAACCATAGTCAAGTATTCAATGGAGTGAAAGCACAAGGACTAATGGCAGCAATGTAGTAAGGATCAGGTAGGAAGATATTATGAAGCCAAACAGAACACGCAGTCACTCAGTGAAGACAAAAGATAGTGCAATCATACAATGACTTCACAAGGACCAACTATAAGTAAAGGGAAGGGAAGGATGAAACCAGTGACTCGTTGAAGACAATGATTTGTTGGACCAGTTCCAGTTGCTGTGAGAACTGTACGTCTGGTTAGGGCGGCTAGGTATTTAAACCTGAGGACACACAGTCCCGGACACCCAGTCCTGAACATGCAGCTCAGGACACCCAGTCCTCACCGTATTCCCCTTGAGCTAAGGTCACACAGACCTCGCCCAATCACTCAGGTAAGTCTTCAAGGTAGACTACCAAACCTTCACAGACTTTGTTCACCGGCAATCCACAATGTCTCTTGGATGCTCAGAACGCGACGCCTAACCGGCTGGAGGATTCATAGTCCTCAAGTGTAATAAGTCTTCAGATCACACAGACAAGAAGACTTAAGTGATGCCTAACACTCTTTGGCTCTGGGTGGTTAGGGCTTTATCCTCGCAAGGAATTCTCTCTCAAAGGCTTCGAGGTGGGTTGCTCTCAAACGACAAAAGCCGTACTCTAACTCTGAGCAGCCAACCGTTTATGGTTGTAGGGGGTGGGCTATTCATAGCCACTAGGCAACCCGACCTGATTTGTTTGAAATGACCCTGGGTCACTAAGGAATTGACACGTGTTCCAACGGTCAGATTTCATACACACACGACAGCTTTACTTGGGCTACAAGCAAAGCTGACTTGTCCGACTCTGGACAAGTTTCGCTCTCATAGTCTTCACTCGAAGACATAGGTTTTGGTTAAGCATCACTTCAGTCATTCTGACTGGTTCACTTGGACCCCACTTAATAGTACTGTGGTTCCTATGACTCAACAAAGAAGAAACAGAACTACAAAAGATCTAAGTCTTCGAGCTCCATAGGCTTCATGCGATGTCTTCTCTTGTCATAGTCTTCAATGTGAGTATCTTCACATACCACCTTTGACATCAATGTCTTCATACATTTTTAGGGGTCATCTCTGGTAGGAAAACCGAATCAATGAGGGACTTCTACCTGTGTTATCCTGCAATTCTCACAAACACATTAGTCCCTCAACTAGGTTTGTCGTCAATACTCCAAAACCAACTAGGGGTGGCACTAGATGCACTTACAAATACCTGACTCTTTACCTTCGTCGAGTTCCCAATCTTCAGAGTTGCGTTTAATTCTTTCCAAAAGATCCCACTAGAATTCAATAGTCTTCTTCATAAAGGAACCAAGATGAGAAGTATCAATCATGGATCGATCATCATGAGAAAGCCGAGCATAAAAATTCTGAATGATACTTTCCTTCGAGAGCTCATGATTGGGGCATGAATATAACATTGACTTAAGCCTCCCCCAAGCTAGAGCAATACTTTCTCCTTCACGAGGCCAAAAATTATATATATAATTCCGATCATGATGAACTAGATGCATAGGATAATTTTTTGTGGTGAAATTTCAATTTCAATCAATTCCAATTCCAAGATTCAATATCATCGCATAGCCTATTCCATGCCAATGCTTTTCCCTTCAAAGATAAAGGGAAAACGGTTGGGGAACACAATAATTTCAAAAAATTTCCTACGCACACACAAGATCTATCATGGTAATGCATAGCAATGAGAGGGAAGAGTGTTGTCCACGTACCCTCATAGACCGTAAGCGGAAGCATTATGACAACGCGGTTGATGTAGTCGTACGTCTTAACGATCCAACCGATCCTAGCACCGAAAGTACGATACCTCCGTGATCTGCACACGTTCAGCTCGGTGATGTCCCACGAACTCTCGATCCAGCTGAGTGTCGAGGGAGAGCTTCGTCAGCACGACGGCGTGATGACGGTGATGATGAATCTACCGGCACAGGGCTTCGCCTAAGCACTACAACGATATGACCGAGGTGGACTATGGTGGAGGGGGGCACCGCACACGGCTAAGAGATCAATGATCAACTTGTGTGTTCTAGGGTGCCCCCTGCCCCCGTATATATAGGAGCAAGGGGGGAGGCTGGCCGGCCCCTGGGGCGCGCCAAGGAGGGGAGGAGTCCTCCTCCTAGTAGGAGTAGGGCTCCCCCTTTCCTAGTCCAACTAGGAGGAGGAAGGGGAAAGGAAGGAGAGGGAGAGCGGGAGGGAAAGAGGGGGCGCCACCCTCTCCTTGTCCAATTCGGACTCCTCAGGAGGGGGGGGGGGCAACCCTAAGGCTCCCTCCTCTCTCTCTCACAAGGCCCATGTTGGCCCATTAGTTCCCCCGGGGGTTCCGATAACCCCCCGGCACTCTGATAATTATCTGGTGACCCCCGGAAATCATCCGCTGTCCGAATATAGTCATCCAATATATCAATCTTTATGTCTCGACCACTTCAAGACTCCTCGTCATGTCCGTGATCACATCCGGGACTCTGAACTATCTTCGGTACATCAAAACACATAAACTCATAATACCAATCGTTACCGAACGTTAGGCACGCGGACCCTACGGGTTCGAGAACTATATAGACATGACCGAGACACGTCTCCGGTCAATAACCAATAGCGGAACCTGGATGTTCTTATTGGCTCCCACATATTCTATGAAGATCTTTATTGGTCAAACCGCATAACGATATACGTTGTTCCCTTTGTCATCAATATGTTACTTGCCCAAGATTCGATCGTCGGTATCTCAATACCTAGTTCAATCTCGTTACCGGCAAGTCTCTTTACTCATTCCGTAATGCTACATCTCGTAAATAACTCATTAGTTACATTTCTTGCAAGGCTTATAGTGATGTACATTACCGAGAGGGCCCAGAGATACCTCTCCGATACTCGGAGTGACAAATCCTAATCTCGATCTATGCCAACCCAACAAACACCATCGGAGACACCTGTAGAGCATCTTTATAGTCACCCAGTTACCTTGTGACGTTTGATAGCACACTAAGTGTTCCTCCGATATTCGGGAGTTGCATGATCTCATAGTCATAGGAACATGTATAAGTTATGGAGAAAGCAATAGCACCAAACTAAACGATCATCGTGCTAAGCTAACGGATGGGTCAAGTCAATCACATCATTCTTTAATGGTGTGATCCCGTTAATCAAGTGACAACTCTTGTCTATGGTTAGGAAACATAACCATCATTGATTCAACGAGCTAGTCAAGTAGAGGCATACTAGTGACACTCTGTTTGTCTGTGTATTCACACATGTACTAATTTTTTGGTTAATACAATTCTAGCATGAATAATAAACATTTATCATGATATAAGGAAATATAAATAACAACTTTATTATTGCCTCTAGGGCATATTTCCTTCAATCTCCCACTTGCACTAGAGTCAATAATCTTGATTACATTGTAATGATTCTAACACCCATGGAGTCTTGGTGCTGATCATGTTTTGCTCGTGAGAGAGGCTTAGTTAACGGGTCTGCAACATTCAGATCCGTATGTATCTTGCAAATCTCTATGTCTCCCTCCTTGACTTGATCGCAGATGAAATTGAAGCGTCTCTTGATGTGCTTGGTTCTCTTGTGAAATCTGGATTCCTTTGCCAAGTCATTGAACCAGTATTGTCACAAAAGATTTTCATTGGACCCAATGCACTAGTTATGACACCTAGATCGGATATGAACTCCTTCATCTAGACTGCTTCATTTGTTGCTTCCGAAGCAGCTATGTACTCCGCTTCACATGTAGATCCCGCCACGATGCTCTGCTTGGAACTGCACCAATTGACAACTCCACCATTTAAAAATATGTATCCGGTTTGTGACTTAGAGTCATCCGGATCAATGTCAAAGCTTGCATCGACGTAACCGTTTACGACGAGCTCTTTGTCACCTCCATAAATGAGAAACATATCCTTAGTGCTTTTTTAGGTATTTCAGGATGTTCTTGACCGCTGTCCAATGATCCACTCCTGGATTACTTTGGTACCTCCCTGCTAAACTAATAGCAAGGCACACATCAGGTCTGGTATACAACATTGCATACATGATAGAACCTATGGATGAAGCATAGGGAATGACTTCCATTTTCTCTCTATCTTCTGCAGTGGTCGGGCATTGAGTCTGACTCAACTTCACACCTTGTAACATAGGCAAGAACCCTTTCTTTGCTTGTTCCATTTTGAACTTCTTCAAAACTTTATCAAGGTATGTGCTTTGTGAAAGTCCAATTAAACGTCTTGATCTATCTCTATAGATCTTGATGCCCAATATATAAGTAGCTTCACCGAGGTCTTTCATCGAAAAATTCTTATTCAAGTATCATTTTATGCTATTCAGAAATTCAGTATCATTTTCGATCAACAATATGTCATCCACATATAATATAAGAAATGCTACAGAGCTCCCACTCACTTTCTTGTAAATACAGGCTTCTCCAAAAGTCTGTATAAAACCATATGCTTTGATCACACTATCAAAGCGTATATTCCAACTCCGAGAGGCTTGCACCAATCCATAAATGGATCGCTGGAGCTTGCACACTTTGTTAGCACCTTTTGGATCGACAAAACCTTCTAGTTGTACCATATACAACTCTTCTTTAAGATATCCATTAAGGAATGCAGTTTTGACATCCATTTGCCAAATTTCATAATCATAAAATGCGGCAATTGCTAACATGATTTGGACGGACTTAAGCATCGCTACGGGTGAGAAGGTCTCATTGTAGTAAACTCCTTGAACTTGTCGAAAACCTTTTGCAACAAGTCGAGCTTTGTAGACAGTAACATTACCGTCAACGTCATTCTCCTTCTTGAAGATCCATTTATTCTCTATGGCCTGCCGATCAACGGGCAAGTCAACCAAAGTCCACACTTTGTTCTCATACATGGATCCCATCTCAGATTTCATGGCCTCAAGCCATTTTGCGGAATTTGGGCTCATCATCGCTTCCTCATAGTTCATAGGTTCGTTATGGTGAAGTAACATGACCTCCAGAACAGGATTACCGTACCACTCTAGTGCGGATCTTACTCTGGTTGACCTATGAGGTTCGGTAGTAACTTGATCAGAAGTTTCATGATCATCATCATTAGCTTCCTCACTCATTGGTGTAGGAATCACTGGAACTGATTTCAGTGATGAACTACTTTCCAATAAGGGAGCAGGTATAATTACCTCATCAAGTTCTACTTTCCTCCCACTCTCTTCTTTCGAGAGAAACTCCTTATCTAGAAAGGATCCATTCTTAGCAATGAATATCTTGCCTTCAGATCTATGATAGAAGGTCTACCCAACAGTCTCCTTTGGGATCCTATGAAGACACATTTCTCCGATTTGGGTTCGAGCTTATCAGGTTGAAGCTTTTTCACATAAGCATCGCAGCCCCAAACTTTAAGAAATGACAACTTGGGTTCCTTGCCAAACCACAATTGAGGGAGTCCTGGACTAAGGGGTCCTCGGGCGTCTGGCCCGTGTGACGTGGGCCGGACTATTGGGCCATGAAGAAACAAGATAGAAGACTTCCTCCCGTGTCTGGATAGGACTCTACTTTGCGTGGAAGGCAAGCTAGGCGGCCGGATGTACTATTTCCTTTCTCTGTAACCGACTTCGTACAACCCTAGTCCCCTCCGATGTCTATATAAAATAGATGGTTTAGTCCGTAGAGGCAATCATAATCATATAGGCTAGACTTCTAGGGTTTTAGCCATCATGATCTCGTGGTAGATCAACTCTTGTAACCCCCATACTCATCAATATTAATCAAGAAGAACATAGGGTATTACCTCCATCAAGAGGGCCCGAACCTGGGTAAAACTTCATGTCCCTTGTCTCCTGTTACCATCAACCTCAGACACACAGTTCGGGACCCCCTACCCGAGATCCGCCGGTTTTGACACCGACATTGGTGCTTTCATTGAAAGTTCCACTGTGTAGCCGTCAGAAGGTTCGATGGCTTCATCCATCATCTGCAACGATGCTGCCCTAGGGGAGGTTTTTCTCCCAGGCTAGATCTTTGTATTCGGTGGCTTTGCTCTGCGGGCCAACTCGCTTGGCCATCTGGAGTAGATCGACAACTACGCCCCAGGTCACCATATTAGTTTTGGAAACCTGGATTATGTCGCTGATATCCGAGGAGACTTGATCTTCCAAGGATTCACGACCCCAACCTCCGCTCTGGCCTTAGAGCCGGAGTGCCTCGCTCGTACCGAAGACGGGATTCCTAAGCCCGCCGGACTATCATTGGCCACTAGGCCCAGTACGGGAGAGCCGGAGGAAGCAGCATCACCGGCATCCATCACCAAGCCGGACTCTTCCCCGGACGCCGGCTCCGAACTCTTGTAGTCAGCATCGTGTGAGCTCGGCCAGGGAATTCTCTTCCCGCCATACTCCACGAATTCTTTTCTCCCTCAACAAACCTCACCTTTAAGCAAAGCTCTGGACTTGATGCGTTCCCTCGTGATTACGGAGGAATAACGTCCGAACTACGCCTAACCCGGACTAGGGGTGAGAGTGGGGAATTTTACGTCCCACCCACCACCCACTTCAACGCCACAGTAGAGGACTTAACTGACATGCTCGATTACGGCTCCGAAGACATCGACGGCATGGACGACGACACCGGAGAGGAGCAGGCCGAAAACCCGTCATTTACCAGACGCTGGACGAGCACCTCTTCGTATGACGTGTACATGGTGGATGCACCCAAGGAGGGTGATAGCGATAAAGAGAAAAATCCAGTAGAGGATAAACCTCCCGAGATACAACAAAAGCGCCAACAGCGCCGCTCTCAATCATGCCACGACAAAGACAACAATACTGACACGAGAGACAACAACACCCCGGATGATGCCGAAGACCAAGAAAACCCCGTCGAGCAAAACTCCGAACAAGACAATCGGGAGTATGGGCGAGTTAGCCCTGATGAACAGGCTGCAAACGAAGACTCAGAGGACAGTAATTATCTTGCACCCTCCGAGGATGAGGTGAGCCTCAGCGACGAAGCCTTTATCGTGCCCGAGAAACCTCTCGAACAGGAGCGCTTTAAGCAACGGCTAATAGCCACTACAAGGAGCCTGAAAAAGAAGGAACAGTAGCTTCAAGCTGATCAAGATCTGCTTAATGATAGATGGACTGATGTCCTGGCAGCAGAAGAATACGACCTCAAGCACCCAACCAAAAGCTACCCGAAGCGCAAATTGCTACCTCAATTCGATGACGAGGCGCTGGAGCCAGTACCGTTAGCGCACAATGCGGCTGACCGACCACCACGTGGCCAGGACAAAGCGGTAACTCGAGCCGAACACCAGCCCATAATACCTCGCCATGAAGGTAGAGATGAAACAGGCCGGGGATATACATATGACCCACAGCAAGACCTGGACAGTAGAGCAAGACATACCAGATCGATCTACGGATCGCGAGGCGTGCCTCGACACGCGGCGTCAGCTATCTATTCGACGTGACAAATCTAATCACGCCTGGGCCGAATGCCGCAGGTGGACTCCATCCGAACTACGTCATGATGTGGCCTGATATAGAGGCGCCGCACACCCCCTCTGCTTCATTGATGAAGTAATAGGGCATGAATTCCCTGAAGGATTTAAACATGTGAACATCGAATCATACGATGGGACAACTGACCCCGTGGTATGGATCGAGGATTTTCTTCTCCATATTCATATGGCCCATGGCGATGATCTTCATGCCATCAAATACCTCCCCCTAAAAGTCAAGGGGCCAGCCCGGCACTGGCTGAACAGCCTGCCTGAAAACTCCATTGGCAGCTGGGAGGACTTGGAAGAAGCCTTCCTTGACAACTTCCAAGGTACATATGTTCGACCTCCGGATGCCGACGACTTAAGTCACATAATTCAACAGTCCGGAGAGTCAGCCAGGAAATTCTAGACTAGGTTCTTAACCAAAGAGAACCAGATCGTCGACACTCCGGATGCCGAAGCCCCTGCGGCCTTTAAACATAGCATCCGGGACGAATGGCTCGCCCGACACCTCAGCCAAGAAAAGCCGAAGTCCATGGCAGCCCTCATGGCGCTTATGACCCGTTTTTGAGCAGGCGAAGATAGCTGGCTAGCCCGTAGCAATAACAATGCAAGTGAACCTGGCACTTCGGAAGCCAGAAATAGCAACAACAAGCCCCAATGCAATAGGCACAAGTGTCGAAACAATGGTGACAATACTAATGACACGGCGGTCAATGCCAGTTTCAGTGGCTCCAAGTCCGGTCAGCGGAAGAAGCCATATAAAAGAAATAATTAGGGCCCTTCCAGCCTGGACCGCATACTCGATCGTCCATGTTAGATCCATGGCACCCCTGATAAACCAACCAATCATACTCACTGGAGTTGTTGGGTCTTCAAACAGGCCGACAAGTTAAATGCCGAAGACAAGGAGAAGGAGTCGCAAAGCTAGAATGACAACGAGGAGCCCCGTCCACCAAACACAGGGGGACAAAAGAAGTTTCCCCCTCAAGTCAAAACGGTGAAAATGATATACGCTACCCATATCCCTAAGAGGGAGCGCAAGCGCGCGCTCAGGGACATCTATGCGATAGAGCTAGTCGCCCCAAAATTTAACCCATGGTCGTCATGCCCGATCACCATCGATCGCATGGACCATCCGACCAGTATCCATCATGGCGGTTCAGACGAACTGGTCCTCGACCCAATAATTGATGGATTCCACCTCACATGAGTCCTCATGGACGGTGGCAGTAGCCTCAACCTGCTCTATCAGGATACAATGCACAAAATGGGCATCGATCCATCAAGGATCAAGCCCACCAAAACTACCTTTAAAGGAGTTATACCAGGTGTAAAGGCCCACTGCTCGGGCTCAATCACATTGGAGGTCGTCTTCGGATCTCCGGACAACTTCCGAAGCAAAGAGTTCATCTTCGATATCGTCCCCTTCCGCAGCAGCTATCTGATACGTCTCCAATGTATCTACAATTTTTGATTGTTCCATGCTATTATATTATCAACCTCGGATGTTTTATATGCATTTATATGCTATTTTATATGATTTTTGGGACTAACCTATTAACCTAGAGCCCAGTGCCAGTGCCAGTTTCTGTTTTTTTCCTTGTTTTAGAGTATCGCAGAAAAGGAAAATCAAACGGAGTCCAATTGACCTGAAACTTCACGGAACTTATTTTTGGACCAGAAGAAGCCCATGGAGTATCGGAGTTGGACCAGGAGAGTCCCGGGCTGCCCACAAGGGTGGGGGGCGCACCCACCCCCTGGGCGCGCCCCCTGCCTCGTGGACAGCCCGAAGGTCCACCGACGTACTTCTTCCTCCCATATATACCCATATACCCTAAAAACTTTGGGGAGCACAATAGATCGGGAGTTCTGCCGCCAGAAGCCTCCGTAGCCACCGAAAACCAATCTAGACCCGTTCCGGCACCCTACCGGAGGGGGAATCCCTCTCCGGTGGCCATCTTCATCATCCCGGGGCTCTCCATGATGAGGAGGGAGTAGTTCTCCCTCGGGGCTGAGGGTATGTACCGGTAGCTATGTGTTTGACCTCTCTCTCTCATGTTCTTGAGGTGATACGACCTTGATGTATCGCGAGCTTTGCTATTATAGTTTGATCTTATGATGTTTCTCCCCCTCTACTCTCTTGTAATGGATTGAGTTTTCCCTTTGAAGTTATCTTATCGAATTGAGTCTTTAAGGATTTGAGAACACTTGATGTATGTCTTGTGTGGGATACCCGTGATGACAATGGGGTATTCTATTGATCCACTTGATGTATGTTTTGGTGATCAACTTGCGGGTTCCGCCCATGAACCTATGCATAGGGGTTGGCACACGTTTTCGTCTTGACTCTCCGGTAGAAAATTTGGGGCACTCTTTGAAGTACTTTGTGTTGGTTTGAATAGATGATTCTGAGATTGTGTGATGCATATCGTATAATCATACCCACGGATACTTGAGGTGACTTTGGAGTATCTAGGTGACATTAGGGTTTTGGTTGATTTGTGTGTTAAGGTGTTATTCTAGTACGAACTCTATGATAGATTGAACAGAAAGAATAGCTTCATGTTATTTTACTACGAACTCATGAATAGATCGATCAGAAAGGATAACTTTGAGGTGGTTTCGTACCCTACCATAATCTCTTCGGTTGTTCTCCGCTATTAGTGACTTTGGAGTGACTCTTTGTTGCATGTTGAGGGATAGTTATATGATCAAATTATGTTATTATTGTTGAGAGACTTTGCACTAGTGAAAGTATGAACCCTAGGCCTTGTTTCAACGCATTGCAATATCGTTTACGCTCACTTTTACCATTAGTTACCTTGCTGTTTTTATATTTTCAGATTACAAAAACCTATATCTACCATCCATATACCACTTGTATCACCATCTCTTTGCCGAACTAGTGCACCTATACAATTTACCATTGTATTGGGTATGTTGGGGACACGAGATACTCTTTGTTATTTGGTTGCAGGGTTGCTTGAGATAGACCATCTTCATCCTACACCTCCTACGGATTGATAAACCTCAGGTCATCCAGTTGTGGGAAATTTGCTACTGTCCTACAAACCTCTGCACTTGGAGGCCCAACAACGTCTACAAGAAGAAGGTTGTGTAGTAGACATCAAGCTCTTTTCTGGCGCCATTGCCGGGGAGGTGAGTGGTTGAAGGTATATCTTTAGATCTTGCAATCGAGTCTTTTAGTTTCTTGTTTTATCACTAGTTTAGTTTATAAAATAAAATTACAAAAAAGATATGGAATTGAGTTTGCCTCATACGCTTCATCTTTTTAATATCTTTCGTGAGTACGATGGAAAGGAAAATTGTGCCGAAGTGTTAGAAGGAGAATGCATCAAAATGTTTGGCACTAAATATTTGAATGATGAGCATGATTGCAATGTTGTTAGTATGAATTCCTTGAATATTTATGATGCTAATGATATGCAAAGCCACAAGCTTGGGGAAGCTATGTTTGATGAAGATGATATTTTTTGTCCCCCAAGTTTTGATGAGAAAATTTATTATGATGAAAGCATGCCTCCTATTTATGATGATTATATTGATGAAAGTGGATTTGGAGAGGTCATGACTTTATTTAGTAATGATTCCACTATTTCGGAAGAGGTTCCAATTGATTATGAGAACAAAGTTGCTATCTATGATGATTATTGTGATGACTTGTATGCTATAAAGAATAATGATGTCCATGAAACTTGTCATCATGATTTTAATTTTCAATTGGATTATGCCTCACATGATAGTTATTTCGTTAAGTTTGCTCCCACTACTATTGATGAGAAGAAATTTGCTTATGTGGAGAGTAATAAAATTTCTATGCGTGTGCATCATGAAAATA
The DNA here is from genome assembly GCF_002162155.2 of Triticum dicoccoides. NCBI lineage: Eukaryota > Viridiplantae > Streptophyta > Magnoliopsida > Poales > Poaceae > Triticum > Triticum dicoccoides. The sequence continues at coordinate 541,993,972 of NC_041384.1, read as the reverse complement.
ATGCTTTATGTGTAACATCTCAAAATTCTAAATTTTGGAATGTTATACTAAATAGATAGATTTGATTGACTGTTTGATTGATTGACTGAAAGTGACTGAAATTCGAAACTTCTTGAAAGTTAAATGAGAGGGAATAACAGGACTTTCCCAAACTTTCACCTTTGCATTTTATGATCTCTGTGAATTCAAATTCTTTTTACCACTAAACCCTGGAGAGAAGATAACATGACTTCTTCCATATATTTAAATGACAAGGGGTGTTGAAAATATTTGAATTTCATTTGAGAATATTTCCAATTCTAAAACTTTATGCAACTCAACGATTTTCACGAGAGAAGATAAAATGACTTCTTAAAATTATATGAAATATGAGTTGGGAGTTTCAAAGGATCAAATTCAAAGTCTTTTGAATTTATTTTCTATTTGGAGTTATTTGAGTTTTATTCAAATTATTTTTCTCCAAAAATAAAATACATGGAAAATAGGGTAACATGATTCCCTACAATAGAAAATTGGAGAAAAAATTAATTTGAAATCATTTTGGTATTTTTAAAATGATTTTTGTTGGATTTTAATAGACCAGTAGCACTTTTTGAATTATTAGAATTTATGTGTATTTTATTTAATGCAAGAAAAATGTTCACCGTGTAGAAAATCTTTTTCTGAAAATTTTGATATATTATATGCCTATATAATATTTTTATTTCTGTTTGTTTTTATTTGTGTGGAAAATGTTTTATTAAAAAAAACAAAAAAATCTTCCCCCGACTGGCCGAGCCAGCTCCTGCCAGGCCGCGACCCAGCCCAGCTCGCCGTCGTCCCGTCCCCGATCTCCCGCGGGAGACCGACTCCCGCACGGGAGCGCCGCCGCCGGAGTCCGGCCGGACTCCGCGTCCTCCTCGCCTGACCCCTCCTCCACGCCACCTCCTCCCCCCCTTAAATAACGAGGCCCCGGGCCCCGTTCCTCTCCTCCCCGCTGCTCGTAGCCGCATCTCGCGCCGCCGGTGAGATCCGCCGAGCTCCGCCCAAAGCCACCTCTCTCGCCGCCGACGACCACCGCCGTCGCCACCACCGCACCCGCCGCCCAGCGCCGCCCCTCCCCGTCCACTCCGCCCGCGCCGTAGGCCACCAGAGCCACCGCTCCGGTCAAGCCCGAGCCGCCGCCGCCGTCTTCTCAGACGCCGACGAACGCCACCGCCACCGTCGGGTTCTCTTCCCCCGAACCGGTAATAACCGCCCCGGTTCGCCAGTTTTATTTAGGTTTTTTTTCGGTTTTCTGTTTAAAAACCGGGTTTTCTTTTAAAACTGGTTACTTAGTAAACGTTCGCTGGTTAGGTATAGAAAACGAACGTTCGCCTTTTAGTTTTTTTCTTTTTCTGTAATTTCGGCTAGGGACCTAGATATGAATACTTTATTTACAAAATAGTCCCTGAGCTTCAAACAAGCACAACTTTTTACTCGTTAGTCCAAATCCAAAGAAACCAACGCCCACATCTTCGTTATGATCCCCTCTATCCGGATAATAACTTAAACATGTTTTTGAAAAGTTTAAAATTTGTATTAGATCAGATTTGAATTCAAACTTCGTTTGATCATAACTTGAGTTTCGTAGCTCCGTTTGAGTTGATTCTTTTTTGCTTATCGAAGCTCTTGACCTAAACATTCTAATAAGGCCAAATTCACATAATTTTGGTACTGTTAGAAATTGTTTTATGTTGCAAGAGTTATTTGCTTGGTTTTGATGTTTCCGAATCGTCTTCTTCGTTCTTTCTGATACTTTGAGTGATTGCTTATGTGTGGTTACCATTGCTTGCTTATGATAGATTGACCAGAGTGTGACGCGAGATCTATCAAGAGTTTTGAGTGCGAATCATCTTCATCAACATTGCAGGCAAGTAACACTTTGATCATACCTTTCCTACTACCCAGTTTTATTGCATTAGATCAATCCTCACACATTGCATGATTAGGATCTAATTAAATTGTGGGATGGGAAGTAGATGAGGTAGTACCTATTACCTGTTTATTATCAAACCTTTGGGAGTTACTTCTATGTTTGCTTATTATGCCATGCTATGCTAGTAGACGTGGATTGGGTGAGTGATATCCATGACAGATGTGAGATTGTTAATTAATGGTTTATCTAAGGTGGCAACTTAAACACACATCTGGGTGGATTGAGGCACCTGGGTATTCCAGGACTTGCCTGTTTTCTTTTGGACCGCCACAGGCTCAAAGGGATCATGAGACTATTCATACTAGAAACTTCCATGTGCAGCCACAAGCTATTATGGGCTCTAGCATAGTTGACTAAGTTGTGCGAACTCTTACAGTGGTAGACTAGCAGATGTAGGGGATGTAGGTGGTACGGTCTACCCGATCGTAAGGTGCTAGTGCTTCTGAAAGACTATGTCTCGGTCATCTGTTTCTCAAACACCATGTAGTGCGAGAAATCCAACGGAGGAGATCGAGTCTTGTGGGGAAAAGTGCGCAAACCTCTGCAGAGTGTATAAACTAATCATGATTAGCCGTGTCCCCGGTTATGGACATCTTGAGTATCTAGTACCTGGATTATCATGTGAATCTCATCACGTTACTTTAAATTAATTTTGTTGGGTTTAATGATGTTACTTAATTGGGATTGAGAATGCTGTCAACCATTCTCAATGTTCAACAACCACCATGATAGTTAAATAAAATTTATTTCTTTGTAGTAGGGAAAAATTGGCTTTTCGCAAAAACTATAACGATAGAGCTTTCCCACTAGCCAAATATGCATGTAGTGATAGCCTTTGTTCATCATTCTCTATGGTGTGAATTTGCTAGTACATTCAATGTACTGAACCTTTGTGGCTGCAACGTCTCATGTTGCAGGTGTATCTTACGACGAGTAAGTGATATGTTAGGGTTACGATTTCTACACTCAACTTTGCCGTTGGTGTGGATGGGAATCCACAACCTTGTTACTTCCGCTATTTTGGATTGAGGTAATAGTATCTTACGTTACTTATACATGTGATTTACCTCTGTTATAAATCCTCGAGTACTATGTGTGTTAGCATACCGATCCAGGGATGACACTTAAGCACAGAGACTTGATCCATTTGGGTCGGGTCGCTACAAGATGGTATCAGAGCACATGTTGACTGTAGGATGTGACCCTAGAAACTGGCAAGCCCATAGCAAAGATTTTTCTCTACAACTTTCCCTTTCAAAAAGATCTTTTACCTCTCTTCTCTTTTGAGCTTATTCAAATATTCCCTTTTAGTGAGACTATACCCCTTTCCCCTTTTGACCACACGAAAATTCGACTAATGTGACCACTCCAAGAAGTACAAGATATCGGACAACTAAGACCACTTCAGAATGAAGAGTATTTTCGGTGCATCTGAATAATGGAAACTACAATGGTTGAAGACCGAAGACAAGTAGAATTTGAAGGCTCTGAAGAATTCCCAGATTTGTATGACCTAGGAAGGCTACCCTTATGGAACTTGGCAGACTATGGAAGTTGTCAATACCCGAGATTAAGGTGTATCAGAGAAAGACCAAGCATGGAGAGTTAAAAACCTCAAAGTTTTGTCAAGAAAACCCTAAGGCAGGAGATATCAATTATGGAAGATAGCTCATGGCAATGACAAGGGCAGAAACACGGTTATCCGTGATGTCATCGCCGCTGATGCTATTGTCACCGTGCTGAGTTAAGGATGCATTTCATCAGAATGGATTTGATGGAAGAAGGCTGATGGAGCACCTATTAGTAAGATGAAGTTTTAACCTTAGCCGGTGTATCATCAGGATCTGGAGTCTTATATTAAGAAGTTAAGATGGAGCTGCAAGAAGCCGTATTTTGACAAGGAGCATTTCGTGAAGAACTCAAGACCCAAAAGTTGAAAGTAGACAAGCTACAGGAGCAAAACCTTGAGATACCAAAGATTCGCCAGGACTGAAGGACAGTAGGACCATGGTTCATGCCAAGGATGTCCAAACCCAGAAGTTTGGAATACAACTCCAGAATGTTAAAGGATGTCACGAGAGATTTCACGTCAATAGAGATGATCTGGCAAAAGAACTTGAGAGAGACAAGCATGATCGGAAGAAGCCATTGGAGGCATGAACAAGGCTTGAAGAGTTTGGAGACGTTGAAGATTTATTGACCTTAGAAGACCAAACCCCTATTATATACCTACGTTAGATGCGACGTTTGTGAGCTGTCATTTGTTTGATGTTTTTTGACAGCCACAACAAAAATCTGTCTTTTCAAAACTTTTGTTTGTATTGTGTGCATCCCTCTCTATCTCTCTTATCTTACGCCAAACCCACATGGACCCAATAGAGGATGAATGGAGATGAGCTTGTATTTTCTGGACCAATGAGTCAGTTGGAGGCAGACCGATGGATTCAGAACATGGAGGATCACATGGAGAATAACGCTATAGTTGGACATGATATGACCCAACATGCTCTTCAGTGCTTTGAAAGAGGTGCTGCTACTTGGTGGAGAATGTACCAAACCATCAACGGATGGCAAGGAGTAACCACTTGGAAAGAATTAAAGTTGACTCTGCAGAGATCTCAACTTGTGTCCCAGAAGTTGAAGCCTTATGGAAAGGGTATGAAGAAACCTTGTGCATGCAAGATTTGTGGAGAAATAGGACACACCCATAAAGGACACAAGGATGAATGCCCTAATTGCGAAGGAAGTCACCCAGTTGAAGAATGCCCAACTAGGCAGATTACTTGTTTCTTGTGTGAAGGGACTACCCACTATCCTGCTCAGTGTCACATTTACCCCATGGTACAACGAACCATCCATCAGAAGAAAGAAGTAACGAAAGGAGCCCTCATGGAAATTTTAGAAGAAACTGTGATGAAGGAAGATATGGAGGACACATCTAAAGGAGACCCGAGTAAATCCTGCACTAAGTCTTGCTATTCATGTGGAGAAGAAGGACACATCTCCCAAAATTGTTTGAATGGGGATCTAGTAGAATTCCCGACAGAGGAAGTAGAATATGACCCACAGGAGATAGAAGCCCTGATTGGAATGGAAAAGTCCAGGAAGAGAAGCAGGTTGGATTCCAGGAAGGATCTGAGTCATATCACCTGTTAGAGGTGCAAGGAGTCAGGGCACTACCTCAACAGTTGCCCAAAAAGGAAACCTCGAGACTTGTCAGAAGTAATATGTTTTAGTTGTAATGGAGCAGGGCACTTTGCCAGAGAATGCCCTAATGATAAGGAAACTTGTGCTAGATAGTTGAGTTTGCAACAAAAGAAATGGAGTAGTAGAAGTGAGAACATTTTCTTTTATATTGAGGTGTTGAGTTGAGACATGTAATGGAAAAGCGAGAGATTGTAATCATTTGAGAATGAATAAAGTTAGCATCGTTGGTACTGATATGGATTTTATGAGTTGTTACTCTATGAAGAAGGATTTTGACCATTTTTGAGGATAATAGAAATATGGTCTATGGAAGATTTGTGTATTTTAAGGGTGGTAGTACCCTGTAATGGATTTCAGACAAAATGAATACGAGTTTTGTCTCGATATGTGTGATGCCCCAAGAGTATGTGGGATGAAGTTGGAGACCATCAGTTGTTTGGACCAAATGTGATCAAGGAGTCAGAAGAGAATGTAAGTTTATTCGAGATAGACTGAAGGTAGCTCAGTCCAGGCAGAAGAGTTATGCAGACTTAAAAACGCAAGGAGGTAGTCTATGAAATTGGAGACAGAGCATGTATTCATGTGTTCCCTCTGCGAGGAGTTAAATGAATTGGAGTTAAGGTAAAGTTAGCCCCGAGATTTGTAGGACCATACCGAGTTTTGGAGCGAGAGAAGTGGCCTACAAGTTGGAGTTACCCGAAGGACTGTCAGGAGTTCAGGATGTGTTTCACGGTTCCCAGTTGAAGAAGTGCCATGCAGAGATGGCCAATATTCCCGTGTAAGGACGCTTGACCCTGGAAAGGATAATGATGTTCCATGAAGTAGAATATGGACTTCATAAGTATAAGTTTTTATCTTGGTATGTGGGATATTCCACGAGGATGAAGAGATAAATTACTATTGGATATAAAGGAGGTATGATGTTGGAGATATGGATCAAGGGAAATTCCAGGATGAGTCTGAGTAATCATGTCCTAGTTTGGTGCCAATAGAAGGAAGGAAGACAGTACAACTGGATGGATTTTAGTATACTAGGAAGCTGGAAGTTGGATGTTGGATTAGAGATCCGTTGCCCCGATGATGAGTTCAAGGTTTGCAAGTGATGAGATGGGCCATAACCCACAGGCCCATGACCTGCCAAGAAGCAAGCACATTCTTGCTGAAGGAAAAACCCTGGAAGAGGATATGCCCTTATCAATAGACAACCTTATAGGAGTAACGCAAAACCTGAGAGTTGTGAAGGAACGATAGATGGTTGTTTGGCTTGCAGAATCTAAGGATTTATCCGAACTTGGTTCGTCGACAAGAGAAATTCTGCAATGCTTGTGAGGATGACCGAGTGTTAGAATGCGAGATTCGCTAAACTGTATACAAGGTAATGATTTGGGTGCGGGATGGATTGATCACCATACCGACTTACTCTTATTATTCGCCTTGCTATGTGGGATGGTAAATCTGAGTGACTTACCTATAGTAGAGAGACGGCGATATTAAACCTTGTTTAAGCCTTAGAATAGTATAGGTATTTTCCCCTGTACAAGGCAGCTTTGCCAACCGTAGGTTATACGGTGAGGATCACCCAGACCCATTTCCTGCAGGAGAAACCATAAATTGTTGACCACCATGAGATATCGATAGTTGTTTAGTTTTGGCACCGGACCCGTCAGCTAATAACACCCAATCTCGGAATAACCTTACCTAGATGAAAGATAGAAGAATTGAGGAAAAGGTTATGCCACTACCGGAAGAGCTCAGAGAAGGAATTTTCTCGAAGATCTAAGAAGACCGGCCCTGTCAAGAATAAGGATGGAGTATATGACTAGCATCTCCGAAACTCGAGGACGAGATTCATTTTAAGGGTGGTAGGTTTGTAACATCCCAAAATTCTAAATTTTTGGAATGTTATACTAAATAGATAGATTTGATAGACTGTTTGATTGATTGACTGGAAGTGAGTGAAATTTGAAACTTCTTGAAAGTTAAATGAGAGGGAGTAACAGGACTTTCCCAAACTTTCACCTTTGCATTTTATGATCTCCGTGAATTCAAATTCTTTTCACCACGAAACCCTGGAAAGAAGATAACATGACTTCTTCCATTTATTTAAATGACAAGGGGTGTTGAAAATATTTGAATTTCATTTGAGAATATTTCCAATTCTGAAACTTTATGCAACTCAATGATTTTCACGAGAGAAGATAAAATGACTTCTTCAAATTATATGAAATATGAGTTGGGAGTTTCAAAGGATTAAATTCAAAGCCTTTTGAATTTATTTTCAATTTGGAGTTATTTGAGTTTTATTCAAATTATTTTTCTCCAAAAATAAAATATATGGAAAATAGGGTAACATGATTCCCTACAATAGAAAATTGGAGAAAAAATTAATTTGAAATCATTTTTGTATTTTTAAAATGATTTTTGTTGGATTTTAATAGACCAGTAGCACTGTTTGAATTATTAGAATTTATGTGTATTTTATTTAATGCAAGAAAAATGTTCACCGTGTAGAAAATCTTTTTCTGAAAATATTGATATATTATATGCCTATATAATAATTTTATTTTTGTTTGTTTTTATTTGTTTTATTTGTGTGGAAAATGTTTTATTGAAAAAAAACAAAAAAAATCTTCCCCCGACTGGGCCGGCCCAGCTCCTGCTCGGCCGCGGCCCAGCCCAGCTCGCCGTCGCCCCGTCCCCGATCTCCCGCGGGAGACCGACTCCCGCACGGGAGCGCCGCCGCCGGAGTCTGGCCGGACTCCGCGTCCTCCTCGCATGACCCCTCCTCCACGCCACCTCCTTTCCCCCCCTTTAATAACGAGGCCCCGGGCCCTGTTCCTCTCCTCCCCGCTGCTCGCAGCTGCACCTCGCGCCGCCGGCGAGATCCGCCGAGCTCCGCCCGAAGCCGCCTCTCTCGCCGCCGACGACCACCGCCGTCGCCACCACCGCACCCGCCGCCCAGCGCCGCCCCTCCCCGTCCACTCCGCCCTCGCCATAGGCCACCAGAGCCACCGCTCCGGTCAAGCCCGAGACGCCGCCGCCGTCTTCTTAGACGCCGACGAACGCCGCCGCCGCCGTCGGGTTCTGTTCCCCCAAACCGGTAATAACCGCCCCGGTTCGCCGGTTTTATTTAGTTTTTTTTTCGGTTTTCCGTTTAAAAACCGATTTTTCTTTTAAAACTAGTTACTTAGTAAACGTTCGCTGGTTAGGTATAGAAAACGAACGTTCGCCTTTTAGTTTTTTTCTTTTTATGTAATTTCGGCCAGGGACCTAGATATGAATACTTTATTTACAGAATAGTCCCTGTTCTTCAAACAAGCACAACTTTTTACTCATTAGTCCAAATCCAAAGAAACCAACGCCCACATCTTCGTTATGATCCCCTCTATCCGGATAAACAACTTAAACATGTTTTTGAAAAGTTTAAAATTTGTATTAGATCAGATTTGAATTCAAACTTCGTTTGATCATAACTTGAGTTTCGTAGCTCCGTTTGAGTTGATTCTTTTTGCTTATCGAAGCTCTTGACCTAAACATTCTAATAAGGCCAAATTCACATAATTTTGGTAATGTTAGAAATTGTTTTATGTTGCAAGAGTTATTTTCTTGGTTTTGATGTTTCTGAATCGTCTTTTTCGTTCTTTCTGATACTTTGAGTGATTGCTTATGTGTGGTTACCATTGCTTGCTTACGATAGATTGACCGGAGTGTGACGAGTAGATCTATCAAGAGTTTTGAGTGCGAATCATCTTCATCAACATTGCAGGCAAGTAACACTTTGATCAAACCTTTCCTACTACCCAGTTTTATTGCATTAGATCAATCCTCACACATTGCATGATTAGGATCTAATTAAATTGTGGGATGGGAAGTAGATGAGGTAGTACCTATTACCTGTTTATTATCAAACCTTTGGGAGTTACTTCTATGTTTTCTTATTATGCCATGCTATGCTAGTAGACATGGATTGGGTGAGTGATATCCATGACAGATGTGAGATTGTTAATTAATGGTTTATCTAAGGTGGCAACTTAAACACACATCTGGGTGGATTGAGGCACCTGGGTATTCCAGGACTTGCCCGTTTTCTTTTGGACTGCCACCCAGGCTCAAAGGGATCATGAGACTATTCATACTAGAAACTTCCGTGTGCAGCCACAAGCTATTATGGGCTCTAGCATAGTTGACTAAGTTGTGCGAACTCTTACAGTGGTAGACTAGCAGATGTAGGGGATGTAGGTGGTACGGTCTACCCGACCGTAAGGTGCTAGCGCTTCTGAAAGACTATGTCTCGGTCATCCGTTTCTCAAACACCATGTAGTGCGAAAATCCAACGAAGGAGATCGAGTCTTGTGGGGAAAAGTGCGCAAACCTCTGCAGAGTGTATAAACTAATCATGATTAGCCGTGTCCCCGGTTATGGACATCTTGAGTATCTAGTACCTGGATTATCATGTGAATCTCATCACGTTACTTTAAATTAATTTTGTTGGGTTTAATGATGTTACTTAATTGCGATTAAGAATGCTGTCAACCATTCTCAATGTTCAACAACCACCATGATAGTTAAATAAAATTTATTTCTTTACAGTAGGGAAAAATTGGCTTTTCGCAAAAACTATAACCATAGAGCTTTCCCACCAGCCAAATATGCATGTAGTGATAGCCATTGTTCATCATTCTCTATGGTGTGAATTTTCTAGTACATTCAATGTACTGACCCTTTGTGGCTGCAACGTCTCATGTTGCAGGTGTATCTTACGACGAGTAAGTGATACGTTAGGGTTACGATTTCTACACTCAACTTTGCTGTCGGTGTTGATGGGAATCCACAACCTTGTTACTTCCGCTATTTTGGATTGAGGTAATAGTATCTTACATTGCTTATACATGTGATTTACCTCTGTTATAAATCCTCGAGTACTGTGTGTGTCAGCATACTGATCCAGGGATGACACTTAAGCACAGAGACTTGATCCATTCGGGTCGGGTCGCTACATTATGTGATAGTTATATTGTTAAATTCATTCATGATGCTACTAAACATTATTATGAGGGAGGAATATATGCTTGTAGGAGTTACAATAATATCAAGTTTCCTCTCTATGTGCTTAAAGTTTTGAAGTTATCCTTGTTTTGTCTTCCTATGCTAGTTGATTATTACTCCCATAAGTTGTTTGCTCACAAAATCCCTATGCATAGGAAGTGGGTTAGACTTAAATGTGCTAGTCATATTCTTCAAGATGCTCTCTTTATGTTATAATTCTTATCTTTTATGTGAGCATCATTGAAATCATCATGCCTAGCTAGGGGCGTTAAACGATAGCGCTTGTTGGGAGGCAACCCAATTTTATTTTTGTCCCTTGCTTTTTGCTCCTATTTAGTAATAAATAATTCATCTATCCTCTGTGATGATTGAGTTTTTATGTTTTAATTAGTGTTTGTCCCAAGTAGAACCGTTGGGAAGACTTGGGGAAAGTCTTGTTGATCTTGCTGTAAAAAAACAGAAACTTTAGCGCTCACGAGAATTGCTGCCATTTTTATTTGGAAAGTTATATTGAGTTAATTATTTTTGCAGATGCTTAATAGATAAATTCCTCAGGCCCAGAAATTTATTTTAGAATTTTTGGGGTTCCATAAGTTTACGTTAGTTACAGATTACTACAGACTGGTCTGTTTTTGACAGATTCTGTTTTTCGTGTGTTGTTTGCTTATTTTGATGAATCTATGAGTAGTATCGGAGGGTATGAACCATACATAAGTTGGAATACAGTAGATATTACACCAACATGAATTTAGAGTGAGTTCACAACAGTACCTAAGTGGTGATTTATTTTCTTATACTAACGGAGCTTACGAGTTTTCTGTTAAGTTTTGTGTTGTGAAGTTTTCAAGTTTTGGGTAAAGATTCGCTGGACTATGGAATAAGGAATGGCAAGAGCCTAAGATTGGGGATGCCCAAGGCACCCCAAGGTAATATTAAAGGACAACCAAAAGCCTAAGCTTGGGGATGCCCCGGAAGGCATCCCCTCTTTCGTCTTCGTTCATCGGTAACTTTACTTGGAGCTATATTTTTATTCACCACATGATATGTGTTTTGCTTGGAGCGTCAATTTATTTTATTTTGTTTTGCTTGCTGTTTTAATAAAGTAGCAATATCTGAAATTCTTAAATGTTAGAGAGTCTTCACATAGTTGCATAATTATTCGACTACTCATTGATCTCCACTTACATCTTTCGGAGTAGTTTGTCATTTGCTCTAGTGCTTCACTTATATCTTTTTAGAGCACGGTGGTGGTTTTATTTTATAGAAATTAATGAACTCTAATGCTTCACTTATATAATTTTGAGAGTCTTTGGAACAACATGGTAGTTTTCTTTGGTTATGAAACTAGTCCTAATATGATGGGCATCCAAGAGGGATATAATAAAAACTTTCATACAAAGTGCATTGAATACTATGAGAAGTTTGATGCTTGATAATTGTTTTGAGATATGAAGATGGTGATATTAGAGTCATGCTAGTTGAGTAGTTGAGAATTTGAGAGATACTTCTGTTGAAGTTTGTGATTCCCGTAGCATGCACGTATGGTGAACCGTTATGTGATGAAGTCGGAGCATGATTTATTTATTGATTGCCTTCCTTATGAGTGGCGGTCAGGGATGAGCGATGGTCTTTTCCTACAAATCTATCCCCCTAGGAGCATGAGCGTAGTACTTTGTTTCGATAACTAATAGATTTTTGCAATAAGTATGTGAGTTCTTTATGACTAATGTTGAGTCCATGGATTATACGCACTCTCACCCTTCCACCATTGCCAGCCTCTCTAGTACCGCACAACTTTCGCCGGTACCATAAACCCACCATATACCTTCCTCAAAACAGCCACCATACCTACCTATTATGGCATTCCCATAGCCATTCCGAGATATATTGCCATGCAACTTTCCACCATTCTGTTTATTATGACACGCTTCATCATTGTCATATTGCTTTGCATGATCATGTAGTTGACATTGTATTTGTGGCAAAGCCACCATTAATAATTCTTTCATACATGTCACTCATGGATCATTGCACATCCCAGTACACCACCGAAGGCATTCATATAGAGTCATATCTTGTTCTAAGTATCGAGTTGTAATTCATGAGTTGTAAGTAAATGAAAGTGTGATGATCATCATTATTAGAGCGTTGTCCCAGTGAGGAAAGGATGATGGAGACTATGATTCCCCCATAAGTCGGGATGAGACTCCGGACGAAAAATAAAAAAAGAGGCCTTAAAAAAAGAGAAAAGTCCCAAATAAAAATAAAATAAAATAAAATAAAGAAAATAAAAAATGAGAGAAAAAGAGAGAAGGGGCAATGCTACTATCCTTTTACCACACTTGTGCTTCAAAGTAGCACCATGATCTTCATGATAGAGAGTCTCCTATGTTGTCACTTTCATATACTAGTGGGAATCTTTCATTATAGAACTTGGCTTGTATATTCTAATGATGGGCTTCCTCAAAACACCCTAGGTATTCATGAGCAAGAGAGTTGGATGCACACCCACTAGTTTCTTTTTGAGCTTTCACACACTTATAGCTCTAGTGCATCCGTTGCATGGCAATCCCTACTCACTCACATTGATATCTATTGATGGGCATCTCCATAACCCGTTGATACGCCTAGTTGATGTGAGACTATCTTCTCCTTTTTGTCTTCTCCACAACCACCATCCTATTCCACCTATAGTGCTATATCCATGGCTCACGCTCATATATTGCATGAAGATTGAAAAAGTTTGAGAACATCAAAAGTATGAAACAATGGCTTGGCTTGTCATCAGGGTTGTGCATGATTTAAATACGTTGTGTGGTGAAGATGGAGCATAGCCAGACTATATGATTTTGTAGGGATAGCTTTCTTTGGCCATGCTATTTTGAGAAGACATGATTGCTTTATTAATATGCTTGAAGTATTATTATTTTTATGTCAATATTAAACTTTTGTCTTGAATCTTATGGATATGAATATTCTTGCCACAATAAAGAGAACTATATGGATAAATATGTTAGGTAGCATTCCACATCAAAAATTATGTTTTTATCATTTACCTACTCGAGGACGAGCAGGAATTAAGCTTGGGGATGCTGATACGTCTCCAACGTATCTATAATTTTTGATTGTTCCATGCTATTATATTATCAACCTTGGATGTTTTATATGCATTTATATGCTATTTTATATGATTTTTGGGACTAACCTATTAACCTAGAGCCCAGTGCCAGTTTCTGTTTTTTCCTTGTTTTAGAGTATCGCAGAAAAGGAAAATCAAAGGGAGTCCAATTGACCTGAAACTTCACGGAACTTATTTTTGGACTAGAAGAAGCCCATGGAGTATCAGAGTTGGACCAGGAGAGTCCCGGGCTGCCCATGATGGTGGGGGGCACGCCCACCCCCTGGGCGCGCCCCCTGCCTCGTGGACAGCCCGGAGGTCCACCGACGTACTTCTTCCTCCCATACATACCCATATACCCTAAAAACTTCGGGGAGCACAATAGATCGGGAGTTCCGCCGCCAGAAGCCTCCGTAGCCACCCAAAACCAATCTAGACCCGTTTCGGCACCCTGCCGGAGGGGGATTCCCTCAACGGTGGCCATCTTCATCATCGCGGTGCTCTCCATGACAAGGAGGGAGTAGTTCTCCCTCGGGGCTGAGGGTATGTACCAGTAGCTATGTGTTTGATCTCTTTCTCTCTCTCTCTCTCTCTCTCTCTCTCTCTCGTATTCTTGAGGTGATACGATCTTGATGTATCGCGAGCTTTGCTATTATAGTTGGATCTTATGATGTTTCTCTCCCTCTACTCTCTTGTGATGGATTGAGTTTTCCCTTTGAAGTTATCTTATCGGATTGAGTCTTTAAGGATTTGAGAACACTTGATGTATGTTTTGCGTGGGATACCCGTGGTGACAATGGGGTATTCTATTGATCCACTTGATCTATGTTTTGGTGATCAACTTGCGGGTTCCGCCCATGAACCTATGCATAGGGGTTGGCACACGTTTTCGTCTTGACTCTCCGGTAGAAACTTTGGGGCACTCTTTGAAGTACTTTGTGTTGGTTTGAATAGATGAATCTGAGATTGTGTGATGCATATCGTATAATCATACCCATGGATACTTGAGGTGACATTGGAGTATCTAGGTGACATTAGGGTTTTGGTTGATTTGTGTCTTAAGGTGTTATTCTAGTACAAACTCCATGATAGATTGAACGGAAATAATAGCTTCATGTTATTTTACTACGGACTCTTGAATAGATCGATCAGAAAGGATAACTTTGAGTTGGTTTCATACTCTACCATAATCTCTTCGTTTGTTCTATGCTATTAGTGACTTTGGAGTGACTCTTTGTTGCATGTTGAGGGATAGTTATATGATCCAATTATGTTATTATTGTTGAGAGAACTTGCACTAGTGAAAGTATGAACCCTAGGCCTTGTTTCAGCGCATTGCAATACCGTTTACGCTCACTTTTACCATTAGTTACCTTGCTGTTTTTATAATTTCAGATTACAAAAACCTATATCTACCATCCATATACCACTTGTATCACCATCTCTTCGCCAAACTAGTGCACCTATACAATTTACCATTGTATTGGGTGTGTTGGGGACACAAGAGACTCTTTGTTATTTGGTTGCAGGGTTGCTTGAGAGAGACCATCTTCATCCTATGCCTCCTACGGATTGATAAACCTTAGGTCATCCACTTGAGGGAAATTTGCTACTGTCCTACAAACCTCTGCACTTGGAGGCCCAACAACGTCTACAAGAAGAAGGTTGTGTAGTAGACATCAAGCTCTTTTCTGGCGCCGTTGCCGGGGAGGTGAGTGGTTGAAGGTATATCTTTAGAGCTTGCAATCGAGTCTTTTAGTTTCTTGTTTTATCACTACTTTAGTTTATAAAAGAAAATTACAAAAAAATGGAATTGAGTTTGCCTCATACGCTTCATGTTTTTAATATCTTTCATGAGTATGATGGAAAGGAAAATTGTGCCAAAGTGTTAGAAGAATAATGCATCAAAATGTTTGGCACTAAATATTTGAATGATGAGCATGATTGCAATGTTGTTAGTATGAATTCCTTGAATATCTATGATGCTAATGATATGCAAGGCCACAAGCTTGGGGAAGCTATGTTTGATGAAGATGATATTTTTTGTCCCCCAAGTTTTGATGAGCAAATTTATTATGATGAAAGCATGCCTCCTATTTATGATGATTATATTGATGAAAGTGGATTTGGAGAGGTCATGACTTTATTTAGTAATGATTCCACTATTTCGGAAGAGGTTCCAATTGATTATGAGAACAAAGTTGCTATCTATGATGATTATTGTGATGAATTGTATGCTATAAAGAATAATGATATCCATGAAACTTGTCATCATGATTTTAATTTTCAATTGGATTATGCCTCACATGATAGTTATTTCGTTAAGTTTGCTCCCACTACTATTGATGAGAAGAAATTTGCTTATGTGGAGAGTAATAAAATTTCTATGCCTGTGCATCATGAAAATAGTGCTTTATGTGATAGTTATATTGTTAAATTCATTCACGATGCTACTAAAAATTATTATGAGGGAGGAATATATGCTTGTAGGAGTTGCAATAATATCAAGTTTTCTCTCTATGTGCTTAAAGTTTTGAAGTTATCCTTGTTTTGCCTTCCTATGCTAGTTGATTATTGCTCCCATAAGTTGTTTTCTCACAAAATCCCTATGCATAGGAAGTGGGTTAGACTTAAATGTGATAGTAATATTCTTCAAGATGCTCTCTTTATGTTATAATTCTTATCTTTTATGTGAGCATCATTGAAATCATCATGCCTAGCTAGGGGCATTAAACGATAGCGGTTGTTGGGAGGCAACCCAATTTTATTTTTGTCCCTTGCTTTTTGCTCCTGTTTAGTAATAAATAATTCATATATCCTCTGTTATGATTGAGTTTTTATGTTTTAATTAGTGTTTGTTCCAAGTAGAACCGTTGGGAAGACTTGGGGAAAGTCTTGTTGATCTTGCTGTAAAAAAAACAGAAACTTTAGCGCTCACGAGAATTGCTGCCATTTTTATTTGGAAAGTGCTATTTAGTTAATTTATTTTTCAGATTCTTAATAGATAAATTCCTCAGGTCCAGCAATTTATTTTAGAATTTTTGGGATTCCAGAAGTTTGCGTTAGTTACAGATTACCACAGACTGTTCTGTTTTTGACAGATTCTGTTTTTCGTGTGTTGTTTGCTTATTTCGATGAATCTATGAGTAGTATCGGAGGGTATGAACCATAGAGAAGTTGGAATACATTATATATTACACCAATATGAATTTAGAATTAGTTCACAACAGTACCTAAGTGGTGATTTATTTTCTTATACTAACGGAGCTTACGAGTTTTCTATTAAGTTTTGTGTTGTGAAGTTTTAAAGTTTTGGGTAAAGATTTGATGGACTATGGAATAAGGAGTGGCAAGAGCCTAAGATTGGGGATGCCCAAGGCACCCCAAGTTAATATTCAAGGACAACCAAAAGCCTAAGCTTGGGGATGCCTCGGAAGGCATCCCCTCTTTCGTCTTCGTTCATCGGTAACTTTACTTGGAGCTATATTTTTATTCACCACATGATATGTGTTTTGCTTGGAGAGTCAATTTATTTTATTTTGTTTTGATTGCTATTTGAATAAAGTATCAAGATCTGAAATTCTTAAATCTTGGAGAGTCTTCACATAGGTGCATAATTATTCGACTACTCATTGATCTTCACTTACACCTTTCGGAGTAGTTTGTCATTTGCTCTAGTGCTTCACTTATATATTTTTAGAGCACGGTGGTGGTTTTATTTTATATAAATTAATGAATCCTCATGCTTCAGTTATACAATAGATTGGGAGTTCCGCCGCCAGAAGGCTCCGTAGCCACCGAAAACCAATCTAGACCCGTTCTGGCACCCTGCCGGAGGGGGAATCCCTCTCCGGTGGCCATCTTCATCATCCCGGTGCTCTCCATGACAAGGAGAGAGTAGTTCTCCCTCGGCGCTGAGGGTATGTACCAGTAGCTATGTGTTTGATCTCTCTCTCTCGTATTCTTGAGGTGATACGATCTTGATGTATCGCGAGCTTTCTATTATAGTTGGATCTTATGATGTTTCTCCCTCTCTACTCTCTTGTAATGGATTGAGTTTTCCCTTTGAAGTTATCTTATCGGATTGAGTCTTTAAGGATTTGGTAACACTTGATGTATGTCTTGCGTGGGATACCCGTGGTGACAATGGGGTATTCTATTGATCCACTTGATATATGTTTTGGTGATCAACTTGTGGGTTCTGCCCATGAACCTACGCATAGGGGTTGGCACACGTTTTCTTCTTGACTCGCTGGTAGAAACTTTGGGGCACTCTTTGAAGTACTTTGTGTTGGTTTGAATAGACGAATCTGAGATTGTGTGATGCATATCATATAATCATACCCACGGGTACTTGAGGTGACATTGGAGTATCTAGGTGACATTAGGGTTTTGGTTGATTTGTGACTTAAGGTGTTACTCTAGTACGAACTCTATGATAGATTGAATGGAAAGAATAGCTTCATGCTATTTTACTACTGACTCTTGAATGGATCGATCAGAAAGGATAACTTTGAGGTGGTTTCGTAACCTTCCATAATCTCTTCGTTTGTTCTCCGCTATTAGTGACTTTGGAGTGACTCTTTGTTGCATGTTGAGGGATAGTTATATGATCCAATTATGTTTTTATTGTTGAGAGAACTTGCACTAGTGAAAGTATGAACCCTGAGCCTTGTTTCAACGCATTGCAATACCGTTTACACTCACTTTTACCATTAGTTACCTTGCTGTTTTTATATTTTCAGATTACAAAAACCTATATCTACGATCCATATACCACTTGTATCACCATCTCTTCGCGGAACTAGTGCACCTATACAATTTATGATTGTATTGAGTGTGTTGGGGACACAAGAGACTCTTTGTTATTTGGTTGCAGGGTTGCTTGAGAGAGACCATCTTCATCCTACGCCTCCTATGGATTGATAAACCTTAGGTCATCCACTTGAGGGAAATTTGCTACTGTCCTACAAACCTCTTCACTTGGAGGCCCAACAATGTCTAGAAGAAGAAGGTTGTGTAGTAGACATCCCTATCACGCACTGCTCGGACGAACCGCGTTTGCCTGATTCAATGCGGTGGCACACTATGCTTATCTCAAGCTCAAGATGCCCGGACCACGCGGTGTCATAACAGTCAATGGAAACACGGAGCGCTTCCTCTGGACCGAGGGGCACACTGCTGGCCTGACAGCAGAGGTATAGAGTGGCCTTCACAAGCAGAATCTTAATTCGACGTCCATGCTCCCGGACATTGTCAAACGAGTCCGGACTACTCTGCGGCAGGACACTCCAGCTCGTCAGGAGCTTGATTAGCAATTCGACCTCCGTCTCAGTCCCGACCAAGTGGCGGCATACGTACTACGCGTACATAACTACGCACTAAAAATACCATGGGCAGAAACGGAGGCATAACCAGACTATGAGCATACTTTTCTTTTTATCCTTTTCAGATTTCTTTTCCGCAGGCCCCTCTCAGTGGCCTTATAATCGGTCCTTTCGAAGGACGGATATACCAAGATGGCAAGTAGCACAGACGTGTGGGGGAATCTCTATATGTTCTTCTTAACGATCATTCTACCTACTTTGAGGACCCGTACGCAGCTCGCCCTTTGTCGCGGCATGTTAAATATCCCTGTTGCTTATCGCACTACCTGTACAAATATGCTTTGATGTATTAATCAAAATCATAATGGAAATAGTTTGCGGCCCAATTGATGTGGCATTAGCTTACTAATTCATTTTTTCATTATCCTGATTTGCACCTGTACACTTTGGTATGCCGTAATTCGCCAGGGGCTTTATTGCGCCCCATACTATGGCAACAAGTCCGGACACTTTTACAGTACAGTTCGGCACCCCGAATTTTAGCATTATATGCATTGGCTCCGAATCATGTCTTTGGTCAATAGTTGGGTTGCCCGGCTCCTGTGCTTACTACCTTATGTTCTGCTCTATCGGCTAGGGTAGTAAAGGGAGAACTACTGCGATTGTGTCCTGGTTTATCCGGATGAGCACCTCAGTAGAGAAAGCCGAAAACTGACTGTCATGATTCCGCGTGAGCCGGTCAGCTATTCGGAGGTTAGAAATCTTTTGCGTTTTTTCCGTATTATGCGATGAATCGGTCTTTACCCGATCAGGTGTTTACATCACCCTAGTTCGGACTCACAAATACTAGGGGCTGCGTGTAAAATTCTATTGTCAAACTCCTCTGGCTAAGTGAGGGTGATAAAGCCACATAGTCCGATTGCCTGGTTCGTTGAGCTAAACACCTCCTTCAAGGACCAAACTTTTGGATAAAGAGTGTCTTAGATTCATCCCGAACACCCCCGTACTACCTACGTGGGGGCTGAAGCCGATGACTGGCCAAATCTCAGACTTAATAAAACAGCCACAGAAGAGGTAAAATTTTAAATAATAAACAACAAAGCATTATATTACATATCAACCTTGTTTTCATCATACAGGAAGGGACAATATGAATGATTTCATTCAAAGATAATGTCTTTTGAACACCGCCCTTCTACAATACGGGATCCCTTCAGGACATCTTCAAAATACCGCTCGGGCGGGCGGTGCTCCTTGCCCGCGGGCGGTCCTTCGGCCGCGAGCTTGACGGCGTCCATCTTCGCCCATTGTATCTTGACACGAGCGAAGGCCATCCGCGCACCTTCTATGCAGACCGATGCTTGATGGCATCAAGCCGAGGGCATGCATCGACCAGCCGCTTCACGAGCCTGAAGTAGCTGCTGGGTACGGCTTCGACAGGCCATAGCCAGATTATCAAATCTTTCATGTCTAGTTCGGCCACCCTATGCAGCTCGACCAACTGTTTAAGCTGATCGCTAAAGGGCACCAGATGTTCTGGCGCAAGGTACTACGACCAGAATAGCTTCTCCGTTGAGCTCCCCTCTTCGGCTCGGAAGAATTCCGCATCGTCAGAAACACTGCGCGGCAGATCCGCAAACGCCCCTAGAGAACTCCAAATCCAGGTCAGTAAGAGATACCTCTTCTTCATATACTTGCGTTGCATAATGAAAGACTTACCCACCGCGATTTTCTTGTCCTCTTGGATTTCCTGTAGGGTGCCTTGGGCTTCGGTCCGGGCCTCTTGCGCGCTTTGACGGGCCTTCGCAAGTTCGGACTCTTGGTTAGCATTCTGGCGCTCCAAGGACTTGCATTTCTTCACGGCGTCCTGGAGCTCCTGCTGGACCTCACCAACCCTAGCCTCATGACTTTCATGGGCGGCTTGTTCCTTTGCCGCTCTCTCCTCTCCCTCGGCCAGCGCCTTCTTGAGGACCTCCACCTCAGTCGCCGCCCCTAATAAATATCATAGCACTATGGTAAGCACAAAAACATTCACCCCTTTCGGACACGCACAAGGTCATTGCATACCTTGGGTGTCCTCCAGCTGCTTTTTCGCACGACCGAGCTCTTTCTTGGTCCGCTCCAGGCTATGCTTCAGTCCAGAGACTTCGGCAACATGAGAAGTCGCGGCTAGCAGCGACGCCTGCTTATTCACAATGACATATATGGTTAGTCTCCTGCGAAAAACTATTTGATCCTCTATTCGGCTCTTCCTTCCGAGCACCGGACAGAGTCTCAAGGGCTACTGACTATACTGTAACTTTCTTTTCACATAAATGCAGTGCTTACCTCAAAGCCTGTTAGAAGGCTTGCACAGGCTTTGATCAGTCTGCTCTTCATGGACTGAATCTTCTCAATCACCGCACCCATGAGGGTATGGTGTTCCTCGACAATGGAAGCACTTCGCAACGCTTCCAGTAGAGCATCCAGTGCCTCTGGTTGGACAGAGGTCACCGGCGGAATAGGCATACCATGTTCTTTCAGAGGAGGCTGCTTGCCGGATTCCGGAGCCATATAGGTCTCCGGGGCCGTATTCGGCTGGGGGCCGAATTGGATATGGCCCCCATCGCCAGTCTCCATGGGGATTCGCTCTCCCATGTGTCCGGCGGCCGAGATTTCACCCTCTGGTGCCACCCTGACGGCCTCCTGCGTCTCTCCCTGGCCTGGGGCCCTTCGGGACAGTACCTCGGTGTTATCCATGGCCCTGGGAGAAGAGGCCGCCAGAAGGGACCCGCTGTCCGTCACCTTCAGGTCCATCAAATTCCCCAAAGATGAGGATCCCTCGAGGTCGGAACGAGCCGAACTGCAAGTGCACGATTCAACATGTCAAAATTATGAAGTAAGGAGGCTGATATATGAATGCGTCAGGGTCTCTGGATACTCACGATTCGGCCAGGGGCTTATCTCGGGGGCGCCGCTCTGGGCTGCTATCGATATCCCACGCGGAGTCATCCACGAGTGAGACTTTCCCCTTCTTGGACGCCTCTGCTTCTAGAGTTGTGGAAGTCGCCCTCTTCTTCCTCCCCCCCTCAGGGGGAGAGTCACTTTCCTCCTCCTCCTCGTCATCTTCGGCGACGGAGGAGTGAGTTTCGGCGTCTTTGGATGTCATGTCGAAGTGCCATTGTAACGGAGGCCACCTCTGGTCCCCTTGGCCTTCTTCTTGGCCTTCTTCTCAGGCGCCTGGTAGGGTGCCGGAACCAGCATCTTCGTCAGAAGCGGGATGGCTGGTTCCTCGGGCAGCAGAGTGATACGTCTCCAACGTATCTATAATTTTTTATTGTTCCATGCTATTATATTATCTGTTTTGGATGTTTATGGGCTTTATTATACACTTTTATATTATTTTTGGGACTAACCTATTAACCGGAGGGCCAACCCAAATTGTTGTTTTCTTGCCTATTTCAGTGTTTCAAAGAAAAGGAATATCAAACGGAGTCCAAACGGAATGAAACCTTCGGGAGAGTTATTTTTGGAACGGAAGAAATCCAGGATACTTGGAGTAGATGTCAGGGAAGCTTCAAGGTGGCCACGAGGCAGGGACGCGCGCCTGCCCCCTGGGCGTGCCCCCACCTTTATGGGCCCCTCGTGGCTCCCCTGACCGACTTCTTTCGCCTATATATGTCCATATACCCTAAAACATCAGGGGGGGCAGAATAAATCGGGAGTTCCGCTGCCAGAAGCCCCCGTAGCCACCGAAAACCAATCTAGACCCATTTCGGCGCCCTGCTGAAGGGGGGAACCCCTCTCCGGTGGCCATCTTCATCATCCCGGTGCTCTCCATGATGAGGAGGGAGTAGTTCACCCTCGGGGCTGAGGGTATGTACCAGTAGCTATGTGTTTGATCTCTCTCTCTCTCTCTCTCTCTCTCTCTCTCTCTCTCTCGTGTTCTTGAGGTGATACGATCTTGATGTATCGCGAGCTTTGCTATTATAGTTGGATCTTATGATGTTTCTCCCCTTGGTCTCTTGTAATGGATTGAGTTTTCCCTTTGAAGTGATCTTATCGGATTGAGTCTTTAAGGATTTGAGAACACTTGATGTATGTCTTGCATGTGCTTATCTGTGGTGACAATGGGATATCACGTGATCCACTTGATGTATGTTTTCGTGATCAACTTGCGAGTTCCGTGACCTCGTGAACTTATGCATAGGGGTTGGCACACGTTTTCGTCTTGACTCTCCGGTAGAAACTTTGGGGCACTCTTTGAAGTATTTTGTGTTGGTTTGAATAGATGAATCTGAGATTGTGTGATGCATATCGTATAATCATACCCACGGATACTTGAGGTGACATTGGAGTATCTAGGTGACAATTAGGGTTTTGGTTGATTTGTGTCTTAAGGTGTTATTCTAGTATGAACTCTATGATAGATTGAATGGAAAGAATAGCTTCATGTTATTTTACTACGGACTCTTGAATAGATCGATCAGAAAGGATAACTTTGAGGTGGTTTCGTACCCTACAATAATCTCTTCATTTGTTCTCTGCTATTAGTGACTTTGGAGTGACTCTTTGTTGCATGTTGAGGGATAGTTATATGATCCAATTATGTTATTATTGTTGAGAGAATTTGCACTAGTGAAAGTATGAACCCTAGGCCTTGTTTCCTAGCATTGCAATACCGTTTACGCTCACTTTTATTACTTGTTACCTTGCTGTTTTTATAATTTCAGATTACAAAAACCTATATCTACCATCCATATTGCACTTGTATCACCATCTCTTCGCCGAACTAGTGCACCTATACAATTTACCATTGTATTGGGTGTGTTGGGGACAAAAGAGACTCTTTGTTATTTGGTTGCAGGGTTGTTTGAGAGAGACCATCTTCATCGTACGCCTCCCACGGATTGATAAACCTTAGGTCATCCACTTGAGGGAAATTTGCTACTGTTCTACAAACCTCTGCACTTGGAGGCCCAACAATGTCTACAAGAAGAAGGTTGTGTAGTAGACATCACGGAGCCGGGCACTGAATCCGCTCCGCCTTCTTTTGTCCAGCCCTGAAAAATATATATAGGGCGGCTTAGGACCCTTCTCTGAAAAAGCAAGTAAAGGATACACCTTGAAATGTGAATGTCTTACCGAACTGGCGGGATGGGCTAGGTTGTGCCCACGGTCCTCGGTCATCTTCGGCCACGTCTCATTGGCCTTGAAGAGCACCTTCCAGATATCTTCGTGCATAGTTCCGAAGAACCGCTGCAAGGTCTGGTGCTTGGCCGGATCGAACTCCCATAGATGGCAAGCCTGACTCAAGCATGGAAGGATCCGACGAACTAGCATCACCTAAATCACGTTGACAAGTTTGACGTTCTTGTCCACCATGCGCTGGATGCGTGTTTGCAGCGTTGTCAGCTCGTCTAATGAAACCCGATTTATGCCCTTCTCTAGCCAGGAGGTGAGCCGCATTGGGGTGCCGGACTTGAATTCTGGAGCCGCGGCCCAGGTGGCGTCGCGGGGCTTTGTGATATAAAACCACAATTGCTGCCACCCTTTGCCAGTGTCCATGAAGGAGCCTTCGGGCCATGTGACATTGGGCATCTTGCTCACCATGGCACCTCCGCACTCTGCGTGTTGGCCAGCCACCACCTTCGGCTTCACGTTGAAGATCTTTAGCCACAATACGAAATGGGGTGGGATGTGGAGGAAAGCATCGGACACGACAATAAATGCCAAGATGTTGAGTATGGAATTTGGGGCTAGATCATGGAAATCTAGCCCATAATAGAACATAAGTCCACAGATGAATGGGTGGAGTGGAAATCCTAGCCCGTGGACGAAGTGGGGGATAAAAACTACCCTCTCGTGGGGCTTTGGGGTAGGGACGATCTGTCCCTTGGTCGGAAGCCAATGGACGACTTCCTTGGCTAAATATCCGGCCTCCCGGAGCTGGGTGATGTCCTTCTCTTTGACGAAGGAGATCATCCACTTGCCCTGCGCTCCGGATCTGGACATGGTTGGAGTTCTTTTTTGAGGCGGAAAAGATGAGAACTTGGGCGCTGGAGGTCGAGAGTGGGTAGGCAAAGAGAGAGAGAGAGAGAAGGCATGGGTGAAAGAGGGTTTATCCTTATCCCCTTATAAAGGCGGCGAATATCAATCGCCCCCCACTAGCCTTAAAACTCGCATGTTTCCCAAGGGCCGCGTAGACGGCACAATTGGATTACCCATGCCCGCATTGATGAGAATCCCATAATAAGGGGACACGATCTCTGCTTTGACAAGACGTGCCAATAAAACCGCATCCGAAAGCATGGAGCGGCAGGCCAAAAAACGGTTCGAAATAATGACCAGGTGGTGAAGTGGCATCACGCTATGAAAAGTTGTCAGTGGATTCGACTTGTGAAATATTATACTCTCTGCGGTTGTGTGTGGTACTTGTTTTGCAGAGCCGGACACGTTCTTTGTATTTGAAGGCTATTATGAAGTATTCGGAGGAGGAACCCGCCTTGTAATGTCAAAGACAATCTGCGCACCGGACACCTCGTCATTGAAAGCCTGGTTCACGGGCTACTGAGGGAGTCCTGGAGTAAGGGGTCCTCAGGCGTCCGGCCCGTGTGACGTGGGCCAGACTATTGGGCCATGAAGATACAAGATAGAAGACTTGCTCTCGTGTCCGGATAGGACTCTCCTTTGCGTGGAAGGCAAGCTAGGCGGCCGGATGTACTATTTCCTTTCTCTGTAACTGACTTTGTACGACCCTAGTCCCCTCCGGTGTCTATATAAACCAGAGGGTATAGTCCATAGAGGCAATCATAATCATATAGGCTAGACTTCCAGGGTTTTAGCCATTACGATCTCGTGGTAGATCAACTCTTGTAACCCCCATACTCATCAATATTAATCAAACAGGACGTAGGGTATTACCTCCATCGAGAGGGCCCAAACCTGGGTAAAACTTCGTGTCCCTTGTCTCCTGTTACCATCAACCTCAGACGCATAGTTCGGGACCCCCTACCCGAGATCCATCGGTTTTGACACCGACAAGAGTTCATAAGGTGTTGTCTCAATGGATTTAGATGGTGCACTATTTAATGTGAATGCAACTGTCTCTAGAGCATAACCCCAAATGATAGCAGTAAATCGGTGAGAGACATCACAAATCGCACCATATCTAGTAAAGTATGATTACGATGTTCGGACACACCATTACGCTTTGGTGTTCCGCGTGGCATGAGTTGCGAAACTATTCTGCATTGTTTCAAATGAAGACCAAACTCATAACTCAAATATTCTCCTCCATGATCAGATCGTAGAAACTTTATTTTCTTGTTATGATGATTTTCCACTTCACTCTGAAATTCTTTGAACTTTTCAAATGTTTCAGACTTATGTTTCATTAAGTAGATATACCCATATCTGCTCAAGTCATCTGTGAAGGTGAGAAAATAACGATATTCACTGGACCACATACATCAGCATGTATGCTTTCCAATAACTTTGTTGCTCGCTACATTGTTCCGGAGAACAGAGTTTTAGTCATCTTGCCCATGAGGCATGGTTCGCAAGTACCAAGTGATTCCAAAAGTCCATCAGAATGGAGTTTCTTCACGCGCTTTACACCAATATGACCCAAACGGCAGTGCCACAAATAAGTTGCACTGTCATTATCAACTCTGCATCTTTTGGCTTCAATACTATGAACATGTGTATCACTACTATCAAGATTTAGTAAAAATAGACCACTCATCAAGGGTGCATGACCATAAAAGATATTACTCATATAAATAGAACAACCATTATTCTCTGATTTAGATGAATAACTGTCTCGCATCAAACAAGATCCAGATATAATGTTCATGCTCAACACTGGCACCAAATAACAATTATTTAGGTCTAAAACTAATCCCGAAGGTAGACATAGAGGTAGCGTGCCGATGGCGATCACATCGACTTTGGACCCATTTCCCACGCGCATCGTCACCTCGTCCTTAGCCAATCTTCGCTTAATCCGTAGCCCCTGTTTCGAGTTGCAAATGTAAGCAACCGAAGCAGTATCAAATACCCAGGCACTAGTGCGAGCATTAGTAAGGTACACATCAATAACATGTATATCAAATATACCTTTCACTTTGCCATCCTTCTTCTCCGCCAAATACTTGGGGCAGTTCCGCTTCCAGTGACCAGTCCCTTTGCAGTAGAAGCACTCAGTTTCAGGTTTAGTTCCAGACTTGGGTTTCTTCACTTGAGCAGCAACTGGCTTGCTGTTCTTCTTGAAGTTCCCTTCTTCCCTTTACCCTTTTTCTTGAAACTAGTGGTCCTATTGACCATCAACACTTGATGCTCCTTCTTGATTTCTACCTCCGCAGCCTTTAGCATTGCGAAGAGCTCGGGAATTGTCTTATCCATCCATTGCATATTATAGTTCATCACGAAGCTCTTGTAGCTTGGTGGCAGTGATTGAAGAACTCTATCAATGACACTATCGTCAGGAAGATTAACTCCCAGCTGACTCAAGTGGTTGTGGTACCCAGACATTTTGAGTATATGTTCACTGACATAACTATTCTCCTCCATTCTGCAGCTGTAGAACTTATTGGAGACTTCATATCTCTCAAGCCGGGAATTTGCTTGAAATATTAACTTCAACTCCTGGAACATCTCATATGCTCCATGGCGTTCAAAATGTCGTTGAAGTCCCGGTTCTAAGCCGTAAAGCATGTCACACTGAACTATCGAGTAGTCATCAGCTTTCCTCTGCCAGGTGTTCACAACATCTGGCGTTGCTCTTGATGCGGGTTTGTCACCTAGCGGTGCTTCCAGGACGTAATTCTTCTGTGCCGCAATGAGGATAATCCTCAAGCTACAGACCCAGTCCGTGTAGTTGCTACCATCATCTTTCAACTTAGCTTTCTCTAGGAACGCATTCAAATTCAACAGAACAACAGCGCGGGCCATCTATCTACAACAACATACATGCAAAATAGTATCAGGTACTAAGTTCATGATAAATTAAAGTTCAATTAATCAAATTACTTCAGAACTCCCACTTAGATGGACATGTCTCTAATCATCTAAGTGATCACGTGATCCATATCAACTAAGCCATGTCCGATCATCACGTGAGATGGAGTAGTTTTCAATGCTGAACATCACTATGTTGATCATATCTACTATCTAATTCACGCTCTAAATTTCGTTCTTAGTGTTCCGAGGCCATATCTGCATATGCTAGGCTCGTCAAGTTTAACCCGAGTATTCTGCGTGTGCAAAACTGGCTTGCACCCGTTTTATGTGATCGTAGAGCTTATCACACCCGATCATCATGTGGTGTCTCAGCACGACGAACTGTAGCAATGGTGCATACTGAGGGAGAACACTTATACCTTGAAATTTAGTGAGAGATCATCTTATAATGCTACCGCTGAACTAAGCAAAATAAGATGCATAAAGGATAAACATCACATGCAATCAATATAAGTGATATGATATGGCCATCATCATCTTGTGCCTTTGATCTCCATCTCCAAAGCACCGTCATGATCACCATCGTCACCAGCTTGACACCTTGATCTCCATCGAAGCATCGTTGTCGTCTTGCAACCTATTGCTTCTACGACTATCGCTACCGCTTAGTGATAAAGTAAATCAATTACATGTCGATTGCATTTCATACAATAAAGCGACAACCATATGGCTCCTGCCAGTTGACGATAACTGTGTTATAAAACATGATCATCTCATACAATAAAATTTAGCATCATGTCTTGACCATATCACATCACAACCTGCCCTGCAAAAACAAGTTTGACATCCTTGTTGTTGCAAGTTTTACGTGGTTGCAACGGGCCGAGGAAGAACCGTTCTTACCTACGCATCAAAAACCACAACGCGGTATAGTGATTGCTTTTTGATCTTTATAAAAAATCATGTTCATTGAATCCGATTCAAATAAAGTTGGAAAACTGACACCCACCAGCCACCTATGTGCGAAGCATGTCGGTAGAACCAGTCTCGCGTAAGCATACGCGTAATGCCGGCCTGAGCCGCTTCATCCAACAATACCACTGAATCAAGAATCAACTAGTGACTGTAAGCAATATGTATATACCCACGTGCACAACTCCTTTGTGTTCTACTCATGCATATAACATATACGCATGGACCTGGCTTTGATACCACTGTTGGGGAACGCAGTAATTTCAAAAAAATTCCTACACACACGCTAGATCTATCATGGTGATGTATAGCAACGAGAGGGAAGAGTGTTGTACACGTACCCTCGTAGACCGTAAGCGGAAGCGTTATGACAACGCGGTTGATGTAGTCGTATGTCTTCTCGATCTGATTGATCCTAGCACCGAAAGTACGACACCTCCGCGATCTACACACGTTCGGCTCGGTGACGTCCCACGAACTCTCGATCTAGCTGAGTGTCGAGGGAGAGCTTCGTTAGCATGACGGTGTGATGACGGTGATGATGAAGCTACCGGTGCAGGGCTTCGCCTAAGCACTACGATGATATGACCGAGGTGGACTATGGTGGAGGGGGGCACCGCACACGGCTAAGGGATCAGTGATCAACTTGTGTGTTCTAGGGTGCCCCCTGCCCCGTATATAAAGGAGCAAGGGGGGAGGCCGGCCGACCCCTGGGGCGCGCCAAGGAGGGGAGGAGTCCTCCTCCTAGTAGGAGTAGGACTCCCCCTTTCCTAGTCCAACTAGGAGGAGGAAGGGGAAAGGGAGGAGAGGGAGAGAGGGAGGGAAAGAGGGGGCGCCGCCCCCCTCCTTGTCCAATTCGGACACCTCAAGGGGGAGGGGTGCCCGGCCAGCCCTAAGTCTCCATCCTCTCTCTCTCTCACAAGGCCCATGTTGGCCCATTAGTTCCCCCGGGGGTTCCGATACCCCCCCGGCACTCCGATAATTATCCGGTGACCTCCGGAAGTCATCCGGTGTCCGAATATAGTCATCCAATATATCAATCTTTATGTCTCGACCACTTAGAGACTCCTCATCATGTCCGTGATCACATCCGGGACTCCGAACTATCTTTGGTACATCAAAACACATAAACTCATAATACCGATCGTCACCGAACATTAAGCGTGCGGACCCTACGTGTTTGAGAACTATGTAGACATGACCGAGACACGTCTGTGTTCAATAACCAATAGCGGAACCTGGATGTTAATATCGGCTCTCACATATTCTACAAAGATCTTTATCGGTCAAACCGCATAACGATATACGTTGTTCCCTTTGTCATCGATATGTTACTTGCCTGGGATTCGATCGTCGGTATCTCAATACCTAGTTCAATCTCGTTACCGGCAAGTCTCTTTACTCATTCCGTAATGCTACATCCTGTAACTAACTCATTAGTTACATTGCTTGCAAGGCTTAAAGTGATGTACATTACCGAGAGGGCCCAGAGATACCTCTCCGATACTCGGAGTGACAAATCCAAATCTTGATCTATGCCAACTCAACAAACACCATCGGAGACACCTGTAGAGCATCTTTATAGTCACCCAGTTACATTGTGACGTTTGATAGCACACTAAGTGTTCCTCTGGTATGCGGGAGTTGCGTGATCTCATAGTCATAGGAACATGTATAAGTTATGGAGAAAGCAATAGCAACAAACTGAACGATCATCGTGCTAAGCTAACGGATGGGTCAAGTCAATTGCATCATTCTCTGATGATGTGATCCCGTTAATCAAGTGACAAGTCTTGTCTATGGTTAGGAAACATAACCATCATTGATTCAACAAGCTAGTCAAGTAGAGGCTTACTAGTGACACTCTGTTTGTCTATGTATTCACACATGTACTAAGTTTCCGGTTAATACAATTCTAGCATCAATAATAAACATTTAACATGATATAAGGAAATATAAATAACAACTTTATTTTGCCTATAGGGCATATTTCCTTCAAAAACCTTCTTCTTAACTTCATCTCCGGGTAAACCTGCAAGTTTAAACAATCCACAAATTTCTTCCACGCATATCAAGTGCATATCATGATGTTCGGTTCCATCTCCTACATAAGGATTAGCTTGCAGTTATTCTATCATACCCGAAGGAATTCCATATTCAATATTTTTAGTAGGTGCAGTGGATTTAGGGGTGACTAATTTTGGTTCCGTTCGAGGTGAAGATACCCCAAACAAACCCCTCAAAGGATTGTTTTCCATAGTAACAACTGACAATAAATTTCAACATGTAGTAATAATTTTTCCTTATCGATTTCCACTTACCAAGAGCGCTTCACTCACAGGCAACGCTGCCAGAAAAGAGCCTTGATGACCCACATGTATAGGGGATCAATTGTAGTCCTTTCGATAAGTAAGAGTGTCGAACCCAATGAGGAGCAGAGGGAAATGACAAGTGGTTCTCAGTAAGGTAATGTCTACAAGCACTGGAATTGTAAGTAACAGGTAGTTTGATAGCAAGATAATTTGTAACGAGCAAGTAACGATAATAGTAACAAAAGTGCAGCAAGGTAGCCCAATCCCTTTGAGGCAAAGGACAGGCCAAAACGGTCTCTTATGATAAGCAAAGTGTTCTTCAGGGTACACAGGAATTTTATCTAGTCACTTTCATCATGTTGGTTCGATTTGTGTTCGCTACTTTGATAATTTGATATGTGGGTGGACCGGTCCTTAGGTGATGTTCTTACTTGTACAAGCCTCCTACTTATGATTGACCCCCTCGCAAGCATCCACAACTACGAGAAAAGTATTAAGAATAAATTCTAACCGTAGCATAAACTTTTGGATCCAATCGGTCCCTTATGGAATAGCGCATAAACTAGGGTTTAAGCTTCTGTCACTCTCGCAACCCATCATCTAATAACTACTCCATAATGCATTCCCTTAGGCCCAAATATGGTGAGGTGTCATGTAGCCGACATTCACATGACACCACTAAGGGAATGACAACATACATACCATCAAAATATCAAACACATATAAAATTCACATGATTACTTGCAACAAGATTTCTCCCGTGACCTCAAGAACAAAAGTAACTACTACTACCTCTTGAGAATGCGTTGGTTTTCCCTTGAAGAGGAAAGGGTGATGCAGCACAGTAGCGTAAGTATTTACCTCAGTTTTGAGAACCAAGGTATCAATCCAGTAGGAGGTAACACGCAAGTCGCCTAGTACCTTCACAAACAAACAAGAACCTCACAAACAAACAAGAATACTTCTGTAACTCCAAAAATTCTGAAATAAATTGGTGGAAGTGAGGAATTTTTTTATTAATCATATGCAACAAGAATCAACCTAATCGCACTCTCCAGTAAACAATGGCAGCAAATCTCGTGGGCGCTAAAGTTTCTGTTTTTTACATCAAGATCGCAAAGACTTCCCCCAAGTCTTCCAAAAGGTTCTACTTGGCACAGACACTAATTAAAAACATAAAACCACATATAAAACAGAGGCTAGATGAATTATTTATTAATAAACAAGAACAAAAAACAAGAAACAAAAATAAAATTGGGTTGCCTCCCAACAAGCGCTATCGTTTAACGCCCCTAGCTAGGCATGAAAACAAGAATAGATCTAGGTAATGTCATCTGTGGCTCTCATAATAGATTCATAAAGTAATTTAATTTTCTTTCTAGTAAATTGTTCCATGCCCTCCCTTAATGGAAATTGGAATCTAATATTTCCTTCTTTCATATCAATAATTGCACCAATCGTTCTAAGGAAAGGTCTACCAAGAATAATAGGACATGTAGGATTGCAATCTATATTAAGAACAATGAAATCTACAAGCACATAATTCCTATTTGCAACAATAAGAACATCATTAATCCTTCCCATAGGTTTCTTAATGGTGGAATCCACAAGATGCAAATTTAAAGAACAATCATCAAATTCATGGAAACCTAACACATCACCCAAAGTTTTTGGAATCGTGGAAACACTAGCACCCAAATCACATAAAGCATAGCATTCATGATCATTAATCTTAATTTTAATAGTAGGTTCCCACTCATCATAAAGTTTTGTAGGGATAGAAACTTCTAATTCAATCTTTTCTTCATAAGATTGCATTAAAGCATCAACAATATGTTTGGTAGAAGCTTTATTTGACTATAAGCCTGAGGAGAATTTAACACGGATTGGAACAAATAAATACAATCTATTGAAGAACAATTATCATAATTAAATACCTTGAAATCCAAAATAGTGGGTTCATTGCTATGTAAAGTTTTGACCTCTTCACTCCCACTTTTACCAATTTTTGCATCAAGATCTAAAAACTCTGAATCATTGGGGCGCCTTTTAGATCTTCTCAAATTCACAACAACTCAACTAGCTTGACTCTAATATCACCATCTTCATATCTCAAAACAATCATCAAGTATCAAACTTCTCATAGTATTCAATGCACTTTTTATGATAGTTTTTATTATACCCATCTTGTATGCCTATCATATTAGGACTAATTTTATAGCCAAAGAAAATTACCATGCTGTTCTATAAGACTCTCAAAATAATATAAGTGAAGCATGAGAGATCAATAATTTCTATAAAATAAAACCACCACCGTGCTCTAAAAGGATATAAGTGAAGCACTAGAGCAAAATTATCTAGCTCGAAAGATATAAGTGAAGCACATAGAGTATTCTAGTAAATTCCGATTTATGAGTGTCTCTCCAAAAGGTGTGTACAGCAAGTATGATTGTGGTAAACTAAAAAGCAAAGACTCAAATAATACAAGACGCTCCAAGCAAAACACATATCATGTGGTGAATAAAAATATATCCTCAAGTAAAGTTACCGATGGACGAAGACCAAAGAGGGGATGCCTTCCGGGGCATCCCAAAGCTTAGGCTTTTGGTTGTCCTTGAATTTTACCTTGGGGGTGCCTTGGGCATCCCCGATCTTAGGCTCTTGCCAATCCTTATTCCAAAATCCATCAAATCTTTACCCAAAACTTGAAAACTTCACAACACAAAACTCAGCAGAAGATCTCATGAGCTTCGTTAGTATAAGAAAACAAACCACCACTTCAAGGTACTGTAATGAACTCATTCTTTATTTAAATTGGTGTTAAACCTACTGTATTCCAACTTCTCTATAGTTCATACCCCCGATACTAGCCATAGATTCATCAAAAATAAGCAAACAACACACGAAAAGCAGAATCTGTCAAAAACAGAACAATCTCTCTTAATATGTAGGTTTCGAATACTTCTGTAACTCCAAAAATTCTGAAATAAATTGGTGGAAGTGAGGAATTTTTTTATTAATCATATTAAAAAATAATCAACCTAATCTCACTCTCCAGTAAACAATGGAAGCAAATCTCGTGAGTGCTAAAGTTTCTGTTTTTTACAGCAAAGTCGCAAAGACTTCCCCCAAGTCTTCCCAAAGGTTCTACTTGGCACAGACACTAATTAAAAACATAAAAACACATATAAACAGAGGCTAGATGAATTATTTATTACTAAACATGAACAAAAAACAAGAAACGAAAATAAAATTGGGTTGCCTCCCAACAAGCGCTATCGTTTAACGCCCCTAGCTAGGCATAAAAACAAGAATAGATCTAGCTATTGTCATCTGTGGCTCTCATAATAGATTCATAAAGTAATTTAATTTTCTTTCTAGGAAATTGTTCCATGCCCTCCCTTAATGGAAATTGGAATCTAATATTTCCTTCTTTCATATCAATAATTGCACCAATCGTTCTAAGGAAAGGTCTACCAAGAATAATAGGACATGTAGGATTGCAATCTATATTATGAACAATGAAATCTACAGGCACATAATTCCTATTTGCAACAATAAGAACATCATTAATCCTTCCCATAGGTTTCTTAATGGTGGAATCCGCAAGATGCAAATTTAGAGAACAATCATCAAATTCATGGAAACCTAACACATCACACAAAGTTTTTGGAATCGTGGAAACACTAGCACCCAAATCACATAAAGCATAGCATTCATGATCATTAATCTTAATTTTAATAGTAGGTTCCCACTCATCATAAAGTTTTCTAGGGATAGAAACTTCTAATTCAATATTTTCTTCATAAGATTGCAATAAAGCATCAACGATATGTTTGGTAAAATCTTTATTTTGACTATAAGCCTGAGGAGAATTTAACACGGATTGGAACAAGGAAATACAATCTATTAACGAACAATTATCATAATTAAATCCCTTGAAATCCAAAATAGTGGGTTCATTGCTATGTAAAGTTTTGACCTCTTCAATCCCACTATGTAAAGTTGACTCATCTCTAGTCACATCATTATCAAGATTCATATTTCAAAACAAAGACTTAATAGGAGACACATCAATCACTTTTAGTTCTTCATCCTCATTATCGTGAAAACTAGAAGAACACGCTTTTATAAAGCAATCCTTTTTAGCACGCATCCTAGCGGTTCTTTCTTTGCACTCATCAGTGGAAATTCTCATGGCTTTGAGAGACTCATTGATATCATGCTTAGGTGGAATAAATCTAAGTTTCAAAGAATCAACATCAAGAGAAATTCTATTCACGTTCCGAGCCAACTCATCAATCTTAGGCAATTTTTCTTCAAGCAAAGCATTGAAATTCTTTTGCGAAATCATAAATTCTTTAACACTAGTCTCAAAATCATATGGCATCTTATTAAAATTTCCATAAGAGTTGTTGTAGGAATTACCATAATTATTAGAGGATTACTTGTAACACCCACGATGCGGCTATATCTCCCACGTGTCGGAGCACGACTTAGAGGCATAACCGCATTGTAGGAATGTCGCAAGAGGGGTAATCTTTACACATCCCATGTACTGAATAAGAAAGAGGTACAGAGTTGGCTTACAATCGCCACTTCACACAATACATAAATATAGCATTACATCATCCAGATACAATCAAGGTCCGACTACGGAACCAAAATAAAGACAACCCCAAATGCATAAGATCCCCGATTGCCCCAACTGGGCTCCACTACTGATTGTTTGGAAAGGAAACATAGTAACGTCCTGAGTCCTCATCGAACTCCTACTTGAGTTCAGACGCATCTCCTGGAATGGTATCATCGGCACCTGCATCTGGTTTTTGAAGTAATCTGTGAGTCACGGGGACTCAGCAATCTCACACCCTCGCAATCAAGACTATTTAAGCTTATGGGTAGGGAAAAGGTATGAGGTGGAGCTACAACAAGCACTAGCATATATGGTGGCTAACATACACAAATGAGAGTGAGAAGAGAAGGCAAAGCTCGGTCGAGAATCTATGATCAAGAAGTGATCATAGAACTACTTACGTTCAAGCATAACACGAGGCCGTGTTCTCTTACCGGACTCCACTGAAAAGAGACCATCACGGCTACACACGCTGTTGATTCATTTTAAATTAAGTTAAGTTTCAAGTTTTCTACAACCGGACATTAACAAATTCCCATCTGCCCATAATCATAGGCATGGCTTTCGAAAGTTCAAAACCCTGCAGGGGTGTCCCAACTTAGCCCATCACAAGCTCTCACAGTCAACGGAGGATATTCCTTCTCCTAGGATGACCTGATCAGACTCGGAATCCCGGTTACAAGACATCTCAACAATGGTAAAACGAGACCAGCAAAGCCGCCCGATGTGCCGACAAATCCCGATAGGAGTCGCATGTATCTCGTTCTCAGGGCACACCGGATAGGTCAAGCTACGAGTAAAACAAACCCTCGAGTTGCCCCGAGGTGGCCCTGCAGGCTGCCCGTTTTGGACCAACACTCAGAGGAGCACTGGCCCG
>NC_041384.1:541954526-541957392 GCF_002162155.2 Triticum dicoccoides | reverse complement strand
AGGTTATAGGTTGTTAGGAAAATGTAAAACCAAGGTTGGGCCTTGCTGGAGGAGTTTTATTCAAGGCAAACTGTCAAGGGGTTCCCATTATAACCCAACCGCATAAGGAATGCAAAATCAAGGAACATAACACCGGTGTGACGGAAACTAGGGCGGCAAGAGTGGAACAAAACACCAGACATAAGGCCGAGCCTTCCACCCTTTACCAAGTATATAGGTGCATTAAAGTAAACAAGATATAATAATGATATCCCAACAATAATCATGTTCCAACAAGGAACAAACTCCAATCTTCACCTGCAACTAGCAATGCTATAAGAGGGGCCGAGCAAAGTGGTAACATAGCCAAACAATGGTTTGCCAGGACAAGGTGGGTTAGAGGTTTGACATGGCAATATGGGAGCACTAGTGCAGAATAGGGCAATAGCACCGGTTCATAAGGCCCTTTAGTGCCGGTTCGGTAACCGGCACTAAAGTGTGGGCACTAAAGCCCCCCCTTTAGTACCGGTTCAGCACGAACCGGTGCTAAAGGGCAACCACGTGGCACGAGCCAGCTCCGGGGGCGCGTAGGACATTAGTACCAGTTGGTAACACCAACCGGTACTAAATGTTTGGGTGTGTTTTGGTTTTATTTTTTATTTTTACTTTAATTTTGTGTTTTCAATTTAATTTAGTGATTGTTTTACATTATAATGAGTTGTTAAATCATTAGGTGAAAGTATCGCAGAATAGTTTGACTGGGATGCATGTGGATCCTAGCAAAGTCATCAAGTATATGCCATATCCATATTATATATACTTGATCACCTAATTAAGTGATCGAGGTAATATGGATATGGCATATACTTGATCACTTAGCTAGAATCCATCCAGTTGAAACTAATCTATGGTTTCTTTCATAAATGATATAATAACTCATCATCATCATCATCATCATATTAATATAAAAACTCTTGCATCATATATATCATCACCAACAACAGTTTTCATAGCTAGCTAAAAATCATCATATAATAGTCGTCTCATTACCACTACTTAATCATCATATAGTCATTACCGCTATCTAATCACCACCAACACTAGCTTAAAGAAGAAACATTCACTTGTACCAGAAGCCAATATATCATTGAGTTCAACATGGT
This sequence comes from Triticum dicoccoides, assembly GCF_002162155.2. Taxonomy (NCBI): domain Eukaryota; kingdom Viridiplantae; phylum Streptophyta; class Magnoliopsida; order Poales; family Poaceae; genus Triticum; species Triticum dicoccoides. The sequence continues at coordinate 541,956,250 of NC_041384.1, read as the reverse complement.
AATGATATTATAAGCGTTCATAATACCACAAAATAAAATCACTCTTTGAGATTAAGTTTAGGACGAAGAACACGGACATGAGAGGACAAGTACTAAGAGCATGAACTAGCTAATCACTCCTGCTACTCTCTCTCCGGTAAAATAGCATAGAACATGTATAGATTTCCTGATTCATCATATTGGAGCATGCAAATGAACCTGTCTCCTAATCGTGGGTTGCGCTTCTGATTGCTGCCCCCTAGTACTTCTCTGCGATCGTTCACAATTTTGCTCCAGTCTTTTACTATTAAGCATTCCTCGCTATTAGAAATCCTGAATGCACTAAAGTGCATTGTAGGATATCTTGGCCGTAAGCTAACAATATTCATGGTACCTTTAGTCTCGATCCAATCAGGCACAACATTCATCGGGAGTCCCTGTTGAAGAACATCGTATAGTAACATACTTAGCAATGAAGTTTAGCTTAAAAAATAATGTATGCAAAAGATGCACTGAGGAGAAATAGTAGAAATCTTACCATCTTTTCTAAATATATGTGACCATAGTTCAATACGAACACTATTGGTCGCACGTTTTGAGTACTAACATTTCTAAGTGCAGGATAAAAAGTTGTCTTGACAGCATCAAGATCCTCAAGCCCTGAAACATAATGACTTGTCTCCTCGCAGTTTAGTTCAGCCCCGGGACAGTGGACGGTCCTGTCTATCAAGCACCGGACATGTTTGCTTGATTGGAAATAAGCCGTCAATATAAATTACTTGTCAACTCTTTTTGAATAAAAAACATCGAAGACATAAATATGGTTGAGAAACTCACATCATGGTAGAACTGGAGGCGTCTGCACATCGACGCAGATGTCTCTATTACCTTCAATATCATCTTCCGGACGAATATCAAAGGTGATAACCATATCAGGATCAAATGCATAAGCCTTGCATAGTGCTTGCCAAGTTTTGCATTCAAAATAGGTGTATGTGTCTGCATTGTATAATTTGACGTTGAAGGTATAACCATGCTCGGTCTTCAAGTAAACTCTTTTTACCTCCATTGTTTGGTTAGGACTGAAACCTATCTTATCCAAGACAAAAATTCTTGCATGGCAGGGGATACGCTAGTAGAATAGTGAAAAATTAAAATTAAAAGTTGAAGCAAATGAAGCATAAGTCATGCTTAATTACGAAGAAAGACTTGTCGTTGTGACTTACTGTATCCACTTCGAAGTTCTCATCCAGCTTGATGCTGAAGCGTCTATCATCAACTAGAAAATTTCTGCCGCGCTGGTCTTCGCAGTATTCGCACATAATGAAATTGTGTTCGTCGTCAGACGACATTCCTATGTTCATAGGTGAAACATTAAACAATTATTAGTTCTATTAATTCAACTAATTCTATTAATTCAACTAGTTCAACTAATTAATTCAACTAAGCACTTAGGAAAAATATACCTAAATAAAGTAGCTCAACTAATTCAACTAACTAGTTCAACTAATTAATTCAACTAAACTAGTTCTATTAATTTTCTTACTAAAAATAAGGTAGCTAGTTCTATATAATAAAATGTTAATTAGATAATCAAATCTCATATAACTAAATTAAATATATATCTAACATATAATTTATATCTAATTCATCTAACATTTGACATTAATATTTAACATATGTTCATATATAGGTGAAACATTAAACACTTACTAGTTCTATTAATTCAACTAAATAAACTAGTT
>NC_041384.1:541951965-541954094 GCF_002162155.2 Triticum dicoccoides | reverse complement strand
AAAAATAAACTAATTTTATTAATTTTCTTACTAAAATATATAAAATAGCTATACATAGTAATATTTTAATTAGATCATCAAATCTCATATTCCTAAATTTTCTTACTAAAAATAAACTAGTACTAATTCAACTAGCTAGTTCAACTAAGCATTTACTAAAAATAAACTAGTTATATGAATTCAACTAGTTCAAATAATCTCATATACCTAATTAATTAATATCTAGCTAATTCATCTAACAATTGACATTAATATTTAACTTCTCTATCTAATTCATCTAACAATTGACATTAATATTTAACTTCTCTATCTAATTCATCTAACATTAACATTCTAACATTCTTATCTAGGTAATTCATGTAATTAACAATTTGACATGCATTAATCTAAAACACAGAAAACAGAAAATAAGTAAAAAAATGTGGCGTATGTGTGTGTGTGTATGTATGTGTGTGTACATACGAGCGGGGAGGCGGCGCGAGACGACAACAACGGGGACGGCGCGACGGGGGTGGGGACGGCCGGGGCGCGCACAACGACGGCGACGGGGACGGCCGGGGCGCGCGCGACGACGGGGACGGGGACGGCCGGGGCGCGCGATGCCGGGGATGACTGGGGCGCGACGACGGTGACGGGGACGGGGCGCGATACGGGGCGGGGCCGGGGGCGGCGACAAAGACAAACATGATCTAACCGAAAATTTTCGTAAGTGTTGTATCAATAGGAGAGGCCTTTAGTACCGGTTGGAGCCACCAACCGGTACTAAAGGCCAACTTTGGCCAGGCCAAGAGGCGGGAAGAGCACCCTTTAGTACCGGTTGGAGTCACAAACCGGTACTAAAGACCAGCCTTTAGCACCGGTTGGAGCCACCAACCGGTACTAAAGGTGGTGCGCTGCCACCCGTGGTGCAAAAAGTTTAGTCCCACCTCGCTGGGCGAAGGGCAGCCGCACTGGTTTATAAACCCAGCCGCAGCTGCCCTTTCAAACTCCTCTATAAAGCAGGCTTCTGGGCCTAACTACCGTGCGCTGCCCTGTGAGTCTGCTGGGCCTTGTGGGCCTGAAATTGCATGCCCGTGGTCTAGCAGGCCCACAGGGCAGCGCCCCAAATTTTTTTATATAGTTTTTTTCTTTTCTGCTTTATTTTTTCTTCTATTTATTGCTGAGTAGTTTTTTTCTTTTCTGTTATATTTATTTTCTTCTATTTATTTCTGAGTAGTTTTTTATATAGTTTTTTCTTTTCTGCTATAGTTTTTTTCTTTTCTTCTATTCATTTATTTTTATATACCATGCCAAGTTGATGGTTGAAAGTTGATGGCGTGGCTTTGAATGGTGCATACTGAATGCACAAAAAGTCTGGAGTTATAATAAGTTTAAAAAATGAAGTCCCGGTGTAACAAATGAGTTCTTGTCCGAAACTCTGATACTCCGAAAGAGATTGTTCAGTTTGTACACGAAGTGCATCCAGTTTTTGCCGTGACCCTCTCTACTCTTTCGCACATGCTATGCGGGTGAAATGATGATACCATGCCATTTTCAACATTTTCACAGTTCATTTTGTAGTGATTTTCAATTTCACAGTCATTTAGCTCTCTAACCAATTAGGTAAATGACTGAAAAACAGCAAATGATGTCAGAACATGTTGGAAATTGATGGCGTGGCTTTGAATGGTGCATACTGAATGCAAAAGAAGTCCAGAGTTCAAATAAGTTTAAAAAACATTGAAGTGCCCGTGTAACAGATGAGTTCTCGTCCGAAACCCTAATACTCCGAAAGAGATTGTCCAGTTTGTACACGAAGTGCGTCCAGTTTTTCCGTGACCCTCTATACTCTTTCGCACATGCTATGCGGGTGAAATGATGATACCATGCCAAGTTTCAACATTTTCACAGTTCATTTTGGAGTGATTTTCAATTTCACGGTCATTTAGCTCTCTAAACAATTAGGTAAATGACTGAAAAACAACAAATGATGTCAGAACATGTTGGAAATAGATGAAGTCGCTTTGAATGCTGCATACTGAACACAAAAGAAGTCCGGAGTTCAAATAAGTTTAAAAAACATTGAAGTGCCCGTGTAACAGATGAGTTCTTGTCCGAAACCCTGATACTCCGAAAGAGATTGTCCAATT
>NC_041384.1:541942063-541951750 GCF_002162155.2 Triticum dicoccoides | reverse complement strand
CATTTAGCTCTCTAAACAATTAGGGAAATGACTGAAAAACAACAAATGATGTCAGAACATGTTGGAAATTGATGATGTCGCTTTGAATGCTGCATACTAAACACAAAAGAAGTCCGGAGTTCAAATAAGTTTAAAAAACATTGAAGTGCCCGTGTAACAGATGAGTTCTTGTCCGAAACCCTGATACTCCGAAAGAGATTGTCCAGTTTGTACACGAAGTGCATCCAGTTTTTGCCGTGACCCTCTCTACTCTTTCACAAATGCTATGCGGGTGAAATGATGATACCGTTCCAAGTTTCAACATTTTCACAGTTCATTTTGGAGTGATTTTCAATTTCACGGTCATTTAGCTCTCCAAACAATTAGGTAAATGACTGAAAAACAACAAATGATGTCAGAACATGTTGGAAATTGATGACGTCGCTTTGAATGCTGCATACTGAACACAAAAGAAGTCCGGAGTTCAAATAAGTTTAAAAAACATTGAAGTGCCCGTGTAACAGATGAGTTCTCGTCCGAAATCCTGATACTCCGAAAGAGATTGTCCAGTTTGTACACGAAGTGTGTCCAATTTTTGCCGTGACCCTCTCTACTCTTTTGCACATGCTATGTGGGTGAAATGATGATACCATGCTAAATTTCAACATTTTCACAGTTCATTTTGTAGTGATTTTCAATTTCACGGTCATTTAGCTCTTTAAACAATTCGGTAAATGACTGAAAAACAACAAATGATGTTAGAACATGTTGGAAATTGATGACGTCGCTTTGAATGTTGCATACTGAACACAAGAAATCCGGAGTTCAAATAAGTTATTAAAAATAAAAAAGAGGTGCAATGCTGGTTAATTTGCTTCAAGCCTTTCAGAATAGTGTAGACTGCACTACACATAGCTCAATGCAATCTATGCTATTCCGAAAGGCTTGAAGCTAATCAACGTGCAGGTGAGCATTGCACCTCTTCGCCATTGTCTCTGCACTCATGGCTTATAAACCGCTCATACTGCCTCTTTCTTGGCGAGGTGGGACTAAAAATCAGCTTATTAAGAAACTCTAGTACCGGTTCATGCCACGAACCGGTACTAAAGGTCTTCGTGGGGGCCCTAGCCTGACCATAGCCGCACTGGCCTCATTAGTACCGGTTCGTGGCATGAACTGGTACTAAAAGTTGCCCACGAACTGGCACTAATGATGTCCGCCCGCCTAGCCGTTGGAACCGGCACTAATGGTCACATTAGTGCCGGCTCAAATTCAAACCGGTACTAATGTGCTTCACATTTGACCCTTTTTCTACTAGTGGAGGCATGATAAAGCATGTGGTAGGTATCGAGGCATAGGCATAGCAATAGAGCGAGAACCTAGCAAACAAAGATATAAGTGATTTCGAGGGTATGGTCATCTAGCCTGCAAAGTTCTCCGAGTTGATGTAAGCTTGATCCTCGTAAGCGTACTCAATGGGTTCCTCGATCACATACTCATCTCCCGGCTCTACCCAAGGCAAGAACACATGCAAGGGAAACACAATCAACCACGGTGCAATGCACAAGCAACATGATGCAAAACATGGCATGATATGCGGGATGTAATATGCAATGCATATGCGTGCTCCGGAAGGAAAAGATTGAACCAGGCCTCAACTTGGCAAACCAAGTGCGCTGCTGGAAAGAGGAGTTGATTTCGGCCGAAATCGATATAAAGGTCACCGGAATCGGATGCGCGGTTTGCAAATGGCAAGCAAAACAATAATGGCACTATTCTGCGATTAACAGCACGATGCCATCTAGAATGCAACAACAAATTAAGCTACTGTACTCTAACATAGCAACAAAGCACATGGAAGTGATCCACTCAATATGCTTGACAAAAGATGAACACTTAGCTACGGCTAAATCACACAAGAGCAGGTTCAAACAAGCATCACAAAAGTGCAAAAGATATCAACATCTCAGACTTAGTGAAAATAACATGTCAGGATTTAACATTAGGAAACAATGTTTAGAGCAAGATAATAACATGCTACAGGAACATATCATGGCAAAGAAAGGCATGGCATGAAACTACTCAAAGCATATAACAAAAGTCCCTTACTGACCATAAACCAAAAGGGCACATAAAACATGATGGCACCCACGTAAACATAGCAAGTTTCGTTAACATATTCAGACTTAGCAGAAAACTGGACATGGCAAAAACAGAGTTACGTAGGCATGTTTGTGAGCTCGATGCACTCACCACAAGGCATTGCATGACAAACTAATCATACACCCAGCAAGAAGACATGTTCAAGAAGCTAATCGTGGCAAGAACAATCTCATAGCATGCAAGGATCAACTACAACAACCTCGGTAAAATTGATTAACACGTAAACAATCTGCCAGGAACATTTTATAGCAAAAGTAGAGCAAGATTAAGTCATGCAAGGGGTCTCCATAATTGCAAACAAAGACATGGATGGATAGAACATAACAATATCTCAAAATCATCCTTACTGAACATGCTCTAAAGAGGCATGGATCACTCTGTAGCAACATGAATACATGGCATAAAAATAACATCAGGGAAATGACTTAGAAGAATCCTAAGTCCCTGAAATCAGCAACATCACGAGAGCTACTTTGCATGCTTGTGCTAGTCACCACATTGATCACAAAAATACATGGCATACATCCCTGTAAAGATGGCATGGCATAGCCCAAAACACATGTAGGGCTCAAGTTCATAGGAGGTACACATTAATCATGGCAAAAATGAAAAATGTCCATAATATGATAAGAAACAGAAACTAACATTACATAGCACTCTTGCAACAGCATTTAGGGCATCAATATGGACTCAAACAAGCATGGTGCAATGGAACAAAATGAAGATCACATATAGATGAACAATTTGATATATTACACGCCCAAAACGGAGCTACGGATGATGAGATATGATGCCATGAACATGCCTAGAGAATATGAACAGGGAGAAAAACTTAGACCTAGGGTTTGGCATGGAAACTGAGGTGAGGCGCTGGCTCGTCGGAGTTCGTGAGGTAGCCGCCGGAGTTGGAGGAGGGAGGCGGATCCGGCGCCGGGGAGCTCTCCTCTGGCTGGATCTCGCCGAATCCAGTGTGGGGCGAGGCGCGGACGACGAGGGGCGGTGCCGGGCGCGAGGTGGCGGCGAGCGGCGATGGCGGGGCGGCGACCAGGCGGCGCGGCAGCGAGGGCTCAGGTGGCAGAGGTGCGCGGCGCGGCGTACGGGCCGCGGGGGCCAGATCCGGGTCGAGCGGGCCGGCGGCGGCGAGGTCGCGACGGGGACACGTGGCGCTTCCCGATTGGCTAGGTGGTGGCGGGCGGACGCGCCCGGCCGTCTCGGACGTGTCCGACGGCGGCGGGGAGGAATTTTAGGGTTTGGACCCGGGATTTTCGGAGGGGAAGGCCTATTTATAGATTCTGGGAGCTAGGAGAGTCCAAATGAGGTGCGGTTTTTCGACCACGCGATCGTGATCGAACAACCGAGAGGATGGAGGGGGTTTTGGTGGGTTTTGGGCCACTTTCGAGGGGTGTTGGGCTACAACACACATGGGACCTTTATGGTTCCTCGGTTAATCGTTGGAGTATCAAACGAAGTCCAAATGGCATGAAACTTCACAGGCGGTCTACTGGTAGTATACCAAGGCCGCTTGGCAAATCTCGGTCCAATCCGAGAACGTTTAACGCCCACACACGAAAAGAGGCAAAATGGGACACTGGAGGACGTAGGAGTGCCGGAAAGCAAAATGGACAATGGGGAAAATGCTCAGATGCGTGAGATGAACACGTATGCAAATGCGATGCACATGATGACATGATATGAGACGCATGGCATGGACAAAATGCAAAACGAAGACAAAACCCAACCAGGAGGGAATATCATAACTTAGAGCCGAAAATGGCAAGAGTTGGAATACAAATATGGCAAGTTACATACGGGGCGTTAGAACACTCCACCACTATGAAAGGATCTCGTCCCGAGATCTAGGACTGGAAAAACTCCGGATATTTGGAACGGAGGTGGTCCTCGCGTTCCCAGGTGGCTTCACGGTCGGAATGATGTGACCACTTCATTTTCAGGAATTTGATAGACTTGTTGCGAGTCTTGCGCTCAGTTTCTTCAAGAATAGCAACAGGATGCTCATGATAAGACATGTCTTCTTGGAGATCAATCTCTTTGAAGTTGATGGTGCAGTCAGGAGTCTTGAAACACTTGCAAAGCTGAGACACGTGAAACACGTCGTGCACATTTGCAAAGTTGGATGGAAGCTCAAGTTGATAGGCGAGATTGCCTCTTTTGCCAATGATCTTGAAAGGACCCATGTATCTAGGGGCAAGCTTCCCTTTGATACCGAAGCGACGAGTACCTTTCTTTGGAGAGACGCGGAGGTAGACATGGTCTCCAATCTCGAAAGCCAAGTCATGATGTTTGCTATCATAGTAACTCTTCTGGCGCAATTGCGCAGCTTTGAGATTTTCACGAATGACTTTGCACATTTCTTCAGCCTCTGTGATCAAGTCATTGCCAAGAAGTTGGCGTTCACCAGTCTCTGACCAATTAAGAGGAGTACGAGACTTTCTGCCATAGAGAATCTCGAATGGGGCCTTGCCCGAACTCGCTTGGAAGCTATTGTTGTAGGAGAACTCATCATATGGAAGACAATCTTCCCACTTCATACCGTAAGAAGTGACACATGCCCTGAGCATATCTTCAAGAATTTGATTTACTCGCTCGACTTGGCCACTAGTTTGAGGATGAAAGGCTGTGCTGAACAGAATGTTGGTTCCCATAGCCTTCTGAAAGGAATCCCAGAACTTAGAAGTAAAGATGCTTCCACGATCTTAAGATATCAACTGTGGAATGCCGTGCAAGGAGACAATCCTGGAGGTATATAGCTCTGCCAACTGAGCTGTTGTGATAGATACTTTGATAGGAAGAAAATGAGCCACTTTAGTGAGCTTGTCAATGGCAACGAAGTTAACATCATTGCCACGCTTGGACTTGGGAAATCCAGTCATGAAGTCCATCTCAATATGATCAAACTTCCATTCTAGAATGGCAAGAGGTTGGAGGAGACCAGCTGGTCGTTGATGTTCTGCTTTCACTCTTCTGTAGACATCACATTCATTCACGAACTGAGCAATCTCGCGCTTCATTCGAGTCCACCAATACGACTGCTTGAGGTCATGGTACATCTTTGTACTTCCAGGATGAATAGAGAGGAGTGAATTGTGAGCCTCGTTCATAATGACTTTACGAAGGTCACCCTTAGGAACAACAATGCGATCCTCGAAGAATAGAGTATCCTTGTCATCAAGGCGATATCACTTGTACTTGGGTTGGCTCTTGGCAATCCCAATCTTCACCTTCTTCACCATAGCATCAAGAAGTTGAGCCTCATGAATCTGATCTTCCAAAGTAGGAGAGACTTGGAGGTTGGCAAGGAATCCTTGAGGAACAACTTGGAGATTAAGTTTGCGGAAAGCTTCACAAAGCTCCGGTTGGTAGGGCTTGAGAATCAAACTGTTGCAGTAAGCCTTCCTGTTCCAAGCGCCAGCAATGACATTGGCCTTGCCTGGAGTATATTCAATACTCGGATTATACTCTTGAATCGTCTCGACCCAACGAGTCTGCCTGAGGTTGAGGTTGGGATGAGTGAAGATGTACTTGAGACTCTTATGATCAGTGAAGATGTCCACTTTTCTTCCCAACAAGAGATGTCTCCATGTTAAAAGAGCATGGACAACTACCGCCAACTCGAGGTCATGAGTGGGGTAGTTCTTTTCGTTGGGCTTCAACTGGCGAGAGGTATAGTCCACAACTTTATTCTCTTGCATTAACACAGCACCGAGACCTTGAAGGGAAGCATCACAGAAAACCTTGAATGGTTTCGATTCATCAGGAGGAGTCAGAACTGGAGCTGTGACTAACTTCTCTTTGAGGGTGTTGAAAGCGATGTCACATTCAGGCATCCAGACATACTTTACATGCTTCTGGAGGAGGTTGGAAAGAGGCTTCGCGATCTTAGAGAAATTCTCAACGAACCTTCGACAATAGCTTGCAAGCCTAAGGAAGCTGCGGAGTTGCGTCACATTCTGAGGCGGTTCCCAATTCACAATTGCAGACACCTTCTCAGGATTAACAGCTATGCCCTTGGCGGAGATGATATGCCCAAGGTAGAGAACCTCATCGAGCCAAAACTCGCACTTTGAAAACTTCGCATAGAACTGATGTTCTCTGAGTTTGTCTAGCACCAATCTCAAGTGCTTGGCATGATCCTCCTTGTTCTTGGAAAAGACCAAAATGTCATCGAGATAGACCAAGACGAAGTCATTTGTGTAGGGGTTGAAGATGAAGTTCATCATGCGAGAGAATGTTGGAGGAGCGTTGACAAGGCCGAAATACATGTCAGTGTATTCATATGAACCATAGCTTGTTCTGAAAGCTGTCTTGGGGATGTCTTGTTCACGAATGCGAATCTGATGATATCCCATATGGAGGTCAAGCTTGGAGAATACTTGAGCACCCTTGAGTTGTTCGAAAAGCTCGTTGATGTTGGGAAGTGGGTACTTGTTCTTTATGGTCTTCTTGTTCAATGGACGGTAGTCGACACAAAGTCGGTCCGTGCCATCCTTCTTCTTGACAAAAATAACACCACAACCCCAAGGAGAAGAACTCGGTCGGATGAGACCCACACACTCTTGTTCATCGAGTTGTTTCTTCAGCTCCTTCAACTCTTCTGGTCCAAGCTTGTAAGGACGTTTGCAAACAGGTTCCGTGCTAGGCTCAAGATCGATGACGAATTCAACTGGCCGGTGAGGAGGCATTCCTGGAAGCTCTTTTGGAAAGACATCTTGATATTCACAAACGACTGGAATCTGAGAGATGGCATCCAACTCGCCCTTCTCATTGAGAGAAAACAGTCGGATGGTATCATCATGAGCGGCAAAGACGATCACATCCTCAGACGAGTGTGTCAATTGAATCTGCCTGGCAGCACAATCAAGTTGATCCTTGTTCTTAGAAAGCCAATCCATGCCGAGAATTAGATCAATATCCGAGTTACCAAGGACCATTGGAGAAGACAGAAACTTATAGTCACCCATCTTAATAGAAACATCTGGAACCACCAAACTGGCACTCAACCGTTTACCCGGAGAAACAATATCCATGGATTTGCCCAAATGAGAAGAAGTGAATTCGTTCTTGGCAAAAAATGGTCTTGACATGAAACAATGCGATGCACTAGTATCAAAAAGAACTTTTGCAGGAATATCATTAACAGGAAGGTTACCCATGATCACTTCTGACGAGTCCTCTGCCTGAGCTGCGCTCATCATGTTGACCTTGGCATGCTTGGGATTACGCTTGACCACTGCATTGCTGGTAGATCTCACAGGAGGAGGAGGAAGACGCCTCTGATTGAAGCATTTGTTTTCATAGTGACCCTTCTGCTGACACTTGTTGCACGTGACCTCTGAGAGCGGCCGGTGATACGGAGCACTTGACCTTGGAGCATGAGACGAAGCCTTGTTCTGAAAGCCTGGGTTGGGTGGGTGGGAAGATCCATTGCCACCTTTACTCTTCTACTGGTAAGGCTGCCAGAACGGAGGAGGAGGAGGCAACCAATACTTTTGCTGCTTAGCTGCCACTTGAGTTGAAGAAGAAGGAGTTGCATCCCTGACCCTCTTGTTGGAAGCATCGCACTTGAGCTGAGCAGCCTCTTGCTTTAATGCCATATTGTAGAACTCATCATACTTTTTCGGCTCAAAAAGCACGAGAGCTAGTTGCAGATCTTCTCTGAGGCCACCTCTGAACTGATAAATCATGCTCTTCTCGTTAGGGACGTCTTGCTTGGCAAAGCGATCGATCTTCTGGAACATGATGTTGTATTGGTAAATAGACAAGCTGCCTTGCTTCAGATTGCGGAACTCCTCATGCTTACTCTCAACAACACTCTGAGGAATGTGGCGAGCTTTGAAGTCTTGGCGGAAATCATCCCAGGTAATCACATGACCTCCTCTGGAATCTTTGTATTGTTGATACCACTCAGCAGCTTGGTCTTTGAGTTGGAATGAAGCAAACTTGACAAAGTCCTCAGGCCTGATGTTGCTGCACTCAAAATGTTTGCAGATATCCACGAGCCAATCATCAGCGTCTATGGCCTCGACACAGTTACTGAAGGTCTTTGGCTGGTTTGCGAGGAACTAGTTGAGGGTAGCAAACTGAGTTTGATTGTTGCCATTGCCTTGATTTCCTTGGTTGCGCTCTTGCAGGAGTTGCATAATCAACTACGTGTTGGCGTTGGTAGCGGCCATCACAGCTTGCCATGCCTCCAGAGGTGGAGGTGGAGGTGGTGGTTTCGGATTCTGACGCGTTGGAGGAGCCATCCTAAAGAGGGTGACATCCGTTAGCATCTTGAAGGACATATATGAAGGAAATATGCCCTAGAGGCAATAATAAAGTTATTATTTATTTCCTTATATCATGATAAATGTTTATTATTCATGCTAGAATTGTATTAACCGGAAACATAATACATGTGTGAATACATAGACAAACAGAGTGTCACTAGTATGCCTCTACTTGACTAGCTCGTTAATCAAAGATGGTTATGTTTCCTAACCATAGACAAATGAGTTTTTATTTGATTAACAGGATCACATCATTAGTTGAATGATCTGATTGACATGACCCATTCCATTAGCATAGCACCCGATCGTTTAGTATGTTACTATTGCTTTCTTCATGACTTATACATGTTCCTATGACTATGAGATTATGCAACTCCCGTTTGCCGGAGGAACACTTTGGGTGCTACCAAATGTCACAACGTAATTGGGTGATTATAAAGGAGCATTACAGGTGTCTCCAAAGGTAGATGTTGGGTTGGCGTATTTCGAGATTAGGATTTGTCACTCCGATTGCCGGAGAGGTATCTCTGGGCCCTCTCGGTAATGCACATCACATAAGCCTTGCAAGCATTGCAACTAATGAGTTACTTGCGGGATGATGTATTACAGAACGAGTAAAGAGACTTGCCGGTAACGAGATTGAACTAGGTATTGGATACCGACGATCGAATCTCGGGCAAGTAACATACCGATGACAAAGGGAACAACGTATATTGTTATGCGGTCTGACCGATAAAGATCTTCGTAGAATATGTAGGAGCCAATATGGGCATCCAGGTCCCGCTATTGGTTATTGACCGGAGACGTGTCTCGGTCATGTCTACATTGTTCTCGAACCCGTAGGGTCCGCACGCTTAAGGTTATGATGACAGTTATATTATGAGTTTATGCATTTTGATGTACCGAAGGTTGTGCGGAGTCCCGGATGTGATCACGGACATGACGAGGAGTCTCGAAATGGTCGAGACGTAAAGATTGATATATTGGAAGCCTATGTTTGGATATCGGAAGTGTTCCGGGTGAAATCGGGATTTTACCGGAGTACCGGGAGGTTACCGGAACCCTCCGGGAGCTATATGGGCCTTAGTGGGCTTTAGTGGAAAGGAGAAAGGGGCAGCCCAAGGTGGCTGTGCGCCTCCCCCTTCCCCTAGTCCTATTAGGACTAGGAGAGGTGGCCGGCCCCCTCTCTCTCTTTCCCCCCTCAAGGAGTCCTATTCCAACTAGGATTGGGGGGGGGGGGGAATCCTACTCCCAGAGG
>NC_041384.1:541789751-541941762 GCF_002162155.2 Triticum dicoccoides | reverse complement strand
CTCCTGTGGCCGGCCAGCCTCCCCCCTCTAATCCTTTATATACTGAGGTAGAGGCACCCCAGAAACACACAAGTTGATCCACGTGATCTATTCCTTAGCCGTGTGCGGCGCCCCCAGCCACCATAGCCCTCGATAATACTGTAGCGGAGTTTAGGCGAAGCCCTGCTGCTGTAGTACATCAAGATCGTCACCACGCCGTCGTGCTGACGGAACTCTTCCCCGACACTTTGCTGGATCGGAGTCTGGGGATCGTCATCGAGCTGAACGTGTGCTCGAACTCGGAGGTGCCGTAGGTTCGGTGCTTGATCGGTTGGATCGTGAAGACGTACGACTACTTCCTCTATGTTGTGTCAACGCTTCCGCAGTCGGTCTGCATGGGTACGTAGAAAACACTCTCCCCTCTCGTTGCTATGCATCAGCATGATCTTGCGTGTGCGTAGGAAATTTTTTGAAATTACTACGAAACCCAACAGTGGCATCTGAGCCTAGGTTATTTATGTTGATGTTATATGCACGAGTAGAACACAAGTGAGTTGTGGGCGATATAAGTCATACTGCCTACCAGCATGTCATACTTTGGTTCGGCGGCATTGTTGGACGAGACGACCCGGACCAACATTACGCGTACGCTTACGCGAGACCGGTTCCCCCGACGTGCTTTGCACATAGGTGGCTTGCGGGCGACTGTCTCTCCAACTTTAGTTGAACCAAGTGTGGCTACGCCCGGTCCTTGCGAAGGTTAAAACAGAGTCTATTTGACAAACTATCGTTGTGGTTTTGATGCGTAAGTGAGATTGGTTCTTGCTTAAGCCCGTAGCAGCCACGTAAAACTTGCAACAACAAAGTAGAGGACGTCTAACTTGTTTTTGCAGGGCATGTTGTGATGTGATATGGTCATGGCATGATGCTGAATTTTATTGTATGAGATGATCATGTTTTGTAACCGAGTTATCGGCAACTGGCAGGAGCCATATGGTTGTCGCTTTATTGTATGCAATGCAATCGCGATGTAATGCTTTACTTTATTACTAAACGGTAGTGATAGTCGTGGAAGCATAAGATTGGCGAGACGACAACGATGCTATGATGGAGATCAAGGTGTTGCGCCGGTGACGATGGTGATCATGACGGTGCTTCGGAGATGGAGATCACAAGCACAAGATGATGATGGCCATATCATATCACTTATATTGATTGCATGTGATGTTTATCTTTTTATGCATCTTATCTTGCTTTAATTGACGGTAGCACTATAAGACGATCTCTCACTAAATTATCAAGAAGTGTTCTCCCTGAGTATGCACCGTTGCCAAAGTTCGTCGTGCCCAGACACCACGTGATGATCGGGTGTGATAAGCTCTACGTCCATCTACAACGGGTGCAAGCCAGTTTGGCACACGCAGAATACTCAGGTTAAACTTGACGAGCCTAGCATATGCAGATATGGCCTCGGAACACGGAGACCGAAAGGTCGAGCGTGAATCATATAGTAGATATGATCAACATAACGATGTTCACCATTGAAAACTACTCCATCTCATGTGATGATCGGTTATGGTTTAGTTGATTTGGATCACGTGATCACTTAGAGGATTAGAGGGATGTCTATCTAAGTGGGAGTTCTTAAGTAATTTGATTAATTGAACTTAAATTTATCATGAACTTAGTCCTGGTAGTATTTTGCAAATTATGTTGTAGATCAATAGCTCGCGTTGTTGCTTCCCTGTGTTTATTTTGACATGTTCCTGGAGAAAATTGTGTTGAAATATGTTTGTAGCAATGATATGGATTGGATCCGTGATCTGAGGTTTATCCTCATTGCTGCACAGAAGAATTATGTCCTTGATGCACCGCTAGGTGACGGACCTATTGCAGGAGCAGATGCAGACGTTATGAACGTTTGGCTAGCTCAATATGATGACTACTTGATAGTTTAGTGCACCATGCTTAGTGGCTTAGAATCAGGACTTCAAAGACGTTTTGAACGTCATGGACCATATGAGATGTTCCAGGAGTTGAAGTTAATATTTCAAGCAAATACCCGAGTTGAGAGATATGAAGTCTCCAACAAGTTCTATAGCTAAAAGATGGAGGAGAATCGCTCTACTAGTGAGCATGTGCTCAGATTGTCTGAGTACTACAATCGCTTGAATCAAGTGGGAGTTAATCTTCCAGATAAGATAGTGATTGACAGAATTCTCTAGTCACCATCACCAAGTTAGTAGAACTTCGTGATGAACTATGATATGCAAGGGATAACGGAAACGATTCCCATGCTCTTCGTAATGCGGAAATTGACGAAGGTAGAAATCGAGAAAAATATCAAGTGTTGATGGTAGACAAGACCACTAGTTTCAAGAAAAGGGCAGAGGAAAGAAGGGGAACTTCAAGAAGAACAGCAAGCAAGTTGCTGCTCAAGTGAAGAAGCACAAGTCTGGTCCTAAGCCTGAGACTAAGTGTTTCTACTGCAAAGGGACTAGTCACTGGAAGCGGAACTACCCCAAGTGATTGGCAGATAAGAAGGATGGCAAAGTGAACATAAGTATATTTGATATACATGTTATTAATGTGTACTTTACTAGTGTTTATAGCAACCCCTCAGTATTTGATACTAGTTCAGTTGCTATGATTAGTAACTCGAAACGGGAGTTGCAGAATAAACAGAGACTAGTTAAGGGTGAAGTGACGATGTGTGTTGGAAGTGGTTCCAAGATTGATATGATCATCATCGCACACTCCCTATAATTTCGAGATTAGTGTTGAACCTAAATAAGTGTTATTTGGTGTTTGCGTTGAGCATGAATATGATTTGATCATGTTTTTTGTAATACGGTTATTCATTTAAGTAAGAGAATAAATTGTTGTTCTGTTTATATGAATAAAACCTTATATGGTTACACACCCAATGAAAATAGTTCGTTGGATCTCGATCGTAGTGATACACATAATCATAATATTGAAACCAAAAGATGCAAAGTTAATGATGATAGTGCAACTTATTTGTAGCACTGCCGTTTAGGTCATATTGGTGTAAAGCGCATGAAGAAACTCCATGCTGATGGGCTTTTGGAATCACTTGATTATGAATCAGTTGATGCTTGCGAACCATGCCTCATGGGCAAGATGACTAAGACTCTGTTCTTCGGAACAATGGAGCGAGCAACGGATTTGTTGGAAATCATACATACTGATGTATATGGTCCGATGAATATTGAGGCTCGCGACAAGTATCATTATTTTCTGATCTTCACAGATGATTTGAGCAGATATGAGTATATCTACTTGATGAAACATAAGTCTGAAACATTTGAAAAGTTCAAAGAATTTCAGAGTGAAGTGAAAAATCATCGTAACAAGAAAATAAAGTTTCTACGATCTGATCGTAGAGAAGAGTATTTGAGTTACGAGTTTGGCCTTCAGTTAAAAATAATGTGAAATAGTTTCACTACTCATGCCACCTGGAACACCACAATGTAATGGTGTGTCCGAACGACATAACCATACTTTATTGGATATAGTGCAATCTATGATGTATCTTACCGATCTACCACTATCGTTTTGGGGTTATGCATTAGAGATAGCTGCATTAACATTAAATAGGGCACCATCTAAATCCGTTGAGACGACACCGTATGAACTATGGTTTAGCAAGAAACCTAAGCTGTCGTTTCTTAAAAGTTTGGGGCTGCGATGCTTATGTGAAAAAGCTTCAACCTGATAAGCTCGAACCCAAATCGGAGAAATGTGTCTTCATAGGATATCCAAAGGAGACTATTGGATACACCTTCTATCACAGATCTGAAGGCAAGACTTTTGTTGCTAAATTCGGAAACTTTCTGGAGAAGGAGTTTCTCTCGAAAGAAGTGAGTGGGAGGAAAGTAGAACTTGACGAGGTAACTGTACCTGCTCCCTTATTGGAAAGTAGTTCATCACAGAAATCTGTTCCTGTGACTACTACACCAATTAGTGAGGAAGCTAATGATGATGATCATGTAACTTCAGATCAAGTTACTACCAAATCTCGTAGGTAAACCAGAGTGAGACCCGCACCAGAGTGGTACGGTAATCCTGTTCTGGAAGTCATGTTACTAGACCATGACGAACTTGCGAACTATGAGGAAGCGATGATGAGCCC
Organism: Triticum dicoccoides; assembly: GCF_002162155.2. NCBI lineage: Eukaryota > Viridiplantae > Streptophyta > Magnoliopsida > Poales > Poaceae > Triticum > Triticum dicoccoides. The sequence goes on along the minus strand of NC_041384.1, from coordinate 541,937,627 downwards.
AAATTCCGCGAAATGGTTTGAGGCCATGAAATCTGAGATATGATCCATGTATGAGAACAAAGTATGGACTTTGATGGATTTGCCCGATGATCGGCAAAGCCATAGAAAATAAATGGATCTTCAAGAAGAAGACGGACGCTGATAGTAGTGTTACTGTCTACAAAGCTCGACTTGTCGCAAAAGGTTTTCGGCAAGTTCAAGGGATTGACTACGATGAGACCTTCTCACCCGTAGCGATGCTTAAGTCTGTCCGAATCATGTTAGCAAGTGCCGCATTTTATGATTATGAAATTTGGCAGATGGATGTCAAAACTGCATTCCTGAATGGATTTCTAGAAGAAGAGTTGTATATGATGCAACCAGAAGGTTTTGTCGATCCAAAGGGAGCTAACAAAGTGTGCAAACTCCAGCGATCCATTTATGGACTGGTGCAAGCCTCTCGGAGTTGGAATAAACGTTTTGATAGTGTGATCAAAGCATTTGGTTTTATACAGACTTTTGGAGAAGCCTATATTTACAAGAAAGTGAGTGGGAGCTCTGTAGCATTTCTGATATTATATGTGGATGACATATTACTAATTGGAAATGATGTAGAATTTCTGGATAGCATAAAGGGATACTTGAATAAGAGTTTTTCAATGAAAGACTTCGGTAAAGCTGCTTACATATTGAGCTTCAAGATCTATAGAGATAGATCAAGACGCTTGATAAGTTTTTCAATGAGTACATACCTTGACAAGATTTTGAAGTAGTTCAAAATGGAGCGGTCAAAGAAAGAGTTCTTTCCTGTATTACAAGGTGTGAAGTTGAGTAAGACTCAAAGCCCGAGCACGGCAGAAGATAGAAAGAGAATGAAAGTCATTCCCTATGCCTTGGCCATAGGTTCTATAAAGTATGTCATGCTGTATACCAGATCTATTGTATACCCTGCACTGATTTAGCAAGGGAGTACGATAGTGATCTAGGAGTAGATCACTGGACAGCGGTCAGAACTATCCTTAGTAAAATAAGGATATGTTTCTCGATTATGGACGTGACAAAAAGGTTCGTCATAAAAAGTTACGTCAATGCAAGTTTTGACACAGATCTGGATGACTCTAAGTCTCGATCTAGATACATATTGAAAGTGGGAGAAATTAGCTAGAGTAGCTCCATGCAGAGCATTGTAGACATAGAATTCGCAAAATACTTACGGATCTGTATGTGACAGACCCGTTGACTAATATTATCTCACAAGCAAAACATGATCACACCTTAGTACTCTTTGGGTGTTAATCACATAATACAATGTGAACTAGATTATTGACTCTAGTAAACCCTTTGGGTGTTGGTCACATATCGATGTGGACTATGGGTGTTAATCACATGGTGATGTGAACTATTGTTGTTAAATCACATGGCGATGTGAACTAGATTATTGACTCTAGTGCAAGTGGGAGACTGAAGGAAATATGCCCTAGAGGCAATAATAAAGTTATTATTTATTTCCTTATATCATGATAAATGTTTATTATTCATGCTAGAATTGTATTAACCGGAAACATAATACATGTGTGAATACATAGACAAACAGAGTGTCACTAGTATGCCTCTACTTGACTAGCTCGTTAATCAAAGATGGTTATGTTTCCTAACCATAGACAAAGGAGTTGCTATTTGATTAACAGGATCACATCATTAGTTGAATGATCTGATTGACATGGCCCATTCCATTAGCTTAGCACCCGATCGTTTAGTATGTTGCTATTGCTTTCTTCATGACTTATACATGTTCCTATGACTATGAGATTATGCAACTCCCGTTTGCCGGAGGAACACTTTGGGTGCTGCCAAACATCACAACGTAACTGGGTGATTATAAAGGAGCATTATAGGTGTCTCCAAAGGTAGATGTTGGGTTGGCGTATTTCGAGATTAGGATTTGTCACTCCGATTGTCGGAGAGGTATCTCTGGGCCCTCTCGGTAATGCACATCACATAAGCCTCGCAAGCATTGCAACTAATGAGTTAGTTGCGGGATGATGTATTACAGAACGAGTAAAGAGACTTGCCGGTAACGAGATTGAACTAGGTATTGGATACCGACGATCGAATCTCAGGCAAGTAACATACCGATGACAAAGGGAACAACGTATATTGTTATGCGGTCTGACCGATAAAGATCTTCGTAGAATATGTAGGAGCCAATATGGGCATCCAGGTCCCGCTATTGGTTATTGACCAGAGACGTGTCTCGGTCATGTCTACATTGTTCTCGAACCCGTAGGGTCCGCACGCTTAAGGTTATGATGACAGTTATATTATGAGTTTATGCATTTTGATGTACCGAAGGTTGTTCGGAGTCCCGGATGTGATCACGGACATGACGAGGAGTCTCGAAATGGTCGAGACGTAAAGATTGATATATTGGAAGCCTATGTTTGGATATCGGAAGTGTTCCGGGTGAAATCGGGATTTTACCGGAGTACCGGGAGGTTACCGGAACCCCCCGGGAGCTATATGGGCCTTAGTGGGCTTTAGTGGAAAGGAGAAAGGGGCAGCCCAAGGTGGCTGTGCGCCTCCCCCCTTCCCCTAGTCCTATTAGGACTAGGAGAGGTGGCCGGCCCCCTCTCTCTCTTTCCCCCCTCAAGGAGTCCTATTCCAACTAGGATTGGGGGGAATCCTACTCCCAGAGGGAGTAGGACTCTCCTGGCGTGCCTCCTGTGGCCGGCCAGCCTCCCCCCTCTAATCCTTTATATACTGAGGCAGAGGCACCGCAGAAACACACAAGTTGATCCACGTGATCTATTCCTTAGCCGTGTGCGGCGCCCCCAGCCACCATAGCCCTCGATAATACTGTAGCGGAGTTTAGGCAAAGCCCTGCTGCTGTAGTACATCAAGATCGTCACCACGCCGTCGTGCTGACGGAACTCTTCCCCGACACTTTGCTGGATCGGAGTCTGGGGATCGTCATCGAGCTGAACGTGTGCTCGAACTCGGAGGTGCCGTAGTTTCGGTGCTTGATCGGTTGGATCGTGAAGACGTACGACTACTTCCTCTACGTTGTGTCAACGCTTCCGCAGTCGGTCTGCATGGGTATGTAGACAATACTCTCCCCTCTCGTTGCTATGCATCACCATGATCTTGCGTGTGCGTAGGAATTTTTTTGAAATTACTACGAAACCCAACAATATATTCAAGCTGAATCAATGGATCAAAATTGCAACATTTAGCCTTAACATTCGAACAAGAATGAACGAATGAATTCCAAATTAAATGATCACACTTCCATAAATTGAGAAGCCACTTAGATAGAGGTAGATGAATAAAACAACAAGGTACGGACATGAAAAAATAATTGGTAAGGATTACCCAATCACAAACCAAATATCCACGGAAGAAATACTAGAGCTACATGAATTCCCACCTATGAAACTCCCGAAACTTTCCGGTTATGCAATCAGGTGTTGGGGATACAGGGGAAGCATAATATCTCACCCAAAACTAGCAAATCCTACATCCAGATGTATCCATCCTTCAACACATAACTAAGAAACCTTCGGAAATCATTTACCTCAACCTTCGAAAAGCATCCGTTATACGAGTTATGGCAATATTCCTGAACTCCCGCCCCAGTACTGGGTGGCATCGAGGTTATCTCACCAACAACTGCATAAAAGAGATTTTCGATGTCGGCGAAACTCAGGTATTCCAGAACTACAACGATAAAATTGTGACGACAACACCTCGGAGCTCAACTCCCCGGGACACTGCCAGAACCCCTAGATGTCAGGAGGCACCAAGAACAATGTTCTCGTCACAAAACTATCGGAATGATTCCAAGATACCCGCGTGATCCTAAATTTTTTTAGTTAAATTTGAGAAGAGAAGAGTCAATGCTCTACGTCAGGATGCCTCACCAGAGTGACGAAGGGACTGAGGAGTAAAAAGAATCCTACTCTCCGATATATATAATCCTAAAAGACTCAAACTATTTTTTCTAGACTCGACAACGCCAGCGATTCGATCAAGTAGGGGCTCCTAAGTCGGGGAAGGCTCTAATACCAACTTGTAACACCCATGATGCAGCTATATCTCCCATGTGTCGGAGCACGACTTAGAGGCATAACCATATTGTAGGCATGTCGCAAGAGGGGTAATCTTTACACATCCCATGTACTGAATAAGAAAGAGGTACAGAGTTGGCTTACAATCACCACTTCACGCAATACATAAATATAGCATTACATCATCCAGATACAATCAAGGTCCGACTATGGAACCAAAATAAAGGCAACCCCAAATGCATAAGATCCCGATCGCCCCAGCTGGGCTCCACTACTGATCGTCCGGAAAGGAAACGTAGTAACATCCTGAGTCCTCATCGAACTCCCACTTGAGTTGAGACGCATCTCCTGGAATGGTACCGTTGGCACCTGCATCTGGTTTTTGAAGTAATCTGTGAGTCACGGGGACTCAGCAATCTCACACCCTCGCGATCAAGACTATTTAAGCTTATGGGTAGGGAAAAGGTATGAGGTGGAGCTGCAGCAAGCACTAGCATATATGGTGGCTAACATACGCAAATGAGAGCGAGAAGAGAAGGCAAAGCACGGTCGAGAATCTATGATCAAGAAGTGATCCTAGAACTACTTACGTTCAAGCATAACACGAGGCCATGTTCTCTTCCTGGACTCCGCTGAAAAGAGACCATCACGGCTACACACGCTGTTGATTCATTTTAAATTAAGTTAAGTTTTAAGTTTTCTACAACCGGACATTAACAAATTCCCATCTGCCCATAACAACGGGCACGGCTTTCAAAAGTTCAAAACCCTGCAAGGGTGTCCCAGCTTAGCCCATCACAAGCTCTCATGGTCAACGAAGGATATTCCTTCTCCCAGGATGACCCGATCAGACTCAGAATCTCGGTTACAAGACATCTCGACAATGGTAAAACAAGACCAGCAAAGCCACCCGATGTGCCGACAAATCCCGATAGGAGTCGCACGTATCTCGTTCTCAGGGCACACCGGATAGGTCAAGCTACAAGTAAAACCAACCCTCGAGTTGCCCCAAGGTGGCCCCGTAGGCTGCTCGTTTCGGACCAACACTCAGAGGAGCACTGGCCCGGGGGGTTTAAAATAAAGACGACCCTCGGGCTCGCAAAAACCCAAGGAAAGGTTATAGGTTGTTAGGAAAATGTAAAACCAAGGTTGGGCCTTGCTGGAGGAGTTTTATTCAAGGCGAACTGTCAAGGGGTTCCTATTATAACCCAACCGCGTAAGGAACACAAAATCAAGGAACATAACACCGGTATGACGGAAACTAGGGCAGCAAGAGTGGAACAAAACACCAGGCATAAGGCCGAGCCTTCCACCCTTTACCAAGTATATAGGTGCATTAAAGTAGACAAGATATAATAATGATATCCCAACAATAATCATGTTCCAACAAGGAACAAACTCCAATCTTCACCTGCAACTAGCAACACTATAAGAGGGGCTGAGCAAAGCGGTAACATAGCCAAACAACAGTTTGCTAGGACAAGGTGGGTTAGAGGTTTGACATGGCAATATGGGAGGCATGATAAAGCATGTGGTAGGTATCGAGGCATAGGCATAGCAATAGAGCTTGCAACTAGCAAGCAAAGATAGAAGTGATTTCGAGGGTATGGTCATCTTGCCTGCAAAGTTCTCCGAGTTGATGTAAGCTTGATCCTCGTAAGCGTACTCAATGGGTTCCTCGATCATGTACTCATCTCCCGGCTCTACCCAAGGCAAGAACACAAGCAAGGGAAACACAATCAACCACGGTGCAATGCACAAGCCACATGATGCAAAACATGGCATGATATGCGGGATGTAATATGCAATGCATATGCGTGCTCCGGAAGGAAAAGATTGAACCATGCCTCAACTTGGCAAACCAAGTGCTCCGCTGGAAATATGAGTTGATTTCGGTCGAAATCGATATAAAGGTCACCAGAATCGGATGCACGGTTTGCAAATGGCAAGCAAAACAATAATGGCACTATTCTGCGATTAACAGCATGATGCCATCTAGAATGCAACAAGAAATTAAGGTACTGCACTTTAACATAGCAACTAAGCACATGGAAGTGATCCACTCGAGATGCTTGACAAAATATGAACACTGAGCTACGGCTAAATCACACAAGAGCAGGTTCAAACAAGCATGACAAAAGTGCAAAAGATATCAGCATCTCAGACTTAGTGAAAATAACATGTCAGGATTTAACATCAGGAAGCAATGTTTAGAGCAAGATAAAAACATGCTACAGGAACATATCATGACAAACCAAGGCATTGCATGAAACTACTCAAAGCATATAACAAAAGTCCCTTACTGACCATAAGCCAAAACGGCACAGAAAACATGATGGCACCCACATAAACATAGCAAGTTTCGTTAACATATTCAGACTTAGTAGAAAACTGGACATGGCAAAAACAGAGTTAGGTAGGCATGTTTGTGAGCTCGATGCACTCGCCACAAGGCATTGCATGACAAACTAATCATACACCCAGCAAGAAGACATGTTCAAGAAGCTAACCATGGCAAGAACAATCTAATAGCATGCAAGGATCAACTACAACAACCTCGGCAAAATTGATTAACACGTAAACAATCTGCCAGGAACATTTTATAGCAAAAGTAGAGCATGATTGAGTCATGCTAGGGCTCTCCATAATTGCAAACAAAGACATGGATGGATAGAATATAACAATATCTCAAAATCATCCTTACTGAACATGCTCAAAAGAGGCATGGATCACTCTGTAGCAACATGAATACATGGCATAAAAATAACATCAGAGAACTGACTTAGAAGAATTCTAAGTCCCTGAAATCAGCAACATCACGAGAGCTACTTTGCATGCTTGTGCTAGTCACCACATTGATCACAAAATACATGGCATACATCCCTGTAAAGATGGCATGGCATAGCCCAAAACACATGTAGGGCTCAAGTTCATAGGAGGTACACATTAATCATGGAAAAAATGAAAAATGTCCATAATCTGATAAGGAACAGAAACTAACATTACATAGCACTCTTGCAACAACATTTAGGGCATCAATATGGACTCAAACAAGCATGGTGTAATGGAACAAAATGAAGAGCACATCCAGATGAACAATTTGATATATTACACGCCCAAAATGGAGCTACGGATGATGAGATTTGATGCCATGAACATGCCTAGAAAATATGAATAGGGGAGAAAAACTTAGACCTAGGGTTTGGCATGGAAATCGAGGTGAGGTGCGGGCTCGCCGAAGTTCGCGAGATAGCCGTCGGAGTTGGAGGGGGGAGGCGGATCCGGCGCCGGGGAGCTCTCCACCGGCCGGATCTCGCCGGATCTGGCGCAGGGCGAGGCGCGGACGACGAGGGGCAGTGCCGGGCGCGAGGTGGCGGCGAGCGGTGATGGCGGGGCGACGACCGGGCGGCGCAGCGGCGATGGCTCGGACGGCGGGGCGCGGCGCAGGCGGCGGAGGCGCGCGGCGCGGCGTATGGGCCGCGGGGGCCAGATCCGGGTGGAGCGGGCCGGCGGCGGCGAGGTGGCGGCAGGGAAACGTGGTGCTTCCTGATTGGCCGGGCGGTGGCGGGCGGATGCGTCAGGCCATCTCGGACGTGTCCGGCGGCGGCGGGGAGGAATTTTAGGGTTTGGACCCGGGATTTTCGGAGGGGAAGCCTATTTATAGATTCTGGGAGCTAGGAGAGTCCAAATGAGGTGCGGTTTTCGGTCACACGATCGTGATTGAATGACCGAGAGGATGGAGGGGGTTTTGGTGGGTTTTGGGTCACTTTGGAGGGGTGTTGGGCTGCAACATACACAAGGCCTTTACGATTCCTCGGTTAACCATTGGAGTATCAAACGAAGTCCAAATGGCACGAAACTTGACAGGCGGTCTACCGGTAGTATACCAAGGCCGCTTGGCAAATCTTGGTCCAATCTGAGAATGTTTAACACCCGCACATGAAAAGAGGCAAAAGGGGACACCGGAGGACGTAGGAGTGCCGGAATGCAAAATGGACAACGGGGGAAATGCTCGGATGCATGAGACGAACATGTATGCAAATGCGATGCACATGATGACATGATATGAGACGCATGACATGGACAAAATGCAAAACGAAGATAAAACCCAATCACGATGGAATATCATAAGTTAGAGCCAAAAATGGCAAGAGTTGGAATACAAATATGGCAAGTTACATATGGGGCATTACATTACTAGGGAACGACCTAGGATTAAAGTTTCCTCTATACGCGTTGTTACTGAAATTGTTCCTACCAACAAAATTCACATCCATAAATTCATTATTATTCTCAATCAAAGTAGACAAAGGAATATCATTAGGATCAGAAGACACACTCTTATTAGCAAACAATTTCATAAGTTCATCCATCTTTCCACTCAAAACATTAATTTCTTCTATAGCATGAACCTTTTTACTAGTAGATATTTTAGTGTGCCATTGAGAATAATTAACCATAATATTATGTAGGAGTTTAGTAGCTCCTCCTAAAGTGATTTCCATAAAAGTGCCTCTCGCGGCCGAATCTAAAAGATTTCTAGAAGGAAAATTCAATCCAGCATAATTTTTTTGTATAATCATCCATAAGTTTAATCCATGAGTAGGGCAATTACGTATCATTAATTTCATCCTCTCCTAAGCTTGTGCAACATGCTCATGATCAATTTGTTTAAAATTCATAATATCGTTTCTAAGAGATATGATCTTAGAGGGAGGAAAATACTTAGAGATAAAAGCATCTTTGCGCTTATTCGATGAATCAATACTATTTTTAGGCAAAGAGGAAAACCAAGTTTTAGCACGATCTCTAAGCGAAAAAGGAAATAGCTTCAATTTAATGATATCATTATCCACATCTTTCTTATTTTGCATATCACATAAATCAACAAAGCTGTTTAGACGGGTAGCGGCATCTTCACTAGGAAGGCCAGAAAACGGATCTTTCATGACAAGATTCAACAAAGCAGTATTAATTTCACAAGATTCAGCATCGGTAAGAGGAGCAATCGGACTGCTAATAAAATCATTATTGTTGGTATTGGAAAATTCACATAATATAGTATTATCCTGAGCCATCGTGACAAACGATCCAGAACTCAAGCACACAAGAAGCAAGCGAAAGGGTGGACGGAAAAGAGGCAAACGGAAAAGAGGGCGAATAAAACAGAAAGGGTGAAGTGGGGGAGAGGAAAACGAGAGGCAAATGGCAAATAATGTAATGCGAGGGATAAGAGTTTGTGATGGGTACTTGGTATGTCTTGACTTGACTTGATGCAACTTCCCTGGCAACGGCGCTAGAAATCCTTCTTGCTACCTCTTGAGCATGCGTTGGTTTTCCCTTGAAGAGGTAAGGGTGATGCAGCACAGCAGCGTAAGTATTTCCCTCAGTTTTGAGAACCAAGGTATCAATCCAGTAGGAGGTAACACGCAAGTCGCCTAGTACCTGCACAAACAAACAAGAACCTCGCAACAACGCGATAAAGGGGTTGTCAATCCCTTCACGGTCACTTACGAAAGTGAGATCTGATAGAGATACTAAGATAAATATTTTTGGTATTTTTATGGTATAGATTGGAAAGTAAAGATTGCAAAATAAACTATGATAGAAATAACAAGTAGATATGGAAATAATATGATGGAAGGTAGACCCGGGGACCATAGGTTTCACTAGTGGCTTCTCTCAAGATAGCAAATTCCATGGTGGGTGAACAAATTACTGTCGAGCAATTGATAGAAAAGCGAATAATTATGAGAATATCTAGGCATGATCATGTATATAGGCATCACGTCCGCGACAAGTAGACCGAAATGATTCTACATCTACTACGATTACTCCACACATCGACCGCTATCCAGCATGCATCTAGAGTATTAAATTCATAAGAATAGAGTAACACATTAGGCAAGATGACATGATGTAGAGGGATAAACACAAGCAATATGATATAAACCCGATCTTTTTATCCTCGATGGCAACAATACAATACGTGCCTTGCTGCCCCTGCTGTCACTGGGAAAGGACACCGCAAGATTGAACCCAAAGCTAAACACTTCTCCCATTGCAAGAAAGATCAATCTAGTAGGCCAAACCAAACTGATAATTCGAAGAGACTTGCAAAGTTATTTAAATCATGCATAAAAGAATTCAGAGAAGAATCAAATATTGTTCATAGATAATCTTGATCATAAACCCACAATTCATCGGATCTCAACAAACACACCGCAAAAAGAATTATAGCGAAAAGATCTCCAAGAGAATAGAGGAGAACTTTGTATTGAGATCCAAAGAGAGGGAAGAAGCCATCCAGCTAATAACAATGGACCCGAAGGTCTATGGTAAACTACTCACACATCATCGAAGAGGCTATGCTGTTGATGTAGAAGCCCTCCGTGATCGATTCCCCCTCCAGGGGAGCGCCGGAAAAGGCCCCAAGATGGGATCTCACGGGTATAGAAGGTTGCGATAGTGGAAATAGGGTTTCGTGGTGCTCCTGGATGTTTTCGGGGTATATGGGTATATATAGGAGGAAGAAGTACGTCGGTGGAGCTGCGAGGGGCCCATGAGGGTGGGGGCGCACCCTCCTTCCTCGTGGCCTCCTCGCTTCTTTCTTGACGTCCACTCCAAGTCTCCTGGATCACGTTTGTTCCAAAAATAACTCTCCCGAAGGTTTCATTCCGATTGGATTCCGTTTGATATTCCTTTTCTATGAAACACTGAAATAGGCAAAAAAACAACAATTTTCACTGGGCCTTTGGTTAGTAGGTTAGTCCTAAAAATAATATAAAAAGCTATATTAAAGCCCATTAAACATCCAAAACAGATAATATAATAGCATGGAACAATAAAAAATTATAGATACGTTGGAGACATATCAACTACTCACAAATGATAATCATGCTTAAGATCAGAGGGGTATTAAATAGCATATTGGATCTGAACATATAATCTACCAACAAATAAACCATATAGTAATCAACTACAAGATGTAATCAACACTACTAGTCACCCACAAGTACCAATCTATAGTTCCGGTACAAAGATTGAACACAAGAGTTGAACTAGGGTTTGAGAGGAGACGGTGCTGTTGAACATGTCGATGGAGATTGCCCTACCCAAGATGGGAGAGTTGTTGGTGATGATGATGACGATGATTTCCCCCTTCAGGAGGGAAGTTCTTGGAATCGCTCCGCCGGAGGGCAAAAGTGCTCCTGCTCACGTTCCTCCTTGAGACGGTGGCACTTCGTGCCGAAATTCCTCCTCCTATTTTTTCTAGGTCAAAATGACTTATATACCGGAAGATGGGTGTCGGTGTCAAAACCGGCGGATCTCGGGTAGGGGGTCCCGAACTGTGCGTCTAAGGCGGATGGTAACAGGAGGCAGGGGACATGATGTTTTTCCCAGGTTCGGGCCCTCTTGATGGAGGTAAAACCCTACGTCCTACTTGATTATACTTGATAATATGGGTATTACAAGAGTTGATCTACCACGAGATCGGAGAGGCTAAACCCTGGAAGCTAGCCTATGGTATGATTGTCTGTTGTCCTACGGACTAAAACCCTCTGGTTTATATAGACACCGGAAGGGGTTAGGGTTACACAAGGTCGGTTACAAAGGAGGAGATATACATATCCGTATTGCCTAGCTTGCCTTCCACGCCAAGTAGAGTCCCATCCGGACACGGGACGAAGTCTTCAATCTCGTATCTTCATAGTCCAACAGTCCGGCCAAAGGATATAGTCCGGCTTACCGGAGACCCCCTAATCCAGGACTCCCTCAGTAGCCCCTGAACCAGGCTTCAATGACGATGAGTCTGGCGCGCAGTGTTGTCTTCGGCATTGCAAGGCGGGTTCCTCCTTCGAACACACCACGGAAGAATTTGAATACAAGGATAGTGTCTGACCCTGCAAAATAAGTTCCACATACCACCGTAGAGAGAATAATATTCCCACAAATCTAATCTGCCGACACGTTTTGGCAGCATGACATCACGCCACGGCCCGGTAATTATTTGAATCCTTTTTCTTTAACCAGCCCCCGCACATAACGCGAGGCGGTTTCTTGACACGTCTTGTGAAAGGAGAGATCGTGTTCCTTTGATTACGGGATTCTCATCAATACGTACATGGGTAACCTAACCGTGCCTAGGACGCCTAGATTTTAGGGAAGTCCGAAATGGCCACGAGGAGGACGCTTGATATTCACCCTCTTTATAAAGGGACAAGGCTGTTACTTTTTTCCCTCTCGTGCTCAATCGAATCCTTCCCCCGCCTTGAGTTCTAACACCCAAAGCCAAGGTCAGGTGCTTCAGACCTTCAATCATGTCCGGATCCAGCCTTCAAGGCCGGTGGATGTCTTCCTCCATCATGGAGGAGGACATCCAGAAGTTGAGGGAGGCCAGATATCTGACCGCCGAAATTTCACATAGGCTGCCCGCCCGAGGGCAGGTCGTCCCTACTCCTGAACCCAACGAGAGTGTTGTGTTCATCTCCCAGTTCCTCCGAGGGCTAGGCCTCGCTCTGGATCCCTTTGTCAGGGGTCTTATGTTCTATTACGGGTTGGATTTTCACGATCTAGCCCCGGACTCCCTTCTTCACATCTCGTCATTTATTGTCGTCTGTGAGGCCTTCCTCCGCATTACCCCTCACTTCGGCTTGTGGATCAAGACCTTCGATGTGAAGCCGAAGATGGTCGAGGGATAGTATGCAGCGTGCGGAGGTGCTTTAATAAGCAAAATTGCTGATGCTCCATGGCCAAAGGGTTCCTTTCCAGAGGTGTCCGGATTGTGGCAACAGGAGTGGTTCTACATCACAGCTCCCCGAAGTGCCAAGTGGGTAGCTGCCCCCACCTTTCGCTCGGGCCCTCCACCACAATTGATGTCATGGATCAACAGGGGACTGAGCTGGGGTCCAGCCAAGGACGTGCCAATACTGCAGAGCCGCATCCGAGATCTCTTCGAGGGAGATTTTAGTCTGGTTATGGTAATGCAAGTCATGCTGGTTCATCGAGTCTAGCCTTGCAAACGACAGCCCCTCCGTATGTGGGAATTCAACCCAGAAGGACCGCACACTATTCAGAATTTCCTCGGAATGACGCACGAGAAGATGTACAAATCGTTCTTTGGACCCCAAATAGAGTGTCTGGACACTACCGAGGATGTGGGCCTGAGTAGCCACCGCACCGCTGCCCAAGTAAGTAATCCCATGGCCGAACACACCTCCTTTTATTTATCATGACATCATTATGAATAATCGCTCTTTGACTAGGGCTGGATAACAAAGGCGAAGATGATCCGGTGTTCGGCCCCCCTTCCTGAAGGCTTGAACAATCTGGTGCTGGAGAAGATGCTCGAGCCAGCACCTTCTCCGGTGCCCTCAAAGCAAGATGAACGGGGGAATAAAGAGGGCGAAAGCGGGCCTCCATCGCTACCTATTCCAACCGAGGGAATGAGCGCCTCCGAGAGGGAGGATAACCGAGGGGAAGAATCTGACATTCTCTCTCCCCGGGGAAGGAAGAAGACTACCTCCGAAGATCCGGAAATCAAGGTTTCCAAACAGGAGAAGAAATCTCCGCCAGAGGGTCCTGCCTTGGAGGGTGTTCTTGCCGCACAATGTCCGCGTGGGGATCAGCCCTCTAACGAGCTGTAAGTAATCAAAAGGTGTTTAATAGTGAATATATCCTACCTTACTTCTGAGGAAAATAACCAAAGTATTTATCTTCCAGTTCGGATCTTAGCCCTTCTCAGCTGAGCTCGTCTTCGGGGATCTTCCTCCGGAGATGATGGAGAGCGAAACGCCTCCCCTTGCCACACTGCCTTATGAAGCAGGCGACCCTGAGGTGTTGTCGCGGAGGTTTCTCCCGATCCAGCAAGGCCAGAAGGTAATCCTATGGCCACCCGAAGTCCTCAGTATTCTACTCTCGAAGAGAGCAATAAAAGAGTCCGACATTGTCTGGTGCACAGTCAGATGTACGGAGGGATCTACTGGAGAAGGCGGCTATCTCAGAAGAGCACCGCACATTGATGGGTACAGTGATTGAAAGGATTTCATCTGCCGAAAGTGGGCTGCATGAAGCCTTTATGAGTCTACTGACGGGTTTTGAGGTACGTGAAATGATGCACATTTTTGACTGCACCGCACATTTTTAGATGTGCCCTGTGTTGATAGTAGCCCCCGAGACTCTGGTTGTCGTTGAAAACAGCGACAAACAGAGGATCATAGTCCCAGGTAATAACTAGACTGCCTTTATGTGCAGGTGATGGAGGCTCTGGTGGTTAGCCGGACTGATGGGTATGCCGAACTAAAGCGGCAGCTGGATGCGGCAAATGCCGACAGCGTGCTTGTCAACGAGCGGCTTGACAAGGCACAGGGTGAGTGGCCTTTCTGGTGATCGTCACATAATAAGAGCAGCATGATGCCAGTATCTTTAATATGTTGTGACTGCAGATGGAGCGGCCACCATGGAGACCCTTCGGGCGGAGCTTGCCCGAGCCAAGGAGCAAGCAAGGAGTAGCAATGCGGCTGCTTTGCAAGCGGCCGAAGAGTTAAGGGCCGAACTGGCCGCACATTGCGAGAGCAAAGAGAAAATGGCCAAGATGGCTGTAAAGTTAAAAGATACTACCGACTGTTGCTAGCTTCTTGAAGAAGAAAACCGGGCGAAGGCGATGGACCTGGAAAAGGCCACGATGGCGACCAAAGATACCCGCTCTGCGATGAGGGCGAAAAAGGAGGAGCTGCGTCAAGCCGGGGATATCGGCTGGGAAACCCTTTATGTTGCGGAGGAAGTTTGGAGACCCTCAGTATGCCCCTCTGGACCGGCTGTGGAGTTCGCCGGGCGCATATCTGGACTTGGCAGCGAGTGCTGTCGATGCGGACGAATACTTCCGAGATCAAACAGATCGTGAAGTGGACAAGCTATTCTGGTCACAATTTAATGTTCCAGAGTGTCCGCTTCCATTGACTGATCGGCTTGCCGAATGAGCCGAGCTGAATAGATTGTCCAGACTCGCCATGAGGTCTATTGTGGATCATCTGTGGCCGGAAAGTCCAAAGCCGAACAGCTACTTTAGTTTGGTGCAGCAGTTCCTTGGTGTGGTGCCGCGGATTAATGCGATGAAGAGGTCGGCGTGCATTGAAGGCTCATGGATGGCCCTTGCCCGTGTTAAAACATACTGGGCGGAGATGGATGCCACCATTGTTGCGGCGCAGGGTTCGTCCATAGGCCGAGTGGCTGCTGAGCACTATTTTGAAGAAGTTCTTGAAGGCGCTCGTTCAATAGAAGCCCAGTGCTCGAAGAATATTATGTTTGAGTGACATGTATTCCCATTGTAAAAACAATGTTTTATTAAGTTTATCAAGGCTGTATTTATACTTTTTCCCGAAAGTATTATGATGCCTCCTGTGCGGCCGTTTATGTATATATGTATATAACATGAAAGATTGCAGTCGTCGGTTTCAGCCCCCACGCATATAATGCAGGGGTGCTCACAAAAGACGCATGTTCACACTTGACCCAACGTCTTGGTCCATTAAGGAGGTGATAGCGCAGCGAACTAGGCAACCGGACAATGATGCTTTAACACTTTCACTTAGCCAGAGGAGTTTGATAGTGGAGCTACTATATAGCCCCTGGTGGCTCCGCACTTATCTGAATTGGGGGTGCGTACATGCCTGGCCGGGAAACGGCCCTTCGTTAAGGCGGAGGAATGTCGAAGATTCCGATAGGTCATCGAGTGGTTGACCAGTCTCACGCTATATCATGACAGTCAGTTTTCGGCTTTCTCTACTGAGGTGCTCTGCCGGATGAACCAGGGCACAATCGCAGTAGTTCTCCTGGTGCCGCCTTAGCCGATAGAGCGGAACGTAAGGCAGCAAAACACAGGAGCCGGGCAAACCCAACATTTGACCAAAGACATGATTCGGAGCTGATGCATATAAGGCCAAACTCGCGACGCCGAACACTCCCTAAGGTATTCGGTCTTTATGGTGTAAACCGGGCCTAAACAGTGCCCTTTGTAATAATCCCCTGGTGTCTAGGTACGTGCAATATTCTGACGTGGACACATGCCAAGACGTCAGCATCCTTCTCAATTGTATTGAGAATCCGAGGGATGTGTATCAACAAGAGACAGTAAAAAAGTTTTACGCAGGGTCTTAATCTAAAAAGAATCCTTGGAACGGGTCCCTGCTGCACGTCTACGCGTGTGTCTCCGTTGTGCCGTATTCTGGACGGGTGTAGCACAATGGTCATCTGAAAAAGAGAGGAACTTAATTGAAAAGTTGCCGTGCAAAAGGTAAGTTATACTAAATAAATAATATGAGTAAAGTTGAGCCTGATTGTCACTTGTGCGCGCGCGTTGAGCCCCTTGTATTGTAATAGGGGTATAGCCATCAAACCTGTATCAATTACATACAGCAGTACTGGACTCGTCCAACCGTGTCCGTGGTCTTAACGACCTGTCAGATGCTTTAGTTGGTGAGGCCGTTTAGTGTGCGGCTGCCAAGGTAGCCGCAGGGTCTTCCGTGCGCAAGGAGGGATCAATATTTCCATTTACTGTAATGATGCCACGTGGACCAGGCATCTTAAGCATGAGGGAAGCGTGATGTGATATTGCGTTAAAGTGAGTGAAAGCTTCGCGTCCGAGTAGTGCTTGATAGCCACTTTGGAACGGAGCGATGTGGAACGTTAAATGTTTGCTATGGAAGTTATCGGGAAAGTCAAATATAACCTCTAGTAGCAGGGAGCCCGTGCAATGGGCCTCTGGGCCTGGCGTTACTCCTTTAAAGGTAGTATTGCTGCGGCTAATTTTTGTTGGGTCTATCCCCATTTTGCAGACTGTGTCCTGATATATCAGGTTTAGACTGCTGCCACCGTCCATGAGGACTCGTGTGAAGTGGTATCCGTCAATTATTGGGTCTAATACCAAGGCAGCCCATCCTGCACACCGGATATTTGCCGAGTAATCTCGATGGTCGAAGGTGACTGGTTGGAATGACTAGTGGCAGGACTCCGCGGTGATAGGCCCTGGGGCATGTGTCTCTAGGAGTGCCGCTTTATTTCTCCCCTTTGTCACGTGTAATACGTTTACTGTTTTGACTTCTGGTGGGAACTTCTTCTATTCCCCGGTGCTTTGCTTGCGAGGCTCGTCCTCGTCTTTGCTTGGTGTATGCTGCCCCTAGTGTTAGCGTTGAGCTTGCCGGACTGCTTGAAGACCAAACATTCTCTATGGGTATGATTTGCAGGTTTATCAGGGGTGCTATGGATCTGACATATTTGGTCTAGAATCTTGTTTAGGCTGGACAGTTCGTCTCTGTTGCCCTTGGGGACAGCTTTTGCTGACCTGGCCGAGAGCTTTTGAATCCGGCGTTTACCGCTGTGCTCTTCGGGGTGTCTTCTTTATTCCGACGCTTGTTTTTGTTGTGTCATGATTTCCCGTTTCCGTCCCGGACTCCAGATGTACTTGGGTCGCTGGTGCTGCATCGGGCTAACCAGCTGTCATCGCCCGCACAAAAGCGGGTCATGAGGCTTGTTAATGCTGCCATTGTTCTCTGCTTTTCTTGGCCGAGGTGTCTGGCAAGCCATTCGTCTCGAACGCTGTGCTTGAAAGCTGCTAAGGCTTCAGCGTCTGGACAGTCGACTATTTGGTTCTTTTTAGTGAGGAACCTGTTCCAAAGCTTTCGGGCTGACTCTCCGGGCTGTTGAGTTATATGACTTAAATCGTCTGAATCTGGTGGTCGGACATAGGTCCCTTGAAAATTTGCCCGAAAGGCGTCTTCGAGCTCTTCCCAGCTTCCAATGGAATTTTTGGGGGAGGCTTTTAAGCCAGTGCCGAGCTGGCCCTTTGAGCTTGAGGGGTAAGTACTTGATGGCGTGGAGATCGTCTCCTCGAGCCATATGGATATGGAGGATGTAGTCCTCAATCCAGACCCCAGGGTCTATCGTTCCATCGTATGCCTCTATGTTTACGGGTTTGAATCCCTCGGGAAATTCATGGTCCAGCACCTCATCGGTGAAACATAGGGGGTCTGCGGCACCCCTGTATTTGGGTGTACCATGGTATTGGGATGTTTGTTGTGTTGCATTGCGTGCTGGAGCGCGCTTGCGTGGCCCGTAGATGGATCTGGTTGCGCCGTACTTTTGATGCGAGTCCTCACGTGGATCGCGTATCGGCTTATGTGTGGCGTCATTTGCCGTTCTATGTTGGCCACGAGGTCGTCTATCCGACTGGATGGCCATTTTGTTTTTTGATTGCGGGGGATCTAAGGCCTCCTTATCGAATTCAGGTAGTAGCTTTCGCTTCGGGTAGCTCTTGATGTGGCGATTACCGCCGTACTTCGCTGCAGTGTTGAGTACTTCACTCCATCTGATTCTGAGTGTGTCTTGTGCAGCCCTGAGCCTTTACTTCTGCTTTTTCAAACTCCTTGCAGTGGCAACCAGCCTTTGATGGGCATTCTATTGCTCCGGGTGCTTGTCTGGTGTGATGTCGTCTGTACTGTTATCTTCAACGGGGTTGGGTTGTTCGATTTGGTTCTCCATGTTGCCCTGGTCGGGCGATGGTTCACCCTGCTCTATCGCTGGGTCTATATGACCACTGTTTCTGCCGAGGCGGGATTTGGAGCAGCGCTTACGCCGCCGCTTTGACTGCTTCTCGAGGGAACAACCCTTCGCTGCTACCTTCCGTTCCTCGTCGTCGTTTTCTTTGGGTGTGTCCACCATGTATTCGTCATATGATGAAGTGGGCGTCCAGTGCCCTGTGGGCAGTGGTTCCTGTTCGTCTCCTGCATCGTTGTCCATACCGTTGATGTCTTCAGAGTCGAAGTCGAGCATGTCGTTAAAATCATCGACAGTGGCTACTAAGTGGGTGGTGGGTGGGCGGTGAATTTCTTCGTCATTCGAACCCCAATCCTGCCGAACATAGTTCGACCTGGACTCTCCTGACAGGGAGAGAGACCTTAATGAGTTTAGTATGTCGCCGAAGAGCGACTGCTGAAAAATATCCGCAGAGGTAAACTCCAAGATCGGCGCCCAGTCGGATTCGATAGGTACGGGCGCAGGCGGTTCGGAGTCCGTGGCCGGGGAAGAATCCGGTAGTCCGGCGTCATGGCTGCCATGAAGGGTAAGGTCGATACTTGGCTCGATCGCCGATGAGAGTGTGGCCTCCGTGGCGGGGTCTATCCACCCGTCCATGGGTGGCGCAACTGGCTCCGAATTGAGGGTCGGAGTGGTTGTGGGCGCGATCTCCTGAACACTGTCTGATGGCAGAGCTAAATCATGCTCATCGTGACCGTGTGGCGCATTGGGAAGGGGCTCGAATCCGTCGAAGATCAAGTCTTCGCGGATATCGGCCGTGTAGTTTAAGCTTCCAAACCTGACCTGGTGGCCAGGGGCGTAACTCCCGATCTGCTCCAGATGGCCAAGCGAGTTGGCCCGCAGTGCGAAGCCTCCGAATACAAAGATCTGTCCGGGGAGAAGAGTCTCACCCTGGACTGCATCGCTATCGATGATCAAAGGAGCCATCAACCCTAAGGGCGACGACACAGAGGAACTCTCAGTGAAACCACCAATGTCGGTGTCAAAACCGACGGATCTCGGGTAGGGGGTCCCGAACTGTGCGTCTAAGGCGGATGGTAATAGGAGGCAGGGGACACGATGTTTACCCAGTTTCGGGCCCTCTTGATGGAGGTAAAACCCTACGTCCTGCTTGATTATACTTGATAATATGGGTATTACAAGAGTTGATCTACCACGAGATCGGAGAGGCTAAACCCTAGAAGCTAGCCTATGGTATGATTGTCTGTTGTCCTACGGACTAAAACCCTCTGGTTTATATAGACACCGGAAGGGGCTAGGGTTACACAAGGTCGGTTACAAAGGAGGAGATATACATATCCGTATTGCCTAGCTTGCCTTCCACGCCAAGTAGAGTCCCATCCGGACACGGGACGAAGTCTTCAATCTCGTATCTTCATAGTCCAACAGTCCGGCCAAAGGATATAGTCTGGCTGTCCGGAGAGCCCCTAATCCAGGACTCCCTCAATGGGCACCGGAGGTGGGCTGGGCTGAGCACAACCCACCCCAAGGCACGCCCTGGTGTCTTGTGCTCACCAGGTGGGCCCCCTCCGGTGGTTATTTGCTCCAGTATTTCTTATTTATTCCATAAAAATTCCCCGTGAAGTTTCAACTCATTTGGAGTTGTGCGGAATAGGTAGCCTGACGTAGCTTTTTCAGGTCCAGATTCCCACCTGTCAGAATTCTCTCTGTTTGTGTGAACCTTGCATATTATGAGAGAAAAGGCATTACAATTAATCCAAAAAGCATTATTATGCATAAAAACATTATAAATAACAGTAGGTAAACATGATGCAAAATGGACGTATCAAGCACCTCTCCCATTGCAAGAAAAACCAATCTAGTTATCCAAACCAAATCGATATTTCAAAGAGAAATGCAAAGATATCAAATCATGCATTTAAGAATTCAGAGAAGATTCAAATATATTCATCGATAATCTGATCATAAATCCATAATTCATTGGATCTTGATAAACACACCGCAAAAGAAGATTACACTGGATAGATCTCCAAGAACATCAAGGAGAACATGGTATTGAGGATCTAAGAGAGAGAAGAAGCCATCTAGCTACATGTTATGGACCCATAGGTCTATGGTAAACTACTCATGCTTCACCGGAAGGGCAATAGAGTTGATGTAGAAGCCCTTCGTGATCGAATCCCCCTCCGGTAGGGTGTCGGAAAAGGTCCAAGGATCGGATCTCACGGGTATAGAAGGTTACGGTGGCGGAAAAGTATTTTGGTGGATGCTTCTGGTCGTTTGGGAATATTTGGGAATTTATAGGCCAAGAATTAGGGTTAGAGGACCTCCGAGGGGCCCACAAACCAGTGGGAGGCCCCCTAGGGCGGGCCCTGGAGGCTTGTGGCCTCCTCGGGACTCCTATGACTTCATCTCCAAGTCCTACGTGTCTTCTGGTCCAAGAAAAATCATCGTGAAAGTTTTATTACGTTTGGACTCCGTTTGATATTGCTTTTCTGTAAAACTCAAAAACAAAGAAAAAAAGAAACTGGCAATGGGCTCTGGGTTAATAAGTTAGTCCCCAAAATAATGTAAAATAGCATATTAATGCATATAAAACATCCAAAGCAGATAATATAATAACATGGAAAATCAAAAATTGTAGATACGTTGGAGACGTATCACGATGATGCACGGAGCCTGTAGCGACCAGACCTCAAACGGTCCAATCTCTATGCTCAGGTGTCATCCCTGGATCAGTAATACTGACACCACACAGTACTTGAAGGATTTATAACAGAGTAGCAATCACACACTTATTACATCGATTCTCAAAAGAGAACTTATTACAATAAATATGGCTGAAGGCCATCTAATAACGGTAACAGCGGAAGGCTTGGAAGATAAGTGAGTCCGTCAACTCCAATGGCATCACTAAGTATAGAACCACGACCTAAAAGCACCTTACTCGTCATCTGAAAAGTCTGCAACATGAACGTTGGAGCCCGAAATGGGCCAGCACATGGAATATGCTGGCAATGTAACACATAGAGAGTAATGGAAGATTAAAGCTATTCTACACGCATATATGGCTGGTGGAAAGCTCTATGGTTACAGTTTTTGCGTAAAGCCAATTTTTCCCTACTTCAAAGGAATAAATTTTATTTAACTATCATGGTAGTTGTTAAACATTGAGAGTGTAGACACGCTCTCAATCCCAATTAAGCATCAACTTTAAAACCCAACAAATTAATTAGAGTAACATGATGAGATTCACATGATAATCCAAGTACTAGATACTCAAGTTGTCCATAACTGGGGACACGGCTAACCATGATTAGTTTATACACACTGCACAGGTTTGCGCACTTTTCCCCACAAGACTCGATCTCCTCCGTTGGGATTCTCGCACTACATGGTGTTTGAGAAACGGATGACCGAGTCATAGTCTTTCAGAAGCGCTAGCACCTTACGAACGGGTAGACCGTTACACCTACTTTCCCCTACATCTTCTAGTCTACCACTGTAAGAGTTCGCACAACTTAGTCAACTATGCTAGAGCCCATAGTAGCTTGTGGCTGCACACGGAAGTTTCTAGTATGAATAATCTCATGATCCATTTGAGCCTGGGTGGCGGTCCAAAAGAAAAACAGGCAATCGCTGGACTACCCAGGTGCCTCAATCCACCCAGATGTGTATTTCAGTTGCCACCTTAGATAAAACCATTGATTTAACAAACTCACATCTGTCATGGATTTCACTCACCCAATCCACGTCTACTAGCATAGCATGGCATAATCAAACGTAGAAGTAACTCCCAAAGGTTGATAATAAACAGGTAATAGGTACTACATCAACTACTTCCCAAACCCACAATTTAATTAGATCCTAATCATGCAATGTGTGAGGATTGATCTAATGCAATAAAAACTAGGTAGTAGGAGGTATGATCAAAGTGTTACTTGCCTTGCTGATGATCCGCAAAACCTAGCGATTCGAAGTAGCAAGCGGCGCACTCCGGGTACTCTATCGCAAACAAACAAGCATACAATAAGTACTCAACTAATGCACAGGTAAAACTCAAATAAGAGATCTAACCAGAAAGTTCAACTTAAGAACTCCGGTTGGCAAAAAGAACCAAATCGAACAAAGCAACGAAAGACAAACGGCAAAAGAAACATGCTTCATTTACTATTATGGATCTAGGGCAATTTTAAAGAGGCAAACACTTGTTTGAGTTGGTTAAACGGAAAGAGGGTTTCGAGACGAAACTCTAGTTGCTTGAATCGCCCAATTCCGATAAACGAGCGAAAAGTTATACTAGAACGAAAATCGGATCAGGAATCACGATCAGAAAAATCGCGGATTTAATCCGAGAAAAAGAAAATGACGAACATATTAACGAACGAACGTTCGTTATTCGGATCTAAACGATGAACGCGTTCGTTAAAACGAATGAATGAGCGAACGCTCGCTAATTAACTAAACGAAAAAAACCGATCTAGAAAAAATGGAAAAAAACCGAACGAACAACGGAAAACCGAACGGTTTTCTCGAGGAAAACCACCGGCAGCGGGGCAGTGGTCAACCTCCGGCGAGGCAGTGGCTCTGGCGGGTGGCGAGGTCGGCGGGCAGCGGCCCCAGGCGGGGGCGGCGCGGCGGTGGTGCGGCGGTGGCGGGGCGGTGCTAGGGTTTGGGGAGGCTCGGGCTGGGCTCCCCCGGCTTATAAGGCCGGCCGGGCTGGGTGTCCTGGTCGGACACGGCCTGAAAGGTCGGTTTGCGTTTTTTTAAATAATTACACTCGAAAAAAAAACCAAAAGGAAAACTAAACGGACTCCAAAAATCCCAAAATAAATTTTCCCCGGCTTCTAAAATCAAGTCGCACAGGATGAACATTTATTTAGGGCCTAAATGCAATTTTGAAAAACGTGCATTTTTCCTAAATTCAAATAAAGTAGCAAATAAAACCAAAATAAAATCTTATTTGATTTTTTATTAAATCCTCAATATTTCTTTATTTTAGGAAAGTCATTTTATTCCCTCTCTCATATTTTTGTAATGGAAATAATTGAAGATAAAATAAATAAAATCAAATGATCCTATTTCCAAAATTTGAGAAAACACAAATATGAAAAGAACGAAATCCCCAACTCTCTCTGAGGGTCCTTGAGTTGCGTAGAATTTCTAGGATCAACCAAAATGCAATAAAATATGATATGCAATGATGATCTAGTGTATAACATTCCAAATTGAAAATTTGGGATGTTACAGAGCCACATGGTGCTACGATGCAACTTCGACGACTTGGTACTGCTGGTGTTGTGATGTAGCACGCTGGATGCTATGAGCCGACATCCCTGTGACAGCTTGATGACCCACATGAATAGGGGATCAGTCGTGGTCCTTTCGACAAGTAAGAGTGTCGAACCCAACAAGGAGCAGAAGGAAATGACAAGTGGTTTTCAGCAAGGTATTTTCCGCAAGCACTAAAATTGTCGGTAATAGGTAGTTTGATATCAAGATAATTTGTAACGACCAAGTAACTATAACGGTAAATAAAGTGCAGCAAGGTAGCCCAATCCTTTTGCAAAGGACGGGCCAAAACGGTTTCTTATAATAAGCAAAGCGTCCTTGAGGCTACACAAGAATTTCATCAAGTCACTTTTATGATGTTGGTTTGATTTGGGTTCGCTATTTTGATAATTTTATATGTGGGTGGACCGGTGCTTGGGTGTTATTCTTACTTTAACAAACCTCCCACTTATGATTAACCCCCTCACAAGCATCCGCAACTACAAGAAAAGTATTAAGATAAAATCTAACCATAGCATTAAACATTTGGATCCAAATCGGCCCCTTACAAAGTAGCGCATAAACTAGGGTTTAAGCTTCTATCACTCTTGCAACCCATCATCTAATAACTACCCTTAGGACCAAAGATGGTGAATTCTATGTAGTCGATGTTCACATGACACCGCTAAGGGAATCACAACATACATATCATCAAAATATCAAACACATATAAAGTCCGCATGATTACTTGCAACATGATTTCTCCTGTGACCTCAAGAACAAAAGTAACTACTCATAAATGATAATCATGCTCAAGATCAGAGGGGTATTAAATAGCATATTGGATTCGAACATATAATCTTCCACCAAATAAACCATATAGTGATCAACAACAAGATGTAATTGAAGGAAATATACCCTAGAGGCAATAATAAAGTTGTTATTTATATTTCCTTATATCATGATAAATGTTTATTATTCATGCTAGAATTGTATTAACCGGAAACTTACTACATGTGTAATACATAGACAAACAGAGTGTCCCTAGTATGCCTCTACTTGACTAGCTCGTTAATCAAAGATGGTTAAGTTTCCTAGCCATAGACATGTGTTGTCATTTGATGAACGCGATCACATCATTAGAGAATGATGTGATGGACAAGACCCATTCGTTAGCTTAGCACTATGATCGTTTAGTTTATTGCTATTGCTTTCTTCATGACTTATACATGTTCCTATGACTATGAGATTAAGCAACTCCCGGATACCAGAGGAACACTTAGTGTGCTATCAAACGTCACAACGTAACTGGGTGATTATAAAGATGCTCTACAGGTGTCTCTAATGGTGTTTGTTGAGTTGGCATAGATCGTGAATAGGATTTGTCACTCCGATTGTCGGAGAGGTATCTTTGGGCCCTCTCGGTAATGCACATCACTATGAGCCTTGTAAGCAATGTGACTAATGAGTTATTTTTAGGATGATGCGTTATGGAACGACTAAAGAGACTTCCTAGTAACGAGATTGAACTAGGTATGATGATACCGATGATCAAATCTCGGGCAAGTAACATACCGATGACAAAGGGAACAACGTATGTTGTTATGCAGTTTGACTGATAAAGATCTTCGTAGAATATGTAGGAACCAATATGAGTATCCAGGTTCCGCTATTTGTTATTGACGGAAGATGTTTCTCGATCATGTCTACATAGTTCTCGAACTCATAGGGTCCGCACGCTTAACGTTCCATGATGATTTGTATTATGAGTTTATGTGATTTGATGTCAGAAGGTTGTTCGGAGTCCCGGATGAGATCACGGACATGACGAGGAGTCTCGAAATGGTCGAGATATAAAGATTCATGTATTGGAAGGTTACATTTGGACACCGGAATGGTTCGGGTCGTTTCGGATGAGTTTTGGAGTACCGGGGGTTACCGGAACCACCCCCCCCCCCCCCCCGGGAAGTTATTGGGCCTAATGGTGGAAGAGAGGAGGTAGGCCAAGGAGTGGCGCCCCACTAGTGAGGGAGTCCAGGATTATGGGGTCCTCGGGCGTCCGGCTGTGTGATGTGGGATGGACAGATCGGCCGTGAAGATACAAGATAGAAGGCCTTCCCCCATGTCCGGATGGAACTCTCCTTGGCGTGGAAGGCAAGCTTAGCATGCAGATATGAAGATTCCTTTCTCTGTAAACGACTCTGTACAACCCTAGCCCCTTTCAATGTCTATATAAACCGGAGGGTTTAGTCTGTAGAGGCAATCATAATCATATAGGCTAGACATCTAGAGTTTAGCCATTACGATCTCGTGCTAGATCAACTCTTGTAACCCCTATACTCATCAAAGACAATCAAGCAGGAGGTAGGGTATTACCTCCATCAAGAGGGCCCGAACCTTGGTAAACACCGTGTCCCCTGCCTCCTATTACCTTTCATCCTTAGATGCACAGTTCGGGACCCCCTACCCAAGATCTGCTGGTTTTGACACCGACATTGGTGCTTTCATTGAGAGTTCCCCTGTGACATCGACTGAAGGACCGATGGCTCGCCTTGTCATCAATGACGATATCACTTCTGAAGGAGCCCTAGTTCCAGGGCAAACCCTTCGGCTTGGTGACTTCACTGTGGGTGCCCGTCTGGCCATTAAGCCAAAGGCAACCCCCAAGTCCCCAAAAATCCCCTCCGTAGCAGCCCCGAATATTCTGACAAGATGGACCCGGCAGATCTATCGTCCTTAAACGAGCTACTAGATCGCATCGCCGCCCTGGGAGTCTCAAGTGAATATGATCATATCGGGCTTAAACCCGATCAGAGAGAAATTAAATCTCCACTGATCACCCATCAGGTAGCGGTTGTGGAGGAATAGGCTGACAATAACTCCTCTCCTACGTTGAGAACCAACTATGTTCGGATTTCTGAACCAAGAGATCTGGATACCCACCCTCGAGAGGACACTCCCTGTCCTCCGAACACAAAATCGGACGTTAAGCCTGAAAATTCTCCGGACAATCCGGAGCCTGGGCTGGCAACCTCGGAAATTCTTCAAACTCTGGATCAGGGTGTGAATTTGAGCCTACCCACCCACCACAAGCAATATTCTCCAAGCAACTCTGGCCCTCCAGACATATGCGACCTAATGTATGTGCGGCAGCAGCCTCGGGAGATAGTCCATCACTTTTGGGCTAGATTCCTCCTTGTTAAAAACAAGATAAAAGATTGTTACGACGACTACGCAATTTCAGTATTCCGCAACAACTGTACGGATGAGGGAATCCTTAATGACCTCAATCATCGTCGTCTCTTGCACTTCGCAGATTTGGCACGCATAGTACAAAAGTACTGCACAGTGGAAAGCACTTGGAAAACTCAGACAGCCCGCTGGGAACCGCATGCCTTTAAGCCATCTCCCGGACGGGTAAAAATGGTGCACCCTCGCGGGGCACCTAATCATCATCCCGTGGACAAGAAATTCAAGCCCTTTACGGGACACAGAACTGTCTTTGAAGAATGGCTCGATGGGCCCTATCAAATACACAGGACTCTGAATACCGAACCAACGCACAGCCGACGGGCATGTTGGATACTCCGGCAGGTAGCTAAGAGCGGCGAGGGTATCCTCACAAACACTACACCAGAAAAGTACTCTTTGGAACATGATCCCTAAGTACTCACAGTCTTCGAGACCTTCTCATCCAATAATCGGTGCAAATGGGTGCTTCGCGACTGAGGGAGTCCTGGATTAGGGGATCTCCGGATAGCCGGACTATCTCCATTAGCCGGACTGTTAGACTATGAAGATACAGGATTGAAGACTTCGTCTCGTGTCCGGATGGGACTCTACTTGGCGTGGAAGGCAAGCTAGGCAATATGTATATGGATATCTCCTATTTTGTAACCGACCTTGTGTAACCCTAACCCGCTCCGGTGTCTATATAAACCGAAGGGTTTTAGTCGTTAGGACAACAACCAAAACATACAATCATACCATATGCTAGCTTCTAGGGTTTAGCCTCTCTGATCTTGTGGTAGATCTACTCTTGTAACACCCATATCATCAATATTAATCAAGCAGGGCATAGGGTTTTACCTCCATCAAGAAGGCCCGAACCTGGGTAAAACATCGTGTCCCTTGCGTCCTGTTACCATCCGGCCTAGACGCACAGTTCGGGACCCCCTACCCGAGATCCGCCGGTTTTGACACCGACATTGGTGCTTTCATTGAGAGTTCCGCTGTGCCGTCGCCACCAGGAAGGATGTCTCATCTCGTCTTTAAAGACGACACTATCACCGAGGGAGCTTTGGCTATCGGCCAAACTCTCCGGCTAGGTGGTTTTCTTACGACCGCCTGTTCGTCCGCTGCACCGACGATGACTTCTCGGGTCATCGAAAGCAATCTTCATGTCAACTCAGAACTTGCCGAGCAGTTAGATCCAATAGAGCTCTCTTCCCTGAACGAGCTCTTGGATCGCATCGCCGCCCTGGGAGTCGCTACAGACTATGATCAGATTGGGCCTAAACCCGATCTAAGAGAGATTAACTCTCCCCAGGTCACCCATCACGTTGCAGTGGTGGAGGAACAATGCAGCAACCCTTCATCTGTCCTAAGGACTAGATATGTCCGGATTCCCGATCCCTCCAAGCCGGATACCCGCGGAGGGGAGGACGTCACTCAAGGCCTGAACCTAGAATCAGGCAGCGGGCTAGATTTATCAGAAAACATCCAAGAATCCAAACTTTCGAGTTCGGAAACTCCTTGGCCCCCGAGTCTCAGATCGGGTGAGGATTCGGATTCAATTCCACCCACCCACCCAAACATACGCGATCTATCCCAAATTAGGCAAGAGCCCGAAGAAACAGTACACCATTACTGGGCCAGATTCCTCCTAGTCATGAACAGGATAAAGGACTGCCGCGAGGAAGACACAATTTCATTCTTTTGCAATAATTGCACTGACAAGGGAATCCTGAATGCCACAAGTCGCTGCGAAATTACACGCTTTGCCGACTTGGTGTCCATAGTACGAAAGTATTGTGCGATGGAAAGCGTCTGGAAAACCAAAATAAAATTTTGGGATAATCCGGCCCCGAATACAAACCCAGTCCGAAATAAAAGGGTGCATTATCACAATACACCTGGATTAACTACCAAAAAGCAAAAGCCCTCAACGGGGCAAGGAACCATACTGGAGGGATGGCTCAACAGACCCTGCAAAATTCATAGTACAGTGGACGCAATACCAACGCACAACCTTAGAGCATGTTGGATACTCCGGCAGGTGGCCAAAAGTGGTGAGGATCTACTCCTCCCAAAAACCACAGAGCACCATCCCACGGACAACAATACGGTGTTAACGGTGTTCGAGACCTTCGCATCAAATAATAGACGCAAGCGAGCACTCTGCAGCATGGCAGAAATCTGCCACATAGCAGAAATAAATCCTTGGAGTGACACGGCTATTACCTTCAATGCCAGTGACGTACCCAAATTCCGAACAGCCCGAGCACCAGCCACACTGGTCCTCAGTCCAATCGTGGACGGCTTTCGACTCACCAAGGTACTCATGGACGGCGGCAGCGGATTAAACCTCATCTATGAGGAAACTCTTCAAATGATGGAAATAGACTGGAGCCGCATTGAGCAAAGCAGCACAACCTTTAGAGGAATCATCCCCAGTCGGGAAGCACGCTGTGCTGGAAAAATCACACTAGACGTGGTATTCGCCACACAGGATAATTACAGGTCCGAAGAAATTACATTCCAAGTGGCCCCGTTCAGCAGCGGATACCATGCTCTATTAGGGCGGGAGGCGTTTACAATCTTCCAAGCCATACCCCATTATGGGTACATGAAGCTCAAAATGCCCGGGCCCAACGGAATCATCACTCTTGCTAGTGATCCAGACATAGCACTCCGCGCCAAAAATAAGACAGCTGCACTAGCCCTCGAGGCACTATCTGAAGCCCTAGCGGCCGAAGAACTAACCGCGCTGCGCTCCACGGTGAACAGGAACGATGTGATACTCGATAAAAGATCCAAGTCCACCTCCTTTAAACCGGCGAACGAAATAGTCAAAATCCAAGTCCATCCAACGGACCCTACAAAAACAGCTTCCATCAGGGCACAATTAAACCCTGATGTCGATGCTGCACTGCAAGAGTTCCTACGCGAGAACTGGGACATTTTTTCCTGGCACCCTTCAGACATGCCAGGAATCCCACGCAGGCTGGCAGAGCACATCCTAAATATCCTAAAAGGATTCAAGCCAGTCAAGCAGGCTCTTCGACGTTTCTCCAAGCCTAAGAGACAAGCCATGGGAGAGGAACTAGCCAAGCTATTGGAGGCCGGATTCATCAGAGACATAAAACATCCGGACTGGCTAGCAAACCTGGTGATGGTAGCAAAGAAGGACAAATCCTGGCGCTTGTGCGTCGATTTTAAGGACCTTAACAAGGCCTGCCCAAAGGATCCCTTCCCCCTCCCCCCCATCGATCAAATCATCGATGCCACCACAGGACACGATTCATCAGATCCAAACCAAGCCGCAACGGCATTCATCACACCATACAGCCCATTCTGCTTCAACACAATGCCCTTTGGGCTAAAAAAACACCGGTGCAACATATCAGCGCATGATTCAGACATGTCTGGCAAACCAGATCGGCAAAATAGTGGAGGCATACGTGGATGACGTGGTCGTTAAAACCAAGCATGTCAAAACTCTAGTAGACGACTTGAGGGTCACATTCGATAACCTCCGAACATATGACATCAAGCTCAATCCAGAAAAATGCGTTTTCGGCGTACCAACCGGAAAGCTCCTGGGATTCATCGTCTCCAGTAGAGGCATCGAAGCTAATCGGCCAAAATCCGAGAATTGTCATAGTTGGCTACCCCAACAGACCTCAAACAAATACAAAAATTGACTAGATGTGTGGCGGCTCTAAGCCGCTTTATCTCCCGCTTGGGAGAAAAGGCATTACCCCTTTATCGCCTCCTCCGGCACACCGAACACTTCGAGTGGACGGACGCCGCCACGGCCGGACTCAACAAAATAAAAGCTATATTAGCAACAAACCTAGTCCTGGCCGCGCCAAACATTGGTGAACCAATGCTATTATACATTGCGGCAACTCATCAAGTAGTAAGCGCAGTGCTCGTCGTCGAGCGAGAAGTGGACGGACACAAATTCCCCCTTCAAAAGCTGGTTTACTATGTGTCCACTATACTTACTCCATGCAAATCACGGTACCCGCATTATCAAAAGATAGCGTACGCGGTATTTATGGCATCCCGGAAGCTGCGACACTACTTTCAAGAGTGTTCAATAACGGTAGCCTCGGAAGTACCACTTAACGATATTATAAACAACCGCGACGCGACGGACCGGATTGCCAAATGGGCCATTGAGCTCCTCCCGTTCAACATAACTTACAAGGCACGACGAGCTATTAAGTCGCAAGTTCTGGCTGACTTCGTCGCTGAATGGACGGAAGCCAAACTCCCTAAAGAGTACGACACATATTCAAACTGGATCATGCACTTCGACGGCTCCAAAATGTTGGCTGGTCTGGGGGCTGGCGTTGTTTTGACGTCCCCAACAGGAGATACCATTCAATACGTATTACAAAGAATGTATACGGACTCCAACAATCCAGCCGAATATGAGGCCCTTCTACGTGGTCTCCGGATGGCAGTATCCATGGGCATTCAAGGCCTAGAGGTGCGCGGGGACTCGAACCTCGCGATATCCTAAATAAATGGAGACTTTGACGCCAAGGATCCGAAAATGGCAGCTTATCACAATACCGTCCTAAAAATGTCAGCTCGGTTCGAGGGGCTCGAATTTCACCATGTGGCTTGGGAAAACAATCAGGCGGCGGATATCCTCGCCCACATCGGTGCAAAACGCGACGCGGTACCTCCCAACATATTTCTGGAACGGCTCTTCAAGCCATCCGTAGCATGGGAAGGGGAAACCGGTAACAACAGTCCAGACCCAGCCAAAATACCTGAAACCGAACTCTCTGACACAATCGGAGGCTCCGCCACCGAAATAACACAATCAGCCCACGAAATAATGGCCATTGTTGCCCCGTGGACAAAACCATTCTTGGCCTACTTAACTAGACAGGAACTTCTGGAGGACCAAAATGAGGCACGCTGCATAGTGCGGCGATCCAAGGTCTACAGGGTCCATGAGGGAGAATTGTACAAAAAAGCGCTACCGAAGTCCTTCAGCGGTGCATCTCCGAAGAGGAAGGGCGAAACCTTTTGGAAGAAATTCATGCCGGACTTGGCGTTCATCACGCAGCAGCCCGGGCTCTTGTAAGCAAGGCCTTCCGTACAGGATTCTATTGGCCAACGGCCCGGGCAGACGCACAGGACCTGGTCCAACGTTGCGCCGGTTGCCAGCTCTTTGCAAATCAAAGCCACATGCCACCCACCGCCCTCTGAACAATCCCCATTACATGGCCCTTCACGATCTCGGGGCTTGACATGGTTGGACCCCTTAAAGGGGGAACCCACAAGAAAAAATACTTACTGGTCATGGTGGATAAATTCACCAAATGGATAGAGGCCAAACCGGTTAAAACAGCCGAATCCGGACCGGTGATAGATTTCATATCCGGGGTTGTACACCATTACGGCGTCCCCCACAGCATCATCACTGATAACGGCACGAACTTCATGGCCGACGAGGTAAAACTCTGGTGCAGCAAAATGGGCATCAAGCTCGATTATGCTTCAGTCTATCACCCACAAACCAACGGTCAAATCGAACGAGCAAATGGTCTTATAATGAGCGGCATTAAACCCAGATTAGTGCGCTCCTTAACAGAATCTAACACGCACTGGGTAGAGGAGCTCGACTCCGTACTCTAGGGGCTGCGGACCACGCCGAATCGTAGTACCGGATACACACCATTTTTTATGGTGTAGACATAATTCACGACTCACCTCGAGTGCGCATGTATGAAGAAAGAGAAGACAAACTCGATTGGCAGGACAGTCTGGACACCTTGGTGGAAGAGCGCGATGTAGCCAAAGCCCGTTCCACATTTTACCAGCAACAGGCTCACGGATACTAAAGCAGAGAACTACGGGCCAAAACTTATAACGTTGGCGAACTAGTTCTACGGCTGCCAGATAAGAAAAAGAACAAGCTAGAGCCCAAATGGGAAGGTCCCTTCATCATCGACCAGGTTCTGACCGGCGGAGCGTACCGACTGCGGGATGCATCGACTAGTCGACTCGAGCCGAACCCATGGAACGCAGCCAGGCTCTGAAGATTCTATGCCTAGCACCGGACTTTATGTTAGCCCCCTCCCTTTGTCCATTTTCCGCAATGCATCATCTGTCTTGTTTCCCTTTCTCTCTTTCATTTTTCTAGGCCTTCAAGGGTCACCTTGTGCCTCACTTGTACATTACAGATGTGCTAGCCGCACTCTCTACACCTGGGGCCTTCTTTCACAGAAGCTTAAATTATTTACTTGGGCATCACGCCCAACACATGCGTTATACTTCCGCATGTACCTTTTTTCACCATTATATGCATCGATATGACTTAAGTTTTGGCCAAGCTGGGTTTCCTGGCTCTTGTATTTATGCCCTACGTTCCCGTTAATTCAGCTAGGGCATAAGGGGAGCATCTCTGTGATTGTTACCGCCGGGTCAGCCAGACGTGTACCTCAGACTGGGTGAAGCCGAAAGCTAGCGTTCTTAAGAGAATATTCGGTCGGTGGACAAAAGATGACCTTTATTTATTATCCATACTTGCCCCCAAATGTTTTTTCTGCGCTTCTTGTCACAGTCCGGACATGCACTTTAGGGCATGCCTACCCAAGGAAAGGAACCCTCAACGGAACTATTCTCTCTGGAAGATGTTTCTTACTACCCATGTAATATAACATAACTAGTTGGGCACTTGTCTGATAAAGCACTAATGACCCCTACGCCTGGTCTCCACGCATGCCCCGATTCTTACATAACCGAGAGGGTATTCGGATACACTCCGAATTGTCGGGTCCCGAGGTTGAAGCGAAAAGGTCCGCCACGACAAACGATCTACAATCCGGCTAGAAGGCATCATACATGTCACTTTAAAATTACATAGTCAATTTGACTGGTTGAATTCCTCTTCAATGCCATCCAATAGGCTGTCTAGTCTACAGTCCTGTTGGGAATACTTTGCGGCCAATTCTACTTGGTCGTACACTAAACTGACAAGATCTCCTTGCCACCAGGCCCCACAGGTCCGACTTCGGCCATGTTGTTCGGGTCAGCCTTCGTGTACCGTGTCTTCACCATTGCCCAGGCTTCACTGGCACCTTGACGGCAGGCCAATATCTTCCATAATTGGAAGCGCCTCCGTGCTCCCCTCAGCCTTTCCGCAAGCTCTCCAAGGCCTTCGAGTATGGAGACGGACGGCCACAAGGCCTGGGCGATGCCTTGCATCACCTGCCGAACTCGTTTGTGCAACTGCAAGAGCTCGGGAAGAAGATCATCCGTCGAACCAGACATCTCTTCGGCAGGACGACCTGTTAGCATACCTACAAACATAACTCTGTCAGCCAGCTTCCTCACCGAACTCTTTTTTCAAAGTTCGTTCAAGCACTTACTAAATATGCCGCGTCGAAGTGGTCGATTCTCCTTAACAGAGTCCGACAGTTGGGCTCAAACATCTTTTAGTTCCATGCCCAGCTTGGTGTTGGCATCTTGGAGAACATTCTTCTCCTGCCTCACCCTCGTCAGCATGCTCTCACCGGCCTTCAGCTGGCATATGAGTTGTTTGCTTATCCGGATTTGCTCCAGTGTCATCTGCAATTTTATCGTCAGATCTGCATATACGCCGCACTCTAATATGATACTTATCATTCGAAGGATATGTTACCAGAGGTGGTCTTTTTGGGTTCCCCCGCCGCGGCTAGTGCGGCCTGCAGTTGGGCTTTGCACTCTTCCAGCTCCTGGGACAGTTGAGTATTCTTTTCTGTAAGAACCTGCATAACAAATGATCCTTAAATCAGTTATCCTAACTGTTTCAAGTCTCACGGGCTACTGATATATATAATCATCAAATTGTCTCACCCATATGTCTTTTACATACTACTCCGTGGCTTTGGCTAGACCATTTTGAGCGGCACGGAGGTGCGCGTCTCCCGAGTTGAAGGCATCCAATGCCTCTTGGGAGAAACAAGCGTCACGAAGAACAGTCCGGCGACGCCTGTGGTTCATGGCACTTTCCACCTCGGAATGGGTGGCGGACAGTTTGTCCGCATCCTCTGTCGGAGGAGCACCCGGCGCACGCCTTGTATTCGTTCCCGCCTGTGAATCCGGCCTTGGAGCCTGGCTGGTGGAGGCACGATTGGTAGCCTCTCCGGGTATAGTCTGGCGAGCTCTCTTTTTCTTGAAAAGAAGGCATGGGCGTTAATATGCCTCCGCAAATAATGTCTTGCAATAAAGACGGCGCGCCGTACCGCTGCGCTGGTGCCTCAATTCGGACTACATATCTTTTCAGCCTGCCTAGCCTTGCGGCCCCTTGTTGGCTAGTTGCCACAGGCTCGACCTTCTGCCTCGAGGACCTCCCCTGCAAAACACGGCTATTATACGGCAATCAAAAAGCACAAGGATGGATCCCTTTTTACATGCTGGGACTTCAGTCTCAGTCACCTGTGAGGCTGGAACTAGCCTAGGGTAATCGGCCGTAATGGCCACGAAGGCGTTTTCATTACTCCATTGGTAAAATACCCCGTCGATCAGCTCCACAAATATGTCTGGATCCTCCTGGTAGGCCGGGTCAAGGGACCGTTCGGGGTCCTCGGGTTGCCGAGGAGGGCTGTTTATCTCCTTTATTGCCTGGCGCAGCTCCTGCGATAAAATCGCTAGAATAAATAATTAACTATGGGAATATGAAATGGATGGGCAATAAAAAGTCTCCGCTTACCCAGCCCGGAGGATTGTACATAGAAAATCCGCCCTGCGGGTTGACACGAAGGAATTCCTCCTCTTCTCCCTTGTACAAAGTGGATAAGATCTTTATTAGATCGGCAGCTGATCCCGGCCCTTTGCGGCCATGGCGGGTGGCGTCATCCTCCCCGTTGAAACCCCACATGGGGTGGCCTCTATACTGAAGCAGCTGCACCCCCCGCATGATGCTTGTGGCCATGACCTTGATCATGGTCAATCCGGATCGAGCTAAAAAACTTATCCGGCTCATCAAGTAAAGAATGTCCCTTTCATCTTCCTCCAGGGAGCTCCATGGACGCCAGCTCCGATGCTTCTTCAAAGGGGCGTTGTCGAACTCCGGAAGGCCGATCCGAATAGGGTCCGGGAGGGGGACATCTTCTATATAAAACCATTCTGAAGGCCAGTCTTCGAACGTCTTCTTTGGGGTTCCGGACAGGTATCCGGTCCCGGCAATACGCCACACTTCGGCTCCGCCCACTTGATATACTGATCCCTTCTTAGAACGGGGCACAAGGCAAAACAGCTTCTTCCACAGAGCGAAATGAGCCTCACAGCCCAAAAACAACTCGCAAAGGGCTACAAATCCCGCGATATCCAGCAGGGAGGCAGGTGTAAGGTTGTGCAACTGGAGGCCATAGAACTCCAGAAGCCCCCGGAGAAACGGATGAATTGGGAATCCGAGCCCAAATAAGGGACAAGGCATACCCGCTGTAACATCCCAAATTTTCAATTTGGAATGTTATACACTAGATCGTCATTGCATATCATATTTATTGCATTTTGGTTGATCCTAGAAATTTCACGCAACTCAAGGATCCTCGAAGAGAGTTGGGGATTTCTTTATTTTCACATTTGAGTTGTCTCAAATTTTGAAAATGGGATCTTTTGATTTTATTTATTTTATCTTCAATCATTTCTATTATAAAAAAAATATGAGAGAGGGAATAAAATGACTTTCCCAAAATAAAGAAATATTGAGGATTTAATAAAAAATCAATTAAGATTTTATTTGGTTTTATTTGCTATTTTATTTGAATTTAGGAAAAAATGCGCATTTTTCAAAATTGCATTTAGGCCCCAAATAAATGTTCATCCCGTGCGGCTTGATTTTAGAAGCCGGGAAAAATTTATTTCTGGATTTTTGGAGTCCGTTTAGTATTCCTTTTGTTTTTTTCTGGGCGTAACTTTATTTAAAAAAACGCGACCGACCTACGGGCCGTGTCCAACCCGGACACTAGGCCCGTCCGACTTTATAAGCCGGGGAGGCCCAGCCGGACCCCCCAAACCCTAGCCGCCCTAGCCCCGCGCCGCCGCCGCCTTTGCCGCGCCATCGCCGCCTTTGCCGCCGCCGCCGCCCCGCGCCGACCCGCCCCACCGCCCTGCCGCCGCAACACCGTTCGCCGCACCGCCGCCGCCGCCGTTCGCCGGACCGCCAGAGGGAGTTTTTTCTTTTCGCCTCGGTGTTTTTTCGAAAAACCGTTCGGTTTTTCTGATGGTTTTTTTTTCGTTTTTTTAGTTTCGGTTTTTTTAAATAGGTCGGTTTTCCAGTTTATTTAAATAGTGAACGTTCGCCCGTTCGTTCATTTTAACGAACATTCGTTGTTTTTCTTTTTCTCGGATTAAATCCACGATTTTTCTCATCGCGATCTATGATAGGATTTTCGTTTTAGTCTAACTTTTCGCTCGTTTATCGGAATCAGGCGATTCAAGCGCCTGGAGTTTCGTCTCGAAACTCTCTTTCCGTTTAACCAACTTAAACAAGTTTTTGCCACTGTAAAAATTTCCTTAGATCCAGAATAGTAAACGAAGCCTGTTTCTTTTGCCATTTGTCTTTCGTTGCTTCGTTCGATTTGATTCTTTTTGCCAACCGGAGTTCTTAAGTTGAACTTTCTGGTTAGATCTCTTATTTGAGTTTTACCCGTGCATTAGTAGAGTACTTATTGTATGCTTGTTTGTTTGCGGTAGAGTACCCGGAGTGCGCCGCTTGCTACTTCGAATCGCTAGGTTTCGCGGATCATCAGCAAGGCAAGTAACACTTTGATCATACCTCCTACTACCTAGTTTTATTGCATTAGATCAATCCTCACACATTGCATGATTAGGATCTAATTAAAATTATGGGTTTGGGAAGTATTTGAGGTAGTACCTATTACCTGTTTATTATCAAACCTTTGGGGAGTTACTTCTACGTTTGCTTATTATGCCATGCTATGCTAGTAGACGTGTATTGGGTGAGTGTATCCATGACAGATGTGAGATTGTTAATTAATGGTATATTTAAGGTGGCAACTTAAACAGACATCTGGGTGGATTGAGGTACCTGGGTATTCCAGGATTGCCTGTTTTTTTTCGGACCACCACCCAGGCTCAAAGGGATCATGAGATTGTTCATGCTAGAAACTTCCGCGTGCAGCCACAAGCTATTATGGGCTCTAGCATAGTTGACTAAGTCGTGCGAACTCTTACAGTGGTAGACTAGCAGATGTAGGGGATGTAGGTGGTACGATCTACCCATCGTAAGGTGCTAGCACTTCTGAAAGACTATGTCTCGGTCATCCGTTTCTCAAACATCGTGTAGTGCGAGAAATCCAACGGAGGAGATCGAGACTTGTGGGGAAAAGTGCGCAAACCTCTGCAGAGTGTATAAACTAATCATGGTTAGTCGTGTCCCCGGTTATGGACATCTTGAGTATCTAGTACCTGGATTATCATGTGAATCTCAACATGTTACTATAAAATTAATTTTGATGGGTTTGTTTAATGACGATGCTTAATTGGGATTGAGAATGCTGTCAACCATTCTCAATGTTTAACAACCACCATGATAGTTAAATAAATTTTTTCCTTTGAAGTAGGGAAAAATTGGCTTTACGCAAAACTGTAACCATAGAGCCTTCCACCAGCCAAATATGCATATAGAATAGCTGTTTCATTCCATTATTCTCTATGTGTTACATTGCCAGCATATTCCATGTGCTGACCCGTTTCGGGCTGCAATGTTAATATTGCAGACTTTTCAGACGACGATTAAGGAGTTTTAGGTCGTGGTTCTATACTCAGTGATGCCGTTGGAGTTGATGGACTCACTTATCTTCCAAGCCTTCCGCTGTTATCATTATTAGATGGCCTTAAGCCATATTTATTGTAATAAGTTCTCTTTTGAGACACTCAATGTAATAAGTGTGTGATTGCTACTCTGTAATAAATCCTTCAAGTACTGTGTGGTGTCAGCATTACTAGTCCAGGGATGACATCGGAGCACAGAGATTGGACCGTTTGAGGTCTGGTCGCTACACCTGCTCCCCCTTGGAGGGGTTGGGACGGCTCTCCGCTTGCTCTCCGCCATTGTAGGTGGCAAGCCTGGCTCAAACCGGGACCAGGTACGCTGGGGGAAGAAATCCCTTGGATTGGAGCATCACCAATTTGTTGTGCGG
Organism: Triticum dicoccoides; assembly: GCF_002162155.2. NCBI lineage: Eukaryota > Viridiplantae > Streptophyta > Magnoliopsida > Poales > Poaceae > Triticum > Triticum dicoccoides. The sequence goes on along the minus strand of NC_041384.1, from coordinate 541,898,359 downwards.
GATGGAACATCTCTCCCAATCTCCCGACTTGGAACTAGGGGTGCGAGAGGAGGAGCTGTGTCGACCGGCCATGATGGAATGGATCTCTGTTGGGTGTGCTCTGATGAAGGATCGCCAAGGGGGGATGGTGTGATTTGGATCTGAATCCTCTTCTTTTTAAATAGGTGGCTCATTCACACAGCTAGGGGGGTAAATATGAAAACACCCTGGCTCTTCGCATTCGCTCAACACGTGGAAGGTGGCCATTATTGGGTGAGGAAGCCGAGGAGTACAAACATTCACAAGAAACCGGACATTATTTCGACAGGTACACATAATTTGGAGAGGAACCCGCCTTGCAATGCCGAAGACAATACTGCACGCCGGACTCGTCGTCATTGAAGCCTGGTTCGGGGGCTACTGAGGGAGTCCTGGATTAGGGGGTCTCCGGACAGCCTGACCAGACTGTTAGACTATGAAGATACATGATTGAAGACTTCGTCTCGTGTCCGGATGGGACTCTACTTGGCGTGGAAGGCAAGCTAGGCAATACGTATATGAATATCTCCTCTTTTGTAACCGACCTTGTGTAACCCTAACCCTCTCTGGTGTCTATATAAACCGAAGGGTTTTAGTCCGTAGGACAACAACCACAACATACAATCATACCATAGGCTAGCTTCTAGGGTTTAGCCTCTCTGATCTCGTGGTAGATCTACTCTTGTAACACCCATATCATCAATATTAATCAAGCAGGACGTAGGGTTTTACCTCCATCAAGAGGGCTCGAACCTGGGTAAAACATCGTGTCCCTTGCCTCTTGTTACCATCCGGTCTAGACGCACAGTTCGGGACCCCCTACCTGAGATCCGCTGGTTTTGACACCGATAGCGACCTTGCCGAAGTCTACCATGAGGCAGCAATAAACCCTTGGAATGATACAACAATTATTTTCAATGCCGATGATGAACCAAGATCCCGCTCAGTCCGGACACCAGCCGCTCTGGTCCTCAACCCAATTGTGGACGGTTTTCGGCTCACTAAAATGCTAATGGACGGTGGCAGCGGACTGAACCTCATCTACGAGGACATGCTCAATAAAATGCAAATGGACAGGAGTCGCATTGATGAGAGTAATACATCCTTTAGGGGAATCATTCCCAGCAGGGAAGCAAGATGCTCGGGGAAAATTAAGCTGTATGTGGTATTCGGCACACAAGAAAACTATAGGTCCGAAGAGATAATCTTCCAGGTGGCTCCTTTCAACAACGGATATCATGCCCTGTTAGGGCGAGACGCATTCACATGCTTTCAAGCTATCCCTCATTACGGGTATATGAAGCTCAAAATGCCCGGGCCCAATGGTGTTATCACTATCTCCAGTGATCTGGACATAGCACTCCGTGCTGAAAATAAAACCGCATCCCTGGCCCTCAAGGCACTATCCGAAGCCCTAGCGGCCGAGGAACTCACCGCACTACGTTCCAAAGTGGATAGGGACGATGTAATCCTTGATAAAAGGTCCAAATCCACCTCTTTCAAGCCAGCGGACGAAATAGTCAAATTCCAAGTCCACCCGATGGATCCCAAGAAAACAACTTCCATCGGGGCACATTTAGACCCGACGGTCGACGCCGCATTACGAGCATTCTTGCGCGAAAACTGAGACATCTTTGTTTGGCACCCCTCGGATATGCTAGGAATCCCACGCGCGCTGGCCAAACATAGTATCAACATACTAAAGGGATACAAGCCGCACGAAAACTGAGACATCTTTGCTAGACGCTCTGGCGATTTTCCGAACCCAAACGGCAAGCTATGGGGGAGGAGCTAGCCAAGCTACTCGAAGCCAGGTTTATCAGAGAGATCAAACATCCGGACTGTCTAGCAAACCTGGTCATGGTACCAAAGAAGGATAAATCCTGGCGCCTGTGTGTCGATTTCAAAGACCTTAATAAGGCCTGCCCTAAAGATCCCTTCCCACTACCTTGCATCGACCAGATTATTGACGAGACCATGGGACATGATTCGCTGTGTTTCCTCGACGCATACTCCGGATACCATCAAATCAAGATGGAGGAATCCGACCAAGCCGCAACAGCATTCATCACCCCGTATGGGCCTTTTTGCTTCAACAATATGCCTTTCGGGCTCAAGAATGTCGGCGCCACTTACCAACGCATGATTCAAACGTTCCTGGAAAAGCAAATAGGCAAGACTATGGAGGCATAAGTAGACGACGTAGTCATCAAAACCAAGCACGTTGAATCATTGGTGGATGACTTACGCCTCACATTTGACAACCTCCAAACATATGACAAGGCTCAATCCGGAAAAGTGCTTTTTCGGTGTTCCCTTCGGCAAACTACTCGGGTTTATTTTCTCCAATAGAGGAATTGAAGCAAACCCAGCCAAAATCCGAGCCCTATCACAATTGGCAACGCCAACTGACCTCAAACAGGTCCAAAAACTAGCCGGGTGTGTGGCAGCCTTGAGCCACTTTATCTCCAGACTAGGAGAAAAGGCACTGCCACCATATCGCCTGCTCCGACGCACTGACCACTTTGCATGGACGGACGCTGCAACAGCCGGACTGGAGGAAATAAAAACTTTGCAAGCCAGCAACCCCATCCTGGCCGCACCAAACATCGGCGAACCAATGCTGCTTTACATATCAGCAACTCACCAGGTGGTGAGTGCGGTGATCATCGTCGAACGAGAAGAGGAGGGACATAAATTCCCACTCCAAAAACCAGTATATTACGTATCGACGATCCTTACACCATGCAAATCCCGATACCCGCATTATCAGAAGATAGCATATGCAGTCTTTACGGCATCCCGCAAGGTACGACACCACTTCCAAGAGTGCTCAATCACGGTGGATTTCGAAGTACCACTCATTGATATTATAAACAACTGGGACGCCACTGGCAGGATTGCGGAATGGGCCATTTAGCTCCTACAATTTGAAACAATGTACAAACCACGCCGAGCCATTAAATCTCAGGTGTTGGCTGACTTTGTTGCCCAATGGATAGAGGCCAAACTCCCTAAAGAGTACGGCACGTATTCCAACTGGGTGATTCACTTTGACGGCTCCAAAATGTTAGCCGGACTAGGGGCTGGTATCGTCTTGACACCCCCCACAGGAGACATAGTTCGTTATGTGCTCCAAATACTATACACAGACTCTAACAATGCAGCCGAATACGAGGCCATATTGCATGGTTTCCGGATGGCTGTATCCATGGGCATACAACGCCTTGAGGTGCACGGGGATTCCAACCTCGCAATATCCCAAATAAACAAAGACTTTGATGCAAAAGATCCGAAGATGGCGGCTGACTGCAACGCCGTACTCCAAATATCAGCTCGGTTCGAGGGTCTCGAGTTTCATCACGTGGCTCGAGAGAGTAATCAAGCCGCGGACATCCTTGCTCGCATGGGCGCTAAACGCGACCCCGTCCCACCTAACACCTTTGTGGAAAGGCTCTTGAAGTCATCCGTGGTGTGGTAGGACGAGAACGGGAGCACCGACCCGGAGCCGATCATAACCCCCGATTCCGAACATAGTCCCGATATCATCGGGGGCTCAGGCACCAAAATGACACCATCGGCCCATGAAATTATGGCTGTAATTGCCCCATGGACCGAGCCTTTCCTTGCCTACCACACTAGGAATGAGCTCCCTAAGGATCAAACTGAAGCCCGTTGCATCGTTCGATGTTCAAAAGCTTACAAAGTTCACGAAGGAGAACTGTACAAGAAAAGTACTACTGGAGTCCTTCAACGATGTATCTCTGAAGAAGAGGGATGGCAGCTCTTGGCTGAATTACATGCTAGTCTTGGTGGTCATCATGCCGCAGCTCGGTCCTTGTAAGTAAAGCCTTACGCATTGGTTTCTTTTGGCCCACAGCCCGGGCAGATGCACAAGACCTCGTACAGTGTTGTGTCAGATGCCAGCTTTTCGCTAATCAAAGCCATATTCCGCCCACTGCCATCCGAACAATTCCCATTACTTAGCCCTTCGCGGTCTGGGGGCTCGATATGGTCAGACCTCTTAAAGGGGGAAGCCATAGGAAGAAATACTTGTTGGTAATGGTGGACAAGTTCACTAAATGGATAGAAGCCAAACGGCTAAAGTCGGACAGGTGATAGACTTCATATCTGGCGTCGTACACCGTTACGGTGTCCCGCACAGTATTATTACTAACAACGGCTCTAACTTTACAGCCAACAAGGTGAAAAATTGGTGCACCAACTTGGGCATCAAGCTTGATTACGCCTCCATATACCACCCTCAGACAAATGGTCAGGTCGAACGGTCTAAAGGCATGATAATGAGCGGCATCAATACCAGACTAGTGCGATCTCTGTAAGAATTAGACAAACACTGGGTCGAGGAACTCGATTCCATACTCTGGGGGCTGTGGACCACGCCCAATCACACGACCGGATATACACCCTTTTTCATCGTGTACTGTGCGGAGGCAGTCTTGCCTTGCGACATTATTCATGACTCACCTCGAGTGCGCATGTATGAAGAGAGAGAAGCCAAGCTCGATCGGCAGGACGACCTGGACGGCCTGGAGGAGGAGCGCGATGTCACGAAGGCCCGTTCCGCATTCTATCAACAGCAGGCTCAGTGATACCAAAGTAGAGAAGTACATGCAAAGACCTACAATGTCGGTGAACTAGTTTTACGCCTACCAGAAAACAAAAAGGACAAGCTCAAGCCCAAATGGGAGGGTCCCTTCATTATAGATGAAGTTCTCACTGGAGGAGCCTATCGTCTTCACAATGCTTCGAAGATTCTACGCCTAAGTCCGCACATATACCTTTTTCTCGTTCTTTCTTTTCTCCCTTTTACAGTTTTCCTTTTTGCCTCATTTCTATAGGAATTCTAGCTCGTGTTTGGATAAACCGCACACCTGAGGGGTAGACATCCTCAAATTTACATACCCCACAATACCTGGGGGCTTCTTTTCACAAGAAGCTTATTCTTGTTATTATTATTTTTCGAGCATCAAGCTCACCGTATATATGTGTCATCTATCCATGTATGTCTTTTCTTCACCATTATATGCACCTTTATGACTTAAGTTTTAGCCAAGCTGGGTTGCCTGGCTCCTGCGCTTATGCCCTATGTTCCCGCTTGTTCGGCTAAGGCATAAAGGGAGCACCTCTGTGATTGTTACAGCCGGGTCATCCGAACATGTACCTCAGACGGGTGAAGCCGAAAGCTAGCGTTCTTATGGGAATGATTGGTCGGTGAGCAAAAGACGAAATTCCCTTGTGGCACTACAAAACCCCAGAGTATAAACGCGTACTGTGATTTTTTAGCATCACAACTTCGGTATGCACAAAGAACCGCATACCAGCCCAGGAAAAGGAACCCTTAACAGAACTATTCTCTCTGGAAGATATTTTTTTACAATCAAATGTAATATAACATAACTCCCCGAATACAACTTGTCTGTTCAAGCAACGATGACCGGACTACCTGGTTTCCAAACATACTTTGGTGTTTACCTATGGTATAGTATTCAGAAACACTCCTAACCTAGAGTTTTTGGAGGTTGAAGCAGAAAGTCTGCCATGAAAATCGTTTTACAAATTCTGCTAGAGACAAGTTTGTTGACAAAAGTACATTGCTACTTAGACTCAAAAACTTCTTCTTCCTCTAGACCCTCTAACAGGCTGCCTAGTTTACAATCTTGTTGGGAGAACTTGGCGGCCACCTTCACTTGGTGGTACACCAGGCTGACCGGAATTTCTTGTCCGTCGGATCCTCGAGGTCTGACCCGGGCCATATGATTGGGATCAAGTCTGGTGTACCGTGTTTTTACCATGGGCCAGGCTTCCCTAGCACCTTCTCGGCATGTCGATATCTCCCAAAACAGCGCCGAGCTCCCTTGAATAAATTCACGAGGTCCTCCATACCTCCTGGAGGTGAATCTGCCGGCCATAAATCCTTAGCGATGTTCCTCATTGCCTTCCACGCTCGCACATGCACCTTAGACAGCTCTTGTAGTAGGTCGCCTTGAAATCCAGACACCTCTTCTTCGGGCCGCCCGGTCAACACACCTACAGACATAAACTTGTTAGGATTCGCATCAGCGATGTAACATCCCAAATTTTCAATTTGGAATGTTATACATTAGATCATCATGCATATCTTATTTTCTTGCATTTTGGTCGATCCTAGAAATTTCACGTAACTCAAGGACCTTCGGAGAGAGTTGGAGATTTCGTTATTTTCATATTTGAGAGTTTTCTCGAATCTGAAAAGAGGATCATTTGATTTATTTATTTCATCTTCAATTATTTTTCCGATATCAAAATATGAGAGAGGGAATAATATGACTTTCCCAAAATATAGGAAATATGAAGATTTAATAAATAGATCAAATTTCGTTTTCCGGTGTTCGTTTGTTTTTCTTTGGATAGGGAAAATGCGCGTTTTCGAAAATTGCATTTTAGGTCCGTAGAAAAGTTCATTTTGTTTGACTCATTTTTAGGAGTCGGGGAAAATTTACCTTAGGGTTTTTGGAGCCCGTTTAGTTTTTCTTTTTCTTGTTTTTCTGCTCGCGGAACCAGATAAAACAAAAATTCCGCAGGCCAGCCGGGCCAAAGGCCCAGCCAGCCGCCGCTCCACCCCAGCCGCGCGCAGCGCCAGGCGCCAGGCACCAGGCCAGCCGCCACCTCTTCCCTGGCCGAATCCTATTAGGATTCTAGGCTAGCCCCTTTTCCTTGTTTCGTTTTTTCTTTTTCCTACTCTATTTCTTGTCCCCTACCCCAAGTAATCTCTCCTCTCTCCTATATAAATACCCCCATAGACCCCCCCCTCTCCTCACACCAAAAACCCAAACCCCCTCTCCTCCCCAAGCCGCGCCCCACCCCGCGCCCCTCACCCGCCGCCGCCGCCCCTATAGCGCCGCCGCCGCCGCCCTAGCACGCCGCCGTCGCCACCGTTCGCCCCGCCTCGCCGGAGGTAGCCCCGCGCCTCTCTTTTTCTTCCCCGTGGTTCGGTTCTTTTAAAAGAAACCGTTCCGGTTTTCTTTTCCGGTTTTTCTCTCCGATTCTTCGTTTCGGTTTCTTTTCCGAAACCCTAGATCGGTTTTCCATTTTCTTTTTCGGTTTCTTTTCCGAAAACCCTAGATCAGTTTTCGTTCTTCTTTTGGACCATTCATCTCAACGAATGTGATCACGATTATTCCCGGTTAACGACGCCCGTTCGTTTAACCGTTCGTCTCTCTCTTTCCATCAGATTTATTCCGCGATCGCGATCTCAGATCCGATCTTCGTTCTAGTTTATCTTCTCGCCCGTTTATCGGAATCAGGTGATTCAAGCGCCTAGAGTTTTGTCTCGAAACCGCTGTTCTGTCTAATCAACTTGAACAAGTTTTTGCTATGGTAAAATTTGACCTAGTTTCAACTTGCTAGAACCGAGTGGTTTTCTTCCGCCGTTTGTTTTCCCATCGTTTGTTTGGTTCGTTCTTTCTTTGCAACCGGAGTTCTTAAGTTGAACTTTCTGGTTCGTTCTCTCGTTCGAGTTTTACGTGTGCATTAGATGAGTACTTATTGTGTGGTTACTATTGTTTGCTTACGATAGATTGACCGGAGTGTGACGAGTAGATCTATCAAGAGTTTTAAGTGCGAATCATCTTCATCTACATTGCAGGCAAGTTCACACTTTGATCATACCTTTTCTACAACCCAGTTTTATTGCATTAGATCAATCCTCACACATTGCATGATTAGGATCTAATTAAACTGTGGGATGGGAAGTAGATGAGGTAGTACCTATTACCTGTTTATTATGAAACCTTTGGGAGTTACTTCTATGTTTGCTTATTATGCCATGCTATGCTAGTAGACGTGGATTGGGTGAGTGATATCCATGACAGATGTGAGTATTGTTAATTAACAGTTTTTCTAAGGTGGCAACTTAAACACACATCTGGGTGGATTGAGGCACCTGATGTCTATCAGGACTTGCCTGTTTTATTTTGGACCGCCACCCAGGCTCAAAGGGATCATAAGATAATTCATGCTAGTAACTTCCGTGTGCAGCCACATGCTACTATGGGCTCTGGCATAGTTGACTAAGTTGTGCGAACTCTTACGGGGTGGACTAGCAGATGTAGGGGTTGTAGGTGGTACGGTCTACCCCACATGTAAGGTGCTAGCGCTTCTGAAAGACTATGTCTCGGTCATCCGTTTCTCAAACACCATGTAGTGCGAGAAAACAAACGGAGGCGATCGAGTCATGTGGGGAAAAGTGTGCAAACCTCTGCAGAGTATACAAACTAATCATGATTAGCCGTGTCCCCGGTTATGGACATCTTGAGTATCTAGTTCTTGGATTATCCTATGAATCTCATCATGTTACTTATAATTAATGTTGTTGGGTTTTAATTGTTCACTTAATTGGGATCGGAATGCTGTCAACCATTCTCGATGTTTAACAACCACCATGATAGTTAAATAAATTTATTCCTTTGCAGTAGGGAAAAACTGGCTTTACGCAAAACTTTAACCATAGAGCTTTTCCACCAGCGAAATATGCATATAGTGATAGCCATTGTTCATCATTTTCTCTATGGTGTGAATTTGCCAGTACATTCAATGTACTGACCCGTTTCAGGCTGCAACGTCTCATGTTGCAGGTTTCTTACGACGAGTAAGTGATACATTAGGGTTACGATTTCTACACTCAACTTTGCCGTTGGTGTTGATGGGAATCCACAACCTTGTTGCTTCCGCTATATGGATTGAGGTAATAGTATTTACGTTACTTTATACATGTGATTTACCTCTGTTATAAATCCTTCGAGTATTGTGTGTGTCAGCATACCGATCCAGGGATGACACTTAAGCACAGAGACTTGATCCATTCGGGTCGGGTCGCTACAAGCGAACTCGACAATAAGTTACAAGGCATACTGAATATGCCGCCTCTCAGCTTTTTGTTCTCCTTCAAGGCGTCTGCTAGTTGGGCTCTCACATCTTTCAGCTCTTCACCGAGCTGGGTGTTGGCCTCCTGTAGCTTGTTCTTCTCGTCTATGGTCCGTGTCAGTACACGTTGACCAGCAGCCTCTTGCCTTTCGGCATGTTCTTTGTCCGCCTGCACGGCCTTCAGTTTCTCTTCCAGCTGCGCCGCCGATGTTGCCATTGTAAAACGAAACTGTGCTCATTTGCATACACATGACTGGCACATGATTATTTTTCCAGACAGAAGGGAACATTTCCAGTCGGTGCCTCCTTGGACTTCTCTAGTTTGGCAGTAACAGAAGTCAGCTAGGTCCAACACTGCTCCAACTCCCGAGATAGCATGATGTTCTTCTATGTGAGTATCTGATTACACATAGATCCTTAAAATCAGTTGATTCAACTATTTTCAAGTCTAGGGGGCTACTGGTATATGGCTATTAAATCTACACGAAATAATCTTACGCGCATATCCTTTGAAAGCTGGAAAGTGGCCCCAGCAAGCCCATCCCGAGCAGCTTGGATGTATGCATCTGCCGAACTGAAGGCATTGAATGCCTCTTCAGTAAAGGTAGGATCGCGCATAGCTGCCCTCCAGCACCGATGGTTCATGGCACTCTCCACCTCGGAGTTGGTGACAGATACATTATTCGAATCATCAGAGAGAGGACAATCCAGCATGGCACCCATATCGACTCTAGCCCTAGAGGCAGGGTCCGGGGTCGGATTGATGTACGTGTGTCCGGCGAGTTCTCCAAATATAGTCTGATGAGTGCTCTTCCTGAAATATGGGGGATAAGAAAAAGGTCACAGTTCGGTACGTTTGCCGCGGGGCATATAAAAAGTCGTACATTTTTTATGAAGGTCGGAGCTTGGAAGAATCACCGTCCACCTTTATTTTCGAAGATCCGCCTTGTGTCGGCGTCCCCTTCTTAAGGGACGATCCCGATGCGGCGTGGCGAGACAAGAGCTGCCCCTTTGAAGCACGAGACTGTGCAGTGGGCGAGGCGCAATGGGAAAGCTATTTTGGAGGAGATGCTCCCTGGGCACTTACATGGGAAGATGGAAGAAAGCCGGGGTAATCAGCTTCGATAGCCACTTCTGTGTCGTCGTAACTCGCTTGATAGAAGATCCCCTCCTTGAGCTCCATGAGTATATCTGGATCCCCCTCGAATCTGGGATCCATATCCCGAATATGGTCCTCTGGCCGCGGAGTGGGGCTATAGATCCCCGAGGTGGCCTTCCTCCATTCCTGGTAAGAATGGTCGGGTTAAGATTGACTAATTACGACTCAGAAAGGAGGTTAAGTGAGGATCTGGATTGGAAGCTTACCCAGCTACGAGGTTGTACATGGAAAAGCCATCTCGGCACTTGAGACAAGTGAATTATTCTTTCTCCCCTTTGTAAAGATCACCCAACATGGCCGCCAGGGCAACGAAGTTGTCCGGACCCTGGCACTCGTAGCGGGATGTATCATCCTCTCCATTGTAGTTCCACATGGGAAGCCCTTTGGATTGGAGTGGTTGAACACCTCGCGTTATGGAAATTGCCATGACCTCGATCATGGATTGTCCGGATTGGGTGAGTATTTTTATCTTGTCCATTAACATCTTGACTTTCACGCTATCGTCCTCCTCGAGGCTCCGAGGGCGCCATCTAGGGTGTTTCTTTAATGGAGCACTGGAAAATTCGGGAAGGCCCATTCGGACTCTGTCAGGGAGGGCGGCGTCTTCAATATAAAACCACTCCGAGGGCCACTCCTCGGATGCCTTCTTCGGCGTGCCGAACAGGTATTCGGTTCCTACTATGCACCATATCTCGGCGCCGCCCACCTCGAATATGGATCCCTTTCGGGAGCGGGGGACGAGGCAGAACAATTTTCTCCATAACTCAAAATGGGCCTCGCAGCCTAGGAACAGCTCGCAAAGAGCGATAAAGGCCGTGATGTGCAGAATGGAGCTCGGCGTAAGATTGTGCAGTTGGAGTCTGATGACCCACAAGTATAGGGGATCTATCGTAGTCCTTTCGATAAGTAAGAGCGTCGAACCCAACGAGGAGCAGAAGGAAATGATAAGCGGTTTCCAGCAAGGTATTCTCTGAAAGTACTGAAATAAGTGGTAACAGATAGTTTTGTGATAGGATAATTTGTAACGAGCAACAAGTAACAAAAGTAAATAAAGTGCAGCAAGGTGGCCCAATCCTTTTTGTAGCAAAGTACAAGCCTGGACAAACTCTTATATGATGTAAAGCGCTCCCGAGGACACATGGGAATATCGTCAAGCTAGTTTTCATCACGCTCATATGATTCACGTTCGGTACTTTGATAATTTGGTATGTGGGTGCACCGGTGCTTGGGTGCTGCCCTTACTTGGACAAACATCCCACTTATGATTAACCTCTATTGCAAGTATCCGCAAATACAACAAAAGTATTAAGGTAAACCTAACCATAGCATGAAACATATGGATCCAAATCAGCCCCTTACGAAGCAACGCATAAACTAGAGTTTAAGCTTCTGTCACTCTAGCAACCCATCATCTACTTATTACTTCCCAATGCCTTCCTCTAGGCCCAAACAATGGTGAAGTATCATGTAGTCGACGTTCACATAACACCACTAGAGGAGAGACAACATACATCACATCAAAATATCGAACGAATACCAAATTCACATGACTACTAATAGCAAGACTTCTCCCATGTCCTCATGAACAAAAGTAACTACTCACAAAGCATAAACATGTTCATAATCAGAGGGGTATTAATGTGCATATAGGATTTGAACATATGATCTTCCACCAATTAAACCAACTAGCATCAACTACAAGGAGTAATTAACACTACTAGCAACCTACTAGCACCAATCCCAGACTTGGAGACAAGAATTGGATACAAGAGATGAACTAGGGTTTTGAGATGAGATGGTGCTGATGAAGATGTTGATGGAGATTGCCCTCTCCCGATGAGAGGAGCATTGGTGATGACGATGGCGATGATTTCCCCCTCCGGGAGGGAAGTTTCCCGGCAGAACAGCCCCGCCAGAACCCTAGATTGGATCCGCCAAGGTTCCCCCTCGTGGCGGCGAAGTTTCGTCCGAGAAGATAGCTTATGATTTTTTCCCATCGAAAGAGTCCATATAGCAGAAGAAGGTCAACGGAGGGCCACCAGGGGGCCCACGAGGTAGGGGGGCGTGCCCAGGGGGTAGGGCGTGCCCCACACCCTAGTGGGCAGGGTGTGGCCCCCTGGTGAAGTTCTTGCGCTCAATGTTTTTTTATATATTTGGAAAACATCATCCGTGAAGTTTCAGGACTTTTGGAGCTGTGCAGAATAGGTCTCTAATATTTGCTCCTTTTCCAGCCAGAATCCCAGCTGCTGGCATTCTCCCTCTTTATGTAAACCTTGTAAAATAAGAGAGAATAGGCATAAGTATTGTGACATAATGTGTAATAACAGCCCATAATGCAATAAATCTTGATATAAAAGAATGATGCAAAGTGGACGTATCAGAGGCCATAGTACTCCATGAGACCTCAGAGGAAAGGATGGATTGGAAATCCAACGCCTCTCAAGAGAAAGGAAACAAAGCACACTTGCTCCCTAATACGTCTCCAATGTATCTATAATTTTTGATTATTCCATGCTATTATATTATCAACCTTGGATGTTTTATATGCATTTATATGCTATTTTACATGATTTTTTGGACTAACCTATTAACCTAGAGCCCAGTGCTAGTTTCTATTTTTTCCTTGTTTTAGAGTATCGTATAAAAGGAAAATCAAACAGAGTCCAATTGACCTGAAACTTCACAGAACTTATTTTTGGACCAGAAGAAGCCCAAGGAGTATCGGAGTTGGACCAGGAGAGTCCCGGGCTGCCCACGAGGGTGGGGGCGCGCCCCCTGCCTCGTGGACACCCCGGAGGTCCACTGACGTACTTCTTCCTCCCATATATACCCATATACCCTAAAAACTTCAGGGAACACAATAGATCGAGAGTTCCGCCGCCAGAAGCCTCCGTAGCCACCGAAAACCAATCTAGACCCGTTCTGGCACCCTGCCGGAGGGGGAATACCTCTCCGGTGGCCATCTTCATCATCCCGGTGCTCTCCATGACAAGGAGGACATAGTTCTCCCTCGGGGCTGAGGGTGTGTACCAGTAGCTATGTGTTTGATCTCTCTCTCTCTCTCGTGTTCTTGAGGTGATACGATCTTGATGTATCGCGAGCTTTGCTATTATAGTTGGATCTTATGATGTTTCTCCCCCTCTACTCTCTTGTAATGGATTGAGTTTTCCCTTTGAAGTTATCTTATCAGATTGAGTCTTTAAGGATTTGAGAACACTTGATGTATGTCTTGCATGGGATACCCGTGGTGACAATGGGGTATTCTACTGATCCACTTGATGTATGTTTTGGTGATCAACTTGCGGGTTCCGCCCATGAACATAGGGGTTGGCACACGTTTTCGTCTTGACTCTCCGGTAGAATCTTTGGGGCACTCTTTGAACTACTTTGTGTTGGTTTGAATAGATGAATCTGAGATTGTGTGATGCATATCGTATAATCATACCCGCGGATACTTGAGGTGACATCTGAGATTGTCTTCCTATCATTGCAATACCGTTTACGCTCACTTTTATTACTTGTTACCTTGCTGTTTTTATAATTTCAGATTACAAAAACCTTTATCTACCATCCATATTGCACTTGTATCACCATCTCTTCGCCGAACTAGTGCACCTATACAATTTACCATTGTATTGGGTGTGTTGGGGACTGTCGGTGTCAAAACCGGCGGATCTCGGGTAGGGGGTCCCGAACTGTGTGTCTAGGCCGGATGGTAACAGGAGGCAAGGGACACGAAGTTTTACCCAGGTTCGGGCCCTCTTGATGGAGGTAAAACCCTACGTCCTGCTTGATTAATATTGATGACATGGGTAGTACAAGAGTAGATCTACCACAAGATCGGAGAGGCTAAACCCTAGAAGCTAGCCTATGGTATGATTGTTCTGTATGTTGTCCTACGGACTAAAACCCTCCGGTTTATATAGACACCGGAGAGGGTTAGGGTTACAGAAAGTCGGTTACAATGGTAGGAGATCTACATATCCGTATCGCCAAGCTTGCCTTCCACGCCAAGGAAAGTCCCTTCCGGACACGGGACGGAGTCTTCAATCTTGTATCTTCATAGTCCAGGAGTCTGGCTGAAGGTATAGTCCGGCCATCCGGACACCCCCTAATCCAGGACTACCTCAGTAGCCCCCGAACCAGGCTTCAATGACGATGAGTCCGGCGCGCAGATTGTCTTCGGCATTGCAAGGCGGGTTCTCCTCCAAATTCTGTGTACCTGTTGAATAAAGTCCGGTTTCTTGTGAATGTTGCGCTCCTTGGCTTGTACGCCCAATAATGGCCGTCTCCCACGTGTCAAACGAATATGAAAAGTCTGAGTGTTTTTACATCCACACCCTAGCTATGTAAACGAGCTGCCCATTTAAGGGGACGAGGATTAAGATCCAAACCACACCTTCTCCCCTTCGCGAGTGTTCATCAGAGCGCATCCGACAAAGGTCCATTCTACCATGGCCAGCCGTCGCAAACTCCTCCTTTCGCCCTTCCAGCCCTTAGCCTGGATATTGGGAGAGATGCTCTATCCCGCATAGCGTGCTAGTGACGCTCTAGACCAAGGGATTTCTCCCCCCAGCCTATATGGTCCCGGTTCGAGCCGGTCTTGCCATCTATAATTGCGGAGAGCAAGCGGAGAGTGCCCCTAATCCCTCCAAAGGAGAGCGGGTATGCCTTGTCCCTTATTTAATAAGAGGGCTCGGATTTCCAATCCATCCGTTTCTCCGGGGGCTCCTGGAGTTCTATGGCCTCCAGCTACACAATCTTACGCCTGCCTCCGTATTGCATAGCGCGGGCTTCGTAGCCCTCTGCGAGCTGTTCTTGGGTGTTGAGGCTCATTTCGGGCTATGGAAAGAGCTATTCTGCCTTGTGCCCCGTTCTCAGAAGGGGTCAATATATCAAGTGGGCGGAGCCGAAGTGTGGTGCATCGCCAGGACCGGATATCTATCCGGAACCCCGAAGAAGGCGTCCGAGGACTGGCCTTCGGAATGGTTTTACATAGAGGACGTCCCGCTGCCGAATCCTGTACGGATCGGCCTCCCTGAGTTCGAAAGTGCTCCACTAAAGAAGCGCCTAAGTTGGCGTCCATGAAGCCCTCAGAGGGAAAGTGACAAGGACATTCATTACCTGATGGGCCGGATAAGATTGTTAGCTCATTCCGGACTGACCATGATCGGGGTCATGGCCGCATGCATCATGTGAGGGGTGCAGCCGCTACAGTATAGAAGCCACCCCATGTGGGACTTCAACGGGGAGGACGACGCCACCCGCTACGGCCGTAAGGGGACGGATTCGGATGCGGCTCTAACAAAGACCTTGTTCGCTTTGTACAAGGGAGAAGAGGAGGAATTTCTCCGCGTCGACCCACAGGGTGGATTTTCTATGTACAATCCCCCAAGCTGGGTAAGTGGTCACATTTACTCGCCCATCCGTTTTATATTCCCATTGTTAAATATTTAGTCTAACGACTTCAACGTAGGAACTACGCCATGCTGTTAAAGAAATAAACAACCCTCCTCCACAACCCGAGGACCCAGGATGGTCCCTCAACCCGGCCTCTCAAGAGGATTCCGACTTATCTGTGGAGCTGATTGATGGAGTGTTCCATCAATTGAGCAAGGACAATGCCTTGGTGGCCATTACGGCCGATTACCCAGGGCTAATCCCGGCCTCCCAAGTAACTGAGATCAAAGTCCCAGTACCCCGAATAGGGGTCCACCCTCTCGTGTTTTCAGTTTCCTGATTACAACCAACCTTTGCAGGGGAGGTTTTTGAGACGGGAGGCCGAACCTGCGGCGACAAGCCAACGAGGGGCCGCAGGGCCCCGTGGGCAGAAAAGAGGTGCAGTCCGGACCGAGGCGTCAGCGCGAAGGTATGGCGCGCCCCCTTTTCCCAGGTGTTATACCTGCAAGGCATATTAACACTCGTGCTCTCTTCAGGACAAAGAGACCTCGCCGGACTATATCCAGAGAGGCTGGCAATCGCTCCTCCACCAGCCAGGTTCCAAAGCCTGGTCCGGAGGCGGAGGCGAACACAAGGCGCGCACCGGACGCCCCTCCGACGGAGGATGTGGACAGGTTGTCTGCCACCCATTCTAAGGTGGGGAGTGCCATGAACCACAGGCGTCACCGGACAATTCTTCGTGACACTTGTTTCTCCCAAGAGGCATTAGATGCCTTCAATCCGGGAGATGCGTACCTCCGTGCCGCTCAAAATGGTCTAGCCAGAGCCACGGAGAAATATGTAAAAGACATACGGGTAAGAAAATTTTGGTAATTATATATATATATACCAGTAGCCCCCGAGACTTGAAATAGTTAGAATAACTGATTTAAGGATCATTTGTTATGCAGGTTCTTACAGAAAAGAATTCCCTACTGTCCAAGGAGCTGGAAGAGTGCAAAGCCCAACTTGAGGCCGCACTAGCCGCGGCAGGGGAGCACAAGGAGACCCCCTCTGGTAATATACACTTCGAAAGATAAGTATTTTGTGAAGCACGACATGGATGCGAATCTGACAAATGAAATTGCAGATGGCGCCAGATTGAATCCGGAAAGGCAACACCTCCTACTCCAGCTGAAGGCTGGTGAGAAGGTGCTGACAAAGGTGAGGCGGGAGAAGAACGATCTCCAAGATGCCAACACCAAGCTGGGCGTCAACCTGAAAGATGTTTGTGCCCAGCTATCAGACTCCGTTAAGGAGAATCAGCGGCTTCGGCGCGGCATATTTAGTAAGTGCTTGAACGAACCTTTGAAAAAAAGTTCGGCGAGGAAGTCGACTAACAGAGTAATGTCTGTAGGTGTGCTAATAGGTCGTCCTGCAGAGGAGATGCCCGGTTCTACGGGTGACCTTCTTCCCGAGCTCTCGCAACTGCTCGAGCGAGTTCGGCAGGCAATGCAAGGCGTCGCCCAGGCCTTGTGGCCATCCATCTCCATGCCCGAAGGTCTTGTAGAGCTTGCGGAGAAGCTAAAGGGAGCACGGCGGCGCTTCCGATTGTGGAAGATATCGGCCTGCCGTCAAGGCGCTAGGGAGGCCTGGGCCATGGTGAAGACGCGGTACACAAAGGCTGACCCCAACCATATGGCCGAGGATGGTCCTATGGGGCCCGATGGGAAGGAGATCCCTGTAAGCTTAGTATACGGCCAAGTAGAATTGGCCGCAAAGTATTCCCAGCAGGACTGTAAATTAGACAGCCTGTTAGATAGTATTGAATAGGAATACAATCAGTCAGAATGACTATGTAATTTAATTGACATTTATAATGCCTTCTAGCCAGATTGTAGATCGTTTGTCATGGCCGACCTTTTCGCTTCAGCCTCGGGACCTGACGGTCCGGAGTGTGTCCGAATTCCCATGCGGTTATATAAGAACTGGGGAATGCATGGAGACCAGGCGTAGGGGTCATTAGTGCGTGAACAAACAAGTGCCCGACTAGTTATGTTATATTACATGGTTAGTAAGAAACATCTTCCAGGGAGAATAGTTCTGTTAGGGGTTCCTTTCCCTGGGAGGCATGCCCTAAAGTGCATGCCCATTCTGCGAAAAAGACGCGGGAAAAAGCATATGGGGGCGTATAAATAAATAAGTGAAAAGATCATCTTTTAGGTCACCGACCAAATATTCCCTTAAGAACGCTAGCTTTTGGCTTCACCCAGTCTGAGGTACACATCCGGCTGATCCGGCAGTAACAATTGTAGAGGTGCTCCCTTTACCGCCTAGATGAATAATCGGGAACGTAAGGGTAAGCACATGAGCCAGGCAACCCAGCTTGGCCAAAACTTAAGTCATATCGATGCATATAATTGTGAAATAAAAGGTACATGCGGAAGTGTAACACATGTGTTGGGCATGAAGCCCGTATAAATAAGCTTCTGTTAAAAGAAGCCCCCAGGTTTAATGAGTGTGAATAGCACGTCATTTGATGAGCCTTTAAAGGCTATAAGAGAAAGGAAGGGGAGAAGGAGAGAAATGTAAGACAGACAGTATATAAAAAATGGACAGAGGAAGGAGACGAACACAGAGTCCGGCGCTAGGCATGGAACCTTTGGAGACGGGCTGCGTTCCATGGGTTCGGCTCGAGTTGGTTATCCGATGCATCTCGCAGGCGGTACGCTCCACTAGTAAGGACTTGGTCAATTATGAAGGGACCTTCCCACTTGGGCTTGAGTTTTTCCTTTTTCTTGTCCGGCAGACGTAGAACTAATTCGCCAACGTTGTAATTTTTGGCCCGTACTTATCTGCTTTGGTATCTTCGAGCCTGCTGTTGATAGAATGAAGAACGGGCTTTTGCCACGTCACGCTCCTCCTCCAATGCGTCCAAACTGTCCTGCCGATCGAGCTCGTCTTCTCTTTCTTCGTACATGCGCACTCGAGGCGAGTCATGAATTATGTCGCAAGGAAAAACTGCCTCTGCGCCGTACACCATAAAGAATGGTGTGTATCCGGTGGTGCGATCCGGCGTGGTCCGCAGCCCCCAGAGTACGGAGTCGAGCTCCTCTACCCAGTGCGTGTTAGATTCCTTGAGGGACCGCACTAATCTGGGTTTGATGCCGCTCATGATAAGACCATTTGCACATTCGACCTGGCCGTTAGTTTGTGGGTGATAGACGGAAGCATTATCGAGCTTGATGCCCATGTTTTTGCACCAGAGTTTTACCTCGTCGTCCGTGAAGTTCGTGCCGTTATCAGTGATGATGCTGTGGGGGGCGCCGTATAAGTGTACAACCCCGGATATAAAGTCTATCACCGGTCCAGACTCGGCCGTCTTAACAGGCTTGCTTCTATCCATTTGCTGAACTTATCCACCATGACCAGTAAGTATTTTTGCTTGTGGGTTCCGCCTTTAAGGGGTCCAACCATGTCAAGCCCCCAGACCGCGAAGGGCCAAGTGATGGGAATAGTTTGGAGGGCGGTGGGTGGCATATGGCTTTGGTTTGCAAAGAGCTGGCAACCGACGCATCGTTGGACTAAGTTCTGGGCGTCTGCCCGGGCCGTCGGCCAATAGAAGCCTGTACGGAAGGCCTTGCTTACAAGGGACCGAGCTGCAGCATGATGATCGCCGAGTCCGGCATGAATTTCAGCCAGGAGGTTCCTCCCTTCCTCTTCGGAGATGCACCTTTGAAGGACTCCGGTAGTGCTTTTCTTATAAAGCTCTCCCTCGTGGACTTTGTAGGCTTTCGATCGCCGCACTATGCAGCGTGCCTCATTTTGGTCCTCGGGGAGTTCCTGCCTAGTAAGGTAGGCGAGGAATGGTTCTGTCCACGGGGCGATGACGAACATTATTACGTGGGCTGAAGGTGTTATTTCATTGGCAGAGCCTCCGATTGTGTCAGAATGTTCGGTGTCGGGCAGTGCGGTTGCGTCCGGGCTGTTATTGTTCGGCTCCCCTTCCCATACTACAGATGGCTTGAACAACCTTTCCAAGAAGATGTTGGGGGGGACTACATCGCGTTTTGCGCTGATGCGTGCCAGGACATCTGCCGCCTGATTATTTTCCCGGGCTATATGGTGAAATTCAAGCCCTTCGAACCGAGCTGATATTTTTAGGACGGTGTTGCGGTAAGCTGCCATTTTTGGATCCTTGGCATAGAAGTCTCCATTTATTTGGGATATTGCAAGGTTCGAGTCCCCGTGCACCTCTACGCGTTGAATGCCCATGGATACTGCCATCCAAAGACCATGTAAAAGGGCCTCATATTCGGCTGCATTGTTGGAGTCTGTGTACATAATCTGGAGTACGTATTGAACTGTGTCTCCTGTGGGGGACGTCAAAACGACGCCAGCCCCTAGTCCGGCCAACATCTTGGAGATGTCGAAATGCATGATCCAATTTGAATATATGCCGTACTCTTTAGGGAGTTCGGCCTCCGTCCATTCTGCGACAAAGTCGGACAAAACTTGCGACTTGATGGCTCACCGTGGCTTATAAGTTATGTCGAACGGGAGGAGCTCAATGGCCCATTTTGCAATCCACCCTGTTGCGTCACGGTTGTTTATAATATTGTTCAGTGGTACTTCCTAGGCTACTGTTATTGAACACTCTTGAAAGTAGTGTTGTAGCTTCCGGGATGCCATGAATACCACGTAAGCAATCTTTTGATAATGCGGGTACCGTGATTTGCACGGAGTGAGGACAGTGGACACATAATAGACCGGCTTTTGAAGGGGGAATTTGTGTCCGTCCGTTTCTCGTTCGACGACGAGCACTGCGCTTACAACCTGATGTGTTGCTGCAATGTGCAATAGCATTGGTTCGCCAATGTTTGGCGCGGCCAGGACTGGGTTTGTTGCCAATATGGCTTTTATTTCATTGATTCCGGCCGTGGCTGCATCTATCCATTCGAAGTGTACGGTGCGCCAGAGGAGGCGGTAAAGGGGTAGGGCCTTTTCTCCCAAGCGGGAGATAAAGCGGCTTAGAGCCGCCACACATCCGGTTAACTTTTGTATTTGTTTGAGGTCCTTTGGGATATCCAATTTTGACAGAGCTCAGATCTTGGCTGGGTTTGCTTCAATTCCTCTACCGGAGACAATGAAGTCCAAGAGCTTTCCGGCTGGGACACCAAAAACGCATTTTTCCGGGTTGAGCTTGATGTCGTATGTTCGAAGGTTATCAAATGTGAGCCTCAAGTCGTCTACTAGAGACTCGACATGTCTTGTTTTGACAACCACATCATCTACATATGCCTCCACTGTTTTGCCAGACATGTCTGAATCATGCGCTGATATGTTGCGCCGGCGTTTTTGAGCCCGAAGGGCATTGTGTTGAAGCAGAATGGGCCGTATGGTGTGATAAATGTCGTTGCGGCTTGGTTTGATTCTGCCATCTTGATTTGATGGTAGCCGGAATATGCGTCGAGTAAACACAACGAATCGTGTCCTGCGGTAGCGTCGATAAATTGATCGATGCGGGGGAGGGGGAAGGGATCCTTTGGGCAAGCCTTGTTACGGTCTTTAAAATCAACGCACAGGCGCCATGATTTGTCCTTCTTTGGTACCATCACCAGGTTTGCTAGCCAGTCCGGATGTTTTATATCTCTAATGAATCTGGCCTCCAATAGCTTTGCTAGCTCCTCTCCCATGGCCTGTCTCTTGGGTTCGAAAAAACGCCGAAGAGCTTGTTTCATAGGTTTGAATCCTTTTAGGATATTTAAGCTGTGCTCGGCCAGCCTGCATGGGATTCCTGGCATGTCTGAAGGGTGCCAGGAGAAAATGTCCCAGTTCTCTTGTAGGAACTCTTGGAGTGTGGCGTCTACATCAGGGTTTAACTGTGCCCTGATGGAAGCTGTTTTATTGGGGTCCGTTGGATGGACCTGGAATTTGACTATTTCGTCCGCCGGTTTAAAGGAGGTGGACTTGGAGCTTTTGTCGAGTACCACATCGTCCCTATTCACCATGGAGCACAGCGCAGTCAGTTCCTCAGCCGCTAGGGCTTCGGATAGTGCCTCGAGGGCCAGTGCGGCTGTCTTGTTTTCGGTGCGGAGTGCTATGTCCGGATCACTAGGGAGAGTGATGATCCTGTTAGGCCCGGGCATCTTGAGCTTCATGTACCTGTAATGGGGTATTGCTTGGAAGATTGTAAACGCTTCCTGCCCTAGCAGAGCATGATAACCGCTGCTGAACGGAGCCACATGGAAAGTGACCTCTTCAGACCTGTAATTATCCAGCGTGCCGAACACCACATCTAGTGTGATTTTTCCTGTACAGCGCGCTTCCCAACTTGGGATTATTCCTACAAAGGTTGTGCTACTTCGCTCAATGCGGTTCCAGTCTATTTCAATTTTTTGAAGGGTTTCCTCATAAATGAGGTTCAATCCGCTGCCGCCGTCCATGAGTACCTTGGTAAGATGAAAGTCGTCCACTATTGGACTGAGGACCAATGCGGCTGGTGCTCGGGCTGTTCAGAATTTAGGTTCATCACTCGCGTTAAAGGTAATAGCTGTGTCACTCCATGGGTTTATTGTTGCTACTTGGTAGACTTCGGCAAGGCTGTGGAGTGTCCTTTTTTGCATATTATTTAATGCGAAAGTCTCGAAGACTGTTAATACCGTATTGGTGTCTCTGGGGTGGCTTTCTGTGGCCTCCGGAATTAGGAGATCTTCGCCAATTTTGGCCACCTGCCGGAGTATCCAACATGCTCTAAGGCTGTGAGTTGGTGTGGCGTCCTCTGTGCTGTGAATTTTACAGGGTCCATTAAGCCATCCTTCCAGTACGGTTCCATGCCCTGTAGAGGGTTTTTGCTTTTTGGTGTTTGACCCGGGTGTCTGGCGATGATGCACCCTTTTATTTCGGACTGGGTTTGTATTCAGGGCCGGATCGTCCCAAAATTTTATTTCGGTTTTCCAGGTGCTTTCCATCGCATAGTACTTCCGTACAATGGACGCCAAGTCAGCGAAGCGTGTGATATCACGGCGACTTATGGCATTGAGGATTCCCTTGTCCGTGCAATTATTGCAGAAGATTGAGATTGTGTCTTCCTCGCGGTAGTCCCTTGTCCTGTTCCTAACCAGGAGGAATCTGGCCCAGTAATGATGTACTGTTTCTTCGGGCTCTTGCCTGATTTGGGATAGATCACTTATGTTCGGGTGGGTGGGTGGAATTAAATCCGAAGCCTCACCCAATCTGAGGCTCAGAGGCCGAGGGATTTCCGAACTCGAAAATTTGGATTCCTGGATGTTGTCCAATGAATCCAGCCCGTCGCCTCACTCTAAGTTCAGGTCTTGAGTGATATCCTCCCCTCTGCGGGTATCCTTCTTGGAGGGATCCGGAATCCGGACGTAGCTAGTCCTTAAGATAGATGAAGGGTCGCCGCACTGTCCCTCTACCACGGCAACGTGATGGGTGACTTGGGGAGAGTTAATCTCTCTCAGATCGGGTTTAGGCCCAATCTGGTCATAATTCGTAGCGACTCCCAGGGCGGCGATGCGATCCAAGAGCTCGTTTATGGAGGAGAGCTCCATTGGATCTAACTGCTCGGCGAGTTCCGAGCTGAAATGAAGATTGTTTTCAATGGCTCGAGAGGTCATCGTCGGCGCAGAAGCCGAACAGACGGTCATAAGAAAACCACATAGCCGGAGGGTTTGGCCGACAGCCAAAGCTCCCTTAGCAACGGTGCCGTCTTTAAAGATGGGGCGAGGCATCCTTCCTGATGGCGACTACACAGAGGAACTCTCAATGAAAGCACCAATGTCGGTGTCAAAACCGGCGGATCTCGGGTAGGGGGTCCCGAACTGTGCGTCTAGGCCGGATGGTAACAGGAGGCAAGGGACACAAAGTTTTACATAGGTTCGGGCCCTCTTGATGGAGGTAAAACCCTACGTCCTGCTTGATTAATATTGATGATATGGGTAGTACAAGAGTAGATCTACAACGAGATCGGAGAGGCTAAACCCTAGAAGCTAGCCTATGGTATGATTGTTCTGTATGTTGTCCTACGGACTAAAACCCTCCGGTTTATATAGACACCGGAGAGGGTTAGGGTTACAGAAAGTCGGTTACAATGGTAGGAGATCTACATATCTGTATTTCCAAGCTTGCCTTCCATGTCAAGGAAAGTCCCTTCCGGACGCGGGACGAAGTCTTCAATCTTGTATCTTCATAGTCCAGGAGTCCGGCTGAAGGTATAGTCCGGCCATCCGGACACCCCCTAATCCAGGACTCCCTCAGGGACACAAGAGACTCTTTGTTATTTGGTTGCAGGGTTGCTTGAGAGAGACCATCGTAATCCTACGCCTCCTACGGATTGATAAACCTTAGGTCATCCACTTGAGGGAAATTTGCTACTGTCCTACAAACCTTTGCACTTGGAGGCCCAACAACGTCTACAAGAAGAAGGTTGTGTAGTAGACATCAAGCTCTTTTCTGGCGCTGTTGCCGGGGAGGTTAGCACTTGAAGGTATATCTTTAGATCTTGCAATCGAATCTTTTAGTTTCTTGTTTTAGCACCAGTTTAGTTTATAAAAGAAAATTACGAAAAAAATGGAATTAAGTTTGCCTCATACGCTTCATCTTTTTAATATCTTTCGTGAGTATGATGGAAAGGAAAATTGTGCCAAAGTGTTAGAAGAAGAGTACATTAAAATGTTTGGCACTAAATCTTTGAATGATGAGCATGATTGCAGTGTTGTTAGTATGAACTCCTTGAATATCCATAGTACTAATGATGATTGCACTAGTTATGATGAAAATATCTCCTATAAACACGTCAATTTTTGTGGAGTGCATTGGGTTTGCATGTACACACCAAATAGGGAAGATAGATATTGCAAGAGGCATAAGCATTTAGAAACTAAATTGTTGCAAGAAAGGCTAGATGTTTGTGCTGAAAGATTCAATATTTATCGCTATCCTTGTGAACTTTGCAATGAACATGGTCATTTAAAGCTCCAATGCTATTTGTTTCATGATCAAGTCATGTCCAAAAATTGTGATAACTTGATTATCCCTTGAGCATCATAAAGAGCTTAGTCTTCTTTTGGGTTATGAAGAAATGAAACGTATAACTGAGGGTATTCCAAAATTTAATCTCGATAAATTTCTTGATTTTGATCTAGAGGAAATTTATATGTATTGTGCGGTGAATTGCATTGAAAACCCTTATATTGCCAATTACATAAAGAAAAGAAAACCAATAGAGGGTGAAGAGAATACTAATGAAAGGGAAGAGGCTTCCCAATATCCTCCTATTATTTCTTATGATGAATCAGGTAACTAGGAGGAGCCTTCTATTCAACCAATCTCATTAATAAGGAGCTCCAAAAAGAATATTAAACCCACACATGATGTGCAGAAGAAAAAGAAAAGACGGAGAAGCAAAGTTAGAAAGGTATCTCTCCCAAATAATGTTGCTCCTATTACTCATTGTGATGATGATAATTGCTATACTATTGGTGCTATCCATACTATTGATGATGAGAGTGATTATGCTTATGATATGAAAAGGCCCAAGCTTGGGAACGCTATGTTTGATGAAGATTATGTTTTTGAGAATATATTTGCTGCAATTAATGTTTGTCCCAAGCTTGGAGATGCTACGTTTAATGAATATGATGTTTTTAGTCTCCCAGGTTTTGATATGCAAATTTATAATGATGATAGCATGCCTCCAACTTATCATGATTATATTGTTGAAAGTGGATTTGGAGAGGTCATGACTTTATTTAGTAATGTTCCACTATCTTGGAAGAGGTTTCAATTGATTATGATGAGAACAAACTTGCTACTTATGATGATTATTGTGATGACACTTATGCTATAAAAAGTAGTGATGATAATATTTATAAAACTTGTCATGATTATGATTACCCTTTTTCTGAACATTACTCTTTTAATGTGGAAACAATTTCTAGTATTCGAGTCTCTTATGATACTCCCACTATTCCGAATGAGAAGAATTTTGCTTCTGTGGAGAGTAATAAAATTTCTATGCTTGTAGATCATGAAAAGAATGCTTTAGGTGCTGGTTATATTGTTGAATTAATTCATGATTCTACTGAGAATTATTATGAGGGAGGAATATATGCTTGTAGGAATTGCAATAATATCAAGTTTCCTCTCTATGTGCTTAAAGTTATGAAGTTATGCTTGTTTTAACTTCCTATGCAAGCTGATTCTTGTTCTCATAAGTTGTTTGCTCACAAAATCCCTATTCATAGGAAGTGGGTTAGGCTTAACTGTTCTAGTCATATTCATCATGATGCCCTCTTTATGTTACAATTCTTATCTTTTATGTGAGCATCATTGAAATCATCATGCCTAGCTAGGGGTGTTAAACGATAGCGCTTGTTGGGAGGCAACCCAACTTTATTTTTGTTCCTTGCTTTTTGCTCCTGTTTAGTAATAAATAATTTATATATCCTCTGTTATGATTGAGTTTTTATGTTTTAATTAGTTTTTGTGCCAAGTAGAACCGTTGGGAAGACTTGGGGAAAGTCTTGTTGATCTTGCCGTAAAAAACAGAAACTTTAGCGCTCACGAGAATTGCTGCCATTTTTATTAGAGAGTGCTATTTAGTTAATTATTTTTGAAGATGATTAATATATAAATTCCTCACGTCCGGAAATTTATTTTAGAACTTTTGGGGTTCGAGAAGTATACGTTTTATCCAGATTACTACAGTCTGTTCTGTTTTTGACAGATTCTGTTTTCTATGTGTTGTTTGCTTATTTTGATGAATCTATGAGTAGTATCGGAGGGTATGAACCATAGAGAAGTTGGAATAAAGTATATATTACACCAATATGAATTTATAATGAGTTCACAACAGTACCTAAGTGGTGATTTATTTTCTTATACTAACAGAGCTTATGAGTTTTCTGTTAAGTTTTGTGTTTTGAAGTTTTCAAGTTTTGGGTAAAGATTCGATGTATTATGGAATAAGGAGTGGCAAGAGCCTAAGCTTGGGGATGCCCAAGGCACCCCAAGGAAATATTAAAGGAAAACCAAGAGCCTAAGCTTGGGGATGCCCCAGAAGGCATCCCCTCTTTCGTCTTCGTTCATCGGTAACTTTACTTGGAGCTATATTTTTATTCACCACATGATATGTGTTTTACAAAGCGTCAATTAATTTTATTTTGTTTTTATTGCTGTTTGAATAAAGTATCAAGATCTGAAATTCTTAAATGTTAGAGAGTCTTCACATAGTTGCATAATTATTCGACTACTCATTGATCTTCACTTATATCTTTCGGAGTAGTTTGTCATTTTCTCTAGTGCTTCACTTATATATTTTTAGAGCACAGTGGTGGTTTTATTTTATAGAAATAAATGAACTCTCACGCGTCACTTATATTATTTTAAGAGTCCAAAACAGCATGGTAATTTTCTTTGGTTAAGAATTTGGTCCTAATATGATGGGCATCCAAGAGGGATATAATAAAAACTTTCATATAAAGTGCATTGAATACTATGAGAAGTTTGATACTTGATGATTCTTTTGAGATATGAGGATGGTAATATTAGAGTCACGCTAGTGAGTAGTTGTGAAGTTTAGAAATACTTGTGTTAAATTTTGTGATTCCCGTAGCATGCACGTATGGTGAACCGTTATGTGATGAAGTCGGAGCATGATTTATTTATTGATTGTCTTCCTTATGAGTGGCGGTCGGGGACGAGCGATGGTCTTTTCCTACCAATCTATCCCCCTAGGAGCATGCACGTAGTACTTTCTTTCGATAACTAATAGATTTTTGCAATAAGTATGTGAGTTCTTTATGACTAATGTTGAGTCCATGGATTATACACACTCTCACCCTTCCACCATTGCTAGCCTCTCTAGTACCGCACAACTTCCGCCAGTACCATAAACCCACCATACACCTTCCTCAAAACAGCCACCATACCTACCTATCATTGCATTTCCATAGCCATTCCGAGATATATTGCCATGCAACTTTCCACCGTTCCGTTTACTATGACACACTCCATCATTGTCATATTGATTTGCATGATCATGTAGTTGACATTGTATTTGTGGCAAAGCCACCGTTCATAATTCTTTCAAACATGTCACTCATGTGTCATTGCACATCCCGGTACACCGCCGGAGGCATTCATATAGAGTCATATCGTGTTCTAAGTATCGAGTTGTAATTCTTGAGTTGTAAGTAAATAAAAGTGTGATGATCATCATTATTAGAGCATTGTCCCAGTGAGGAAAGGATGATGGAGAATGTGATTCCCCCACAAGTCGGGATGAGACTCCGGACTAAAAAAAAGAGGCCATAAAAAAGGAGAAGGCCCAAATAAAAAAATAAAAAAGAGAGAAAAAGAGAGAAGGGGCAATGCTACTATCCTTTTACCA
Organism: Triticum dicoccoides; assembly: GCF_002162155.2. Taxonomy (NCBI): domain Eukaryota; kingdom Viridiplantae; phylum Streptophyta; class Magnoliopsida; order Poales; family Poaceae; genus Triticum; species Triticum dicoccoides. Next base: position 541,870,463 of record NC_041384.1, on the reverse strand, counting down.
CACTTGTGCTTCAAAGTAGCACAATGATCTTCATGATAAAGAGTCTCCTATGTTGTCACTTTCATATACTAGTGGGAATCTTTCATTATAGAACTTGGCTTGTATATTCCAATGATGGGCTTCCTCAAAATGCCCTAGGTCTTCGTGAGCAAGCGAGTTGGATGCACACCCACTACTTTCTTTTGTTGATCTTTCATACATTTATAGCTCTAGTGCATCCGTTGCATGGCAATCCCTACTCACTCACATTGATATCTATTGATGGGCATCTCCATAGCCCATTGATACACCTAGTTGATATGAGACTATCTTCTCCTTTTTGTCTTCTCCACAACCACCATTCCATTCCACCTATAGTGTTATGTCCATGGCTCACGCTCATGTATTGCGTGAAGATTGAAAAAGTTTGAGAACATCAAAAGTATGAAACAATTGCTTGGCTTGTCATCGGGGTTGTGCATGATTTAAATATTTTGTGTGGTGAAGATGGAGCTTAGCTAGACTATATGATTTTGAAGGAATAGCTTTCTTTGGCCATATCATTTTGAGAAGACATAATTGCTTTGTTAGTATGCTTGAAGTATTATTATTTTTATGTCAATATTAAACTTTTGTCTTGAATCTTATGGATCCGAACATTCATGCCACAATAAAGAGAATTACTTAGAGAAATATGTTAGGTAGCATTCCACATCAAAAATTCTATTTTTATCATTTACCTACTCGAGGACGAGCAAGAGTTAAGCATGGGGATGCTGATACGTCTCCAACGTATCTATAATTTTTTATTGTTCCATGCTATTTTATTATCAACCTTGGATGTTTTATATGCATTTATATGCTATTTTATATGATTTTTGGGACTAACCTATTAACCTAGCGCCCAGTGCCAGTTTCAGTTTTTTTCCTTGTTTTAGAGTGTCGCAGAAAAGGAAAATCAAACGGAGTCCAATTGACCTGAAACTTCATGGAACTTATTATTGGAGCAGAAGAAGCCCACGGAGTATCGGAGTTGGACCAGGAGAGTCCCGGGCTGCCCACGAGGGGGGGCGCGCCCACCCCCTAGGCGCGCCCCCTGCCTCGTGGACAGCCCGGAGGTCCACCGACGTACTTCTTACTCCCATATATACCCATATAACCTAAAAACTTCAGGGAACACAATAGATCGGGAGTTCCACTGCCAGAAGCCTCCATAGCCACCGAAAACCAATCTAGACCCGTTCCGGCACCCTACCGGAGGGGGAATCTCTCTCTGGTGGCCATCTTCATCATCCCGGTGCTCTCCATGACGAGGAGGGAGTAGTTCTCCCTCGGGGCTGAGGGTATGTACCAGTAGCTATGTGTTTGATCTCTCTCTCTCTCTCTCTCTCTCTCTCTCTCTCTCTCTCTCTCTCGTGTTCTTGAGGTGATACGATCTTGATGTATCGCGAGCTTTGCTATTATAGTTGGATCTTATGATGTTTCTCCCCCTCTACTCTCTTGTAATGTATTGAGTTTTCCCTTTGAAGTTATCTTATCAGATTGCGTCTTTAAGGATTTGAGAACACTTGATGTATGTCTTGCATGGGATACCCATGGTGGCAATGGGGTATTCTATTGATCCACTTGATGTATGTTTTGGTGATCAACTTGCGGGTTCCGCCCATGAGCCTATGCATAGGGGTTGGCACACGTTTTCGTCTTGAATCTCCGGCAGAATCTTTGGGGCACTCTTTGAAGTACTTTGTGTTGGTTTTAATAGATGAATCTGAGATTGTGTGATGCATATCGTATAATCATACCCGCGGATACATGAGGTGACATTGGAGTATCTAGGTGACATTAGGGTTGTGATTGATTTGTGTCTTAAGGTATTATTCTAGTACTAACTCTAGGATAGATTGAACGGAAAGAATAGCTTCATGTTATTTTACTACGGACTCTTGAATAGATCGATAAGAAAGAATAACTTTGAGGTGGTTTCGTACCCTACCATAATATCTTCGTTTGTTCTCCGCTATTAGTGACTTTGGAGTGACTCTTTGTTGCATGTTGAGGGATAGTTATGTGATCCAATTATGTTATTATTGTTGAGAGAACTTGCACTAGTGAAAGTATGAACCCTAGGCCTTGTTTCCTAGCATTGCAATACCGTTTACACTCACTTTTACCATTAGTCACCTTGCTGTTTTTATATTTTCAGATTACAAAAACCTTTATCTACCATTCATATTGCACTTGTATCACCATCTCTTCACCGAACTAGTGCACCTATACAATTTACCATTGTATTGGGTGTGTTGGGGAGACAAGAGGCTCTTTGTTATTTGGTTGCAGGGTTGCTTGAGAGAGACCATCTTCATCCTACGCCTCCTATGGATTGATAAACCTTAGGTCATCCACTTGAGGGAAATTTGCTACTGTCCTACAAACCTCTGCACTTGGAGGCCCAATAAAGTCTACAAGAAGAAGGTTTTGTGGTAGACATCACTCCCCTTTTGAAGGATTCAGGAATTTTTCCGCCAAGGCTTCGCCCGTAAAAGAAGTTAATCCCGCCTGCACTGGGATTAGATCTGCAGGGGGAAGGCAGCCTGGAGCTTGGTCAGCTGGGCATGGGATACTGAGCATCTCTCCCAATCGCCTTTTTCGGAGCCATGAGGGCGGGAGGAAGAACTGGGAGCGCTATCCATGTTTGAGTGGTTTCTCCTAGCGAGCTCTAAGGATTTTCTGCCTGGTGTGGAATGGCATCTAAGATCCAATCCCTTTATATAGACGTTTTTTATGGCCAGGGTGTTATGTGCAAAAAAACTCTAACCTTCTATATTTGTTCGACACGTGGAAGCAGAAGAGACGGAGGCGCGGGAGCCAAAGGGTATTACATTAAATGAATAGCAGAATATAACTCTTCGGGTCAGATGCTTTGAAGTATTCGGAGGAGGAACCCGCCTTGCAATGTCGAAGACAACCTATGCGCCAAACACACCGTCATTGAAGCCTGGTTCGAGGGCTACTGAGGGAGTCCTGGATTAAGGGGTCCTCGGGCGTCCGGGCTATATGACATGGGCCGGACTAATGGGCCGTAAAGATACAAGACAGAAGATTTTCTCCCATGTCCGGATGGGACTCTCCTTGGCGTGTAAGGCAAGCTTAGCATGCGGATATGAATATTCCTTTCTTTGTAAACCGACTTTGTACAGCCCTAGCCCCCTCTGGTGTCTATATAAACCGAAGGGTTTAGTCCGTAGAGGCAATCATAATCATACAAGCTAGACAATTAGGGTTTAGCCATTACGATCTCGTGGTAGATCAACTCTTGTAACCCCTATACTCATCAAAGTCAATCAAGCAGGACGTAGGGTATTACCTCCATCGAGAGGGCCCGAACCTGGGTAAAACATCGTGTCCCTTGTCTCATGTTACCATCAAACCTTAGAGGCACAGTTCGGGACCTCCTACCCAAGATCTGCCGATTTTGACACCGACAATCGATGTGTGGAGTAATAGTAGTAGATGCAGGCAGGAGTCGGTCTACTAATCTTGGACGTGATGCCTATGTAATGATCATTGGATATTGTCATAATTATTTGAAGTTCTATCAATTTCCCAACAATAATTTGTTCACCCACCGTTTGCTATTTTTCTCGAGAGAAGCCACTAGTGAAACCTACGGCCCCCGGGTCTTATTTCTCATTTATTTGCCTTTGCGGTCCACTTTTTCCTTTCTTTTATTTTCAGATCTATTAAACCAAAAATCCAAAAATAACTTTCTGCAATTTATTTTATTTGGCATTTGATCTATCAATCTATTACAACCTTTCTCCCATTAACTCGCCAATTTCTGGCGCTGCTACCCGAAAGGGATTGACAACCCCTTTAACACGTCGGGTTGCGAGGTCTTGTTATTTGTGTGCAGGTGCTGTTTACATTCTGTTGCTTGGTTCTCCTACTAGTTCAATACCTTGGTTTCATAACTGAGTGAAATACTCTACCGTCGTTGTGCTACATCATCCCTCCCTCTCCGGGGAAATACCGACGTAGTTCCAGCTGCCATCAAGGAGAATTTCTGGCGCCGTTGCCGGGGGGATCTTCAACATAAACTAGGTTCCTAATCATAAATCTCATCTCCTCACAATTTACATTATTTGCCATTTGCCTCTTGTTTCCCTCTCCCCCACTACACAAAAATTTGTTTTTATTCGCCTCTCTTTTTCCGTTCGTCGTCTTCCTGCCGGATCTATTTTTGTGTGCGTTCTTGTTCGCATAGTCATGATGCCTCAAAGAAAATATTATGATGTTACTTACCCAATATTTTGCATGAAATTGATAAAAGTACTATGGAGTATATGACTACACAATTTGAGCATAATAAGTATTTTCCTAAAGAACTAAAGGAGCACTCCATTGTGCTAGATGCTATTACGAAACAACTTGATGATATTAGTAGAGAAGTTTGCAACCTCCAATCTAAGTATGCTTTTGCTGAAAGTTTGTTAGGAAAAATATCTGCACAAGCTACCTTAGTGAATCAAATGGCCGCTAAACCAATCTCATTAGAGGATAAAAGTGATGAAGATCCTAAAATGATTGGTGTTTCTTCTATTGATACCTTGTTTACTAAAGTTAATAATGATGAAAAAGGGACTGGAGAAGAGTCAACTTTAGGTAGAAGGCGTCCCAATATTTCAGAGGGTGAAAATCATGTTGAGAAAATTGATGAAAGTGGGTTTGGAGAGGTCAAAACTTTATTTAGTGATGCACCCACTATTTTGTATTACAAAGAATTTAATTATGATAGTTGCTCTTTGATTGATTGTATTTCTTTGTTGCAATCCATGATAAATTCATCCCATGCTTATGAATAAAATAAAGCTTTTACTAAACATATTGTTGATGCTATGATGAAAGCTTTTGAAGAAAAATTGCAATTAGAAGTTTCAATTCCTAGAAAATTGTATGACGAGTGGGAACCTACTATCAAAGTCAAGATTAAAAATTATGAGTGTTTTTCTTTGTGTGACTTGGGTGCTAGTTTTTCCACAATTCCGAAATATTTATGTGATGTGCTTGGTCTTACCAACCTTGAAGAATGTTCCTTGAATTTGCACTTGGAGGATTATACTATTAAAAAGCCTATGGGAAGGATTAATGTTGTTCTTATTCTTGAAAATAGGAATTATGTGCCCATAGATTCATTGTTCTTGATATTTATTGCAACCCGTCTTGTCCAATTATTCTTGGTAGACTGTTTTTACGCACTATCGGTGCCGTGATTGATATGAAAGAAGGCAATATTAAGTTCCAATTTCCTTTGAGGAAGGGTACGGAACACTTTCCTAGAATTAGAATTAAGCCACCCTATGAATCAATCATGAGGGCATCTTATGGATCTCGAACCAAAGATGACAAAACTTAGATCCTTGCTTTATGCCTAGCTAAGGGCGTAAAACTATAGCGCTTGTTGGGAGGCAACCCAATGAATAAAATTTATTTTTGCTTTTTGCTTTATGTTCTTGAGTGTTAGAACAATTATGCTACTGTTATAATTGTGTTTTTTGTGTTTTAGTTAGTGTTTGTGCCAAGTAAAGCCGTTAGGATCTTCTTGGGCAACAGTTGTTTAATCTTGCTGAAAAAATAGTTTGCGCTCACGAAATTAATTTTCATTTTTTTACCAGAGAGCAATAAAATACCCATTCGACTTGCGGTAGATCAATATACAAATTTCTCAGCCCATCCTAATTTTTCAGAGTTTTTTGAGTTACAGAAGTATTCGAAATAGTCGGATTGTTACAGACTGTTCTGTTTTGACAGATTCTGTTTTTTTTGTGTTGTTTGCTTATTTTGATGGCCCTATGGTGTTCTTTGATGAGTTTTTGCCATATAAAAGTTGGAATACAGTAGATATAATACAAAAACAAAATAAGAATTGGTTTGATACAGCACTTATAGTAGTGGTTTATTATTCTTATACTAACAGATCTCACGAAGGCTTTGTTGAGTTTTGTGTGATTGAAGTTTCCAAGTTTTGGGTTATCTTACGATGGATGAAGGAAAGATGTAAGAGCCTAAGCTTGGGGATGCCCCGGCATCCCAAGCTATTATTCAAGAATGAGCAACCAACTAAGCTTGGGGATGCCCCCGAGTGGCATCCCCGCTTTCTTCCAACAACTGTTGGTATTTTACTCGAGACTATATTTTTATTCGTCACATGATATGTGTTTTGCTTGGAGAGTCTTGTATTATATGTGTATTTGCTTGTTTTTTTTGTGTTTTAAGTTAGTAATCCTTTCTGGACACACCTATTTGAGAGAGCCAAAATTATGTCATGACTTGTTAGAATTGCTCGCTATGCTTCACTTAAATCTTTTATGAGCTAGGACTTGCTCTAGTGCTTCACTTATTTCTTTTTGAGCACGGTATGCTTTGTTATTTTTGAAGAAATGCTCTCTTGATTCACTTAGATTTATTTGAGAGTTAGTAAAATTTTGAATAAATTCTCTCTTGCTTCACTTAAATTATTTTGAGAGAAAGAAAATTTGTTATGCTCATGATCTTCACTTATATTTGGTTGAGATTATGAAAAGAAACTCGTGAAAATTAGTGCCAAAGTAATAGATATCCAAGAAGGATAAAGTAAAGAAAGTGTCATGAAGATCATTGGACAAAATAAACTTGATTCTTAGTAATAGTTTTGAGATATGATGATGTGATATGTGAGTTATGTTGATCAATAATTGTGCTCTAGTAGCAATATTGGTGTTAAGGTTTGTGATTCCCTATGCATGCATGAAAGTCAATAATCATGCAATGAAATTATATCCTACTTGTGGTGCATTATTTGGTGTTAATTATGCTTAATGCTTGCTTATGAGATTATTCGGTTCTTGGTTGGTCACTTCCCAATCTTTTGCTAGCCTTCATTTTGCACTAAGTATGTGTGACGCCCCGAGACCGATGTGCCAGGTGTCCTCCAGTTATTCGCTGTCGTTGCCATGTCATTTGCTTTCGTGTTGCATCTTGCCATGTCATCATCTGCATTGCATCATCATGTTTTCGAAACTTGCATTAGTCCGGGTCTCCCAGTTCCGTCCGTTGTCCGTTCTGAGCCCAGACACATTTGCACACGCCCGCGGCATGTCCGAAATAGTATTTTATAAGTGGCCGGAAAATGTTCTCGGAATGGGATGAAAGTTGGCGTGTGGTCTTATTATAGTGTAGATAGACCGCCTGTCAAGTTTCATCGCATTCGGAGTTCGTTTGACGCCCCAACGATTAACTATAGCGGCATTATAGCCGGTCTAACGTCGGACGTTTTTGGTCTCCGGAAACAGATGCCGGGCCCTCTCTCTCTTCTCCCCCTCGCAGTCTCGCCACAGCCCACCTAGTCCATCCACCTTCCCCTCTTCGCTTCCAGAGTTGTCCGATGCGACCGCACGGTCCGAAACCCTCTCGGCACAGTGCATCGAACCCCTCACGTGCACGTCCGAAATTGTCTCGGACCCGACCCGGGCAGTCGTCACCGTTGGATCCGGATCATCCCCAAACGTCTACAAAATATCACCGTTTTATTATTTGCACTCCCTAGCTATTTATTCTCAGATGATCCAAATCATCCTCCTTCCACTATATATATAGTCCATCCCATACCTAATCTGGAATACCCTAGAAATCCTCCTCCTGTCCTGTCGCTGCGCCGCCACCCACTTCTCCCATCGGGATCCGCTCCAAACCAACCACTGCACAGCTCGCTCCCCTCTCGATTCACCAACTCCTCCCAATCCAGATCCCCACCAAATCCCGCCGCCACCTTCACCTTGTTCTTCGTACCCAACCAACCATCGCAGCCACCCTCGCGTGCCCTCCCTTCTGTCCCCAAGTGCTTCGGCCTTCTCCTCGAGCCGGAGCTGATCGCCGTCGGTGACAACAGCAGCATCACCCCGCCCTCTGCCTCCTCACATCGGAGCACATCAGCGTCATGGCGCCCTTCCTGAGCTCCTCCTGTGCGTGCCTCCACCGGACCCCGCTGCCGCCTTCCCGTTCAGCGCCGCTGCTGCTCTGCTTCCGACGAGCAGACGGCCCGCGCCCGTGCTCCTGTCGCCCCCTCGTCCAGGAGTTCCACGAGGAGAGGAGTTCCTCTTCGTCGCCCCAAGCAACAGCCGCGCCCGAGAGCTCCTCTCCACGCGGGCATCCCCGTCCCGTACCTTCCTCGACGCCTGCATCTCCTCCGACAACGCTACAGTGCCCGCAGCCGCCTCCGTTCCCGAACAAAACGAGGAGCCTGGCGCTCTTGCAGTGTCGGCCTTCCTCGACGCCGCCGTGGATGCCAGGGACTCACCCGTGTGCCTCCTCGTTTCCTCCATCCATGGAGACGAGCTCCTCGAACCAAGGCTGTGTCCCTGCTTTCCTTCCCTCTTCCATGAGTTCGCTCTCTCTCACGTCTCTCTCTCTCTCTCCTGAACTTGCCGCGGCAGGGAATTGATGCCACCCTGAGCTTCACCCGCGCCGTCGTTGCCTGGATCCGGCGCCGGCCAGCAGGATCCGCACCGTCTGCACCTCGTCGGCCTTCCTGGGAGCCCGCTGCCGCTCGAGTTCGCACTGCATCCTCTTCTTCCCCGCGCTGCGTCCTCTTCCTTCCCCTGCATCGAGAGGAGCAGAGTGCCGCGTGCAGTCGTGTTGACCGCAGCCTACTCTAGCGAGGCCCAGCGCGCCCCTTCGCGGCCTGCCCCGCCTCATCCACCGAACTGGGCCAGGGCCCAAAGTGAGCAGCGCCCAACCCCCTCTCCTGTTCCTGTTGGGCCAGTAAGTTTCGGCCCATAGTTCTTTTTCCCGTTGCTGCGAATTTAGCTATTTTTTCACAGGATTGTTATTTTACAGAAAAGCCCTTGTTGATCATGCATTTAATAACTTCACAACCGTGCATCGGATCGAAATAAATTATATATGAAAGTTGCTTAGATTTTTGTCTAGTTTAATAATATGCAACTTTCATGCATGTTTGAAATGTTTAAAATGCTGTTTGTGTAACTTTGTTCTTATGCCATGCTAAAACGGTTTAATTCATAACTAATTAACCGTAGCTCCAAATTTAATAAACTTTATATGTGAATGGTGTAGAATTTTGCCTAGTTTAACATGGTGACATCATCTTGCATGTTTAATAACTATAAAATATGGTTTAGGGCATAACAGTACCAAACCTTAAAATATGCTTATGGGGTTTTACTGGAATTGTTGTTTGTTGTTCCGGCCTCATTTAAACTTGACTAGATAGGTAGTTTTCATTTGCTTCACCCTCTTGCCATGATAACACCATTTAATATTATTGGGTACATAAACGAGATCGAACTAAATAACTTGTTGTGGTGTTTCGTCAATATGCAACTCATTGCATATTGAGCTCCACTTAATTTGTAGGGTTGCTTGTGCACTTTGCCATGCCATGTCTCATTAAACCGGACATGCATCATACTTGTTTGCGCATCGTGCCATGCTTATGCGAAGTTTGTTTACTATGTGGTGTGCTTCTTTCCGGTGTTGCTTCTTCGGGTTGGATCCGGTAACGTCGCGTATGTGAGGACATGTTCGACTACGTCCGTTTGTCTTCTTCATGGACTCGTTCTTCTTCCTTGCGGGATCTCAGGCAAGATGACCATACCCTCGAAATCACTTCTATCTTTGCTTGCTAGTTGCTCGCTCTTTTGCTATGCCTATGATGTGGTACCTACCACTTGCTTATCATGCCTCCCATATTGTGAAGCCAAGCCTCTAACCACCTTGTCCTAGCAAACCATTGTTTGGCTATGTTACCGCTTTGCTCAGCCCCTCTTATAGCGTTGTTAGTTGCAGGTGAAGATTGGAGCTTGTTCCATGTTGGAACATGGATATTTTGTTGGGATATCACAATATCTCTTATTTAATTAATGCATCTATATACTTGGTAAAGGGTGGAAGGCTCTGCCTTATGCCTGGTGTTTTGTTCCACTCTTGCCGCCCTAGTTTCCGTCATATCGGTGTTATGTTCCCGGATTTTGCGTTCCTTACGCGGTTGGGTTATAATGGGAACCCCTTGACAGTTCGCTTTGAATAAAACTCCTCCAGCAAGGCCCAACCTTGGTTTTACCATTCGCCACCTAGCCGCTTTCCCTTGGGAGTCGCACATCCCGAGGGTCATCTTTATTTTATCCCCCGGGCCAGTGCTTGTCTAAGTGTTGGTCCAAACTAGAGCCCCTTGCAGCGCCACCTCGGGGAAACTCGAGGGCTGGTTTTAGTTGTACAGTTTGCTTATCTGGTGTTGCCCTGAGAACGGGATATGTGCAGCTCCTATCGGGATGTCGGCGCATCGGGTGGTCTTGCTGGACTTGTTTTACCATTGTCGAGGATGTCTTGTAACCGGGATTCTGAGCCTGATCGGGTCTTCCCGCTAGAAGGAATATCCTTCGTTGACCGTGAGAGCTTGTGATGGGCTAAGTTGGGACACCCCTGCAGGGTTTGAACTTTCGAAAGCCGTGCCCGCGGTTATGGGCAGATGGGAATTTGTTAATGTCCGGTTGTAGAAAACCTGAAGTTGATCTTAATTCAAATACATCAACCGCGTGTGTTACCGTGATGGTCTCTTTCCGATGGAGTCCGGGAAGTGAACACAGTGTTGGAGTTATGTTTGACGTAGGCTGTTCTAGGATCACTTATTGATCATAGTTTCTCGATCGCGCTTTGCCTTCTCTTCTCGTTCTCATTTGCGTATGTTAGCCACCATATATGCTAGTCGCTTGCTGCAGCTCCACATCATACCTTTACCTTACCCATAAGCTTAAATAGTCTTGATCGCGAGGGTGCGAGATTGCTGAGTCCCCGTGACTCACAGATACTTCCAAAACCAGCTTGCAGGTGCCGAGGATACCGTGCATATGACGCAACCGAGCTCAAGGAGGAGCTGTATGAAGATCTTGTTCTTTGTGTTGTTTCGTTCTAGTTGATCAATAGTGGAGCCCAGTTGGGGTCGATCGGGGACCTTGTCGCATTTGGGGTTCTTCTTTTATTTTGGTTCCTTAGTCGGACCTTGATTGTCTTTGGATGTTGTAATGCTTTATTCCTATAATTGTGTGAAGTGGCGATTGTAAGCCAACTTTGTATCTTTTCCCTTATTGTATTACATGGGTTGTTTGCGAAGATTACCTCACTTGCGACATTGCTTTCAATGCGGTTATGCCTCTAAGTCATGCTTTAACACATGGGAGATATAGCCGCATCGAGGGCGTTTCAAGTTGGTAATCAGAGCCTTCCCCGACCTTAGGAGCCCCATTGCTTGATCGAATTAGCGGACGAGTTGAGTCTAGAAAAATGTTTTGAGTTATTTAGGAATTATATATATCGGAGAGTTAAGACTTCTTTTTACTCCTCAGTCCCTTCGTCGCTCTGGTAAGGCATCCTGACGTAGAGTTTTGACTCTTCTCTTCTCAAATTTCACTAAAAAAAATTAGGATCACGCGGGTATCTTGGAATCTTCTGATGGTTTTGTGACGAGAACATTGTTCTTGGTGCCTCCTGTCATTTAGGGGTTGTGGCAGTGTCCCGGGGAGTTGAGCTCTGAGGTGTTGTCGTCACAATTTTATCGTTGCAGTTCTGGAATACCTGAGTTTAGTTTCACCGACATCGAAAATCTCTTTCATGCAATTGTTGGTGAGATAACCTCGACGCCACCCAGTACTAGCGCGGGAGTTCGGGAGTATTGCCATAACTCGTATAACGGATGATTTTCGAAGGTTGAGGTAGACGATTTCCGGAAGTTTCTTGGTTATGTGTTGAAGGATGGATACAGCTGGATGTAGGATTTGTTAGTTTTGGGTGAGATATTATGCTTCCCCTATATCCCCAACACCTGATTGCATAACCAGAAAGTTTCGGGAGTTTATAAGTGGGAATTCAAGTAGCTCTTAGGATATCTTTCCGACAGATGTATGATATGAAATTGGGGTTCGACGTCTAGTGGTCCGCCTATTCACGGTTGGTTTTACAGTGGTCTCATTGTGTCTTAAAGATTCCTTGGCTATGCCGACTCGGGGATGCTTCGTATGTCATGTGCACTGCCTTGTACATGACGGTGTTGTACGATCGAGCCCGTGTAGGCCCCACCACGAAAACTTCGGACGAAACCTCTATCATATGTTTGTTCTAGCTTATTTTGCAAGCCAATCCTTCGTTTGTTTTGTGTTATGGTATTCGAGTTGCTTCGAAGTCAAATGTTGATTCCATACCTTTCCCTAAGCGGTGTTCTCATACTCCGATGTGGATACCAATCCTTCTTGATCATCAAGATTGTCTTGTCAATCCTTTTCAACCAGTGTGCTTCTCTTCAAGTGGATCCGAACATTTCAACATCCGCAAGATCCAATCTCAGCTTTCTCAATGGTGTTCGTTCATCCATCCCAAGTTGTCTTTGTTTTCCCACCCTCCCTCCCTTGTTTCTTCAAGGACTCGGAATTCTTAATCAAGTATCCTTTTATTCATATGAAGTCTCTCCATTCTTTTCCGTCAATGTTCTTATCCGGTGATTCTCAGGAAGATGCTAACGGAGCTTCTAGTTCATCATTCTTCGTTCTCTTTTATCTGATGAATTCAATTCAAGCTTTTCCAATTATATCCTTTCCTCGTTGCAAATACCTTCTCATGCCGGTGCAATTCTTAATCATTCACTTCTCTCTATTCAATTGTTCCGGAGTGCTCAAGATATCTCGAAGATTCGTGTTTCCACTCTTAATCCGTTCAAGCTATTTTGAGGATGTTATCTCATTCAAGCCTTTTAATTCAACCGGTGAAATCTCTCTTTTTAATCATTCTAATGGTGTTTTCTCTTGAGTGGGCCCTAACCCACATGTCTTTTCCCAGGATCTTACCTGACTCTTCTAGTTCTTTCCGGAGTTATTCTGAAATTCTTTTCGAAGTTTGACGTAAGAATGATTTATCATCAGTCAAATGCCTTTCTACAAGATCGGTTAAATCCTTCTCATCGTTGGCTAAATCTCTTCGCTTTTGATTCTTCCGGAGTGCCTTTTCAATTATTGGTGGTGTTTCTCATCGTCATTCTCAGATTTTGAAGTCAGAAGAATATTTTCCCTCCAAATAATATCTGTTCTCTCAAGATTCGTGGTTCTAGTTCAAGGCCATCCTCTCATAATTGTTTTCGATTGTCAGAATTCTTTTCACCCATCCGGAGTAATTCAGAGTATTTTCAGTTTGATTCTCCGGAGCCCATCATCTCATAATTATTCATTCTCAGCTTTCAGTTATCGTTCTCCTAATCTTACCGGTGCATCGATCAACTATCCTCTAATCAGTTCTTGATCTCTTTGTTCTCATGTATCTAAATCCTCTCAAGCATCTTCGTTCATTTTATAATTCTTCCCGATGTTTATTTATCTTTTCTTCGTTCTTTTTTAATTCTTACGATGGTTCGTTCAAGATTTGTCTTCCTTCGTTATCATATCATTTGACTCGTTCTTTCCAATCCTACCGGTGGTTCGTTGAAGACCTTTCCAAGTTGATGCTATATCTCTCTTTAATCCTTTCTACGAGAATAAGTAGTGTGCCAAATCCATTGGTTGTCATCAATTTAATTGGTGAAGGATAAGCATAATGCAATTATTATTCTTGTTTCGTCGAGTTTATTCAATTCCTTATTCTGGAGGTGCATCAGATCACATTATTGGTTCGAGATGCTTTATCTTTTCTTTTCCCGAAGTTCCTAGCTCTCGCAATTACATCACCACGGAGATTCATTTAAATCATTGCAAGGCTTCAACCTTATTCTTTTCATCCTCCATTTTGATTGACCATTTTTTTATTACCGGAGTTCTTATGAAGGCTCTACAAGATGGTTCATCAAGGATTTAATTCTTTCTCAAAGTGTTCATCGAGATTATTTTAAGAGGAGCTCAAGTATTCTTTATCTTGCATTTTAAAGTGCAATTCGTTCAACCGTATCATTCAAAGTGGTATTATGTCATTCTTGATAATTTGAGTTCATGTTTCATGAATCACATGTTGTTAAGAATGAGATATTTTAAATCCATCAATCTCATCATTGGAGTTATCTTGGGTTATATTTTCACCTAAAGCTTTCCCTAAGGATTGTTGCTATTTATGGTGCTTATAAATGATCCAAGTTCTTCATTTATCCTCCCGATGAAATAAGTTTCTCGTCTCCTTGTTCTTATCAATCCAATTCTTTTTCCCGTGAGTGGCAGGTTGTCACCTCATAATTGGAGATGTATTCCATAAGACCATATCAACCTTATTCTTTTTGTTGGTGGTTTTCCAACAACTCCGTTCTAGCCTTTGTTGTAAGTGTGCTCTGCCAAGATCTTGTTTTCTACTTCGTTCACTCCTTTCCATTCTCTCTTTTCTTCCGGAGGCATTTTGATGTTGCTCTCTTCTACCTTTCTTCTTGTTCTTGTCAAGATCAAGTTCTTTTCATCTTATCAAGTCTTCCATCTCTTTTCAACCGGAGTGCTATACGAATTTGTTCTTCTTTGTTCCTCCTTTCTATCGGTGTGTTTTCAATTTTGTTCATCTCCGTTGTATTCTTTTCTCGTATTTGCTTAACCTCTCAAGGTTCTCTGGTTTCTTTCGTTTGTCAAAGAAGCAACTTACTTTTACCTCTTCTCTTTCTCTTCCATTATCCCTCCGGTGCCATTCTAGATCTCGGGACGAGATCCTCTCGTAGTGGTGGAGTGTTGTGATGCCCCGAGACCAATGTGCCAGGTGTCCTCCAGTTATTCGCTGTCGTTGCCATGTCATTTGCTTTCGTGTTGCATCTTTCCATGTCATCATCTGCATTGCATCATCATGTTTTCGAAACTTGCATTAGTCCGGGTCTCCCAGTTCCGTCTGTTGTCCATTCTGAGCCCAGACACACTTGCACGCGCCAGCGGCATGTTCGAAATAGTATTTTATAACTGGCCGGAAAATGTTCTCGGAATGGGATGAAAGTTGGTGTGTGGTCTTATTATAGTGTAGATAGACCGCCTGTCAAGTTTCATCACACTCGGAGTTCGTTTGACGCCCCAACAATTAACTATAGCGGCATTATAGCCGGTCTAACGTCAGATGTTTTCGGTCTCCGGAAACAGATGCCGGGCCCTCTCTCTCTCTTCTCCCCCTCGCAGTCTCGCCACAGCCCACCTAGTCCATCCACCTTCCCCTCTTCGCTTTCGGAGTTGTCCGATGCGACCGCATGGTCCGGAACCCTCTCGGCACAGTGCATTGAACCCCTCACGTGCGCGTCCAAAATTGTCCCGGACCCGACCCGGGCAGTCGTCACCGTTGGATCCAGATCATCCCCAAACGTCTACAAAATATCATCATTTTAATATTTGGGCTCCCTAGCTATTTATTCTCAGATGATCCAAATCATCCTCCTTCCACTATATATATAGTCCATCCCATACCTAATCTGGAAAACCCTAGAAATCCTCCTCCTGTCCCGTCGCTGCGCCGCCACCCACTTCTCCCATCGGGATCTGCTCCAAACCAACCACTGCACAGCTCGCTCCCCTCTCGATTCACCAACTCCTCCCAATCCAGATCCCCACCAAATCCCGCTGCCACCTTCACCTTGTTCTTCGTACCCAACCAACCATCGCAGCCACCCTCGCGCGCCCTCCCTTCTGTCCCCAAGTGCTTCGGCCTTCTCCTCGAGCTGGAGCTCATCGCCATCGGTGACAACAGAAGCATCACCCCGCCCTCTGCCTCCTCACACCGGAGCACATCAGCGTCATGGCACCCTTCCTGAGCTCCTCCTGTGCGCGCCTCCACCGGACCCTGCTGTCGCCTTCCCGTCCAGCGCCGCTGCTGCTCTGCTTCCGACGAGCAGCCGGCCCGCGCCCGTGCTCCTGTCGCCCCCTCGTCCAGGAGTTCCACGAGGAGAAGAGTTCCACGAGGAGAGGAGTTCCTCTTCGTCGCCCCAAGCAGCAGCCACGCCCGAGCGCTCCTCTCCACGCGGGCATCCCCGTCCCGTACCTTCCTCGACGCCTGCATCTCCTCCGACAACGCTGCAGTGCCCGCAGCCGCCTCCGTTCCCGAACAAAAAGAGGAGCCCGGCGCTCTTGCAGTGCCGGCCTTCCTCGACGCCGCCGTTGATGCCAGGGACTCACCCGTGCGCCTCCTCGTTTCCTCCATCCATGGAGACAAGCTCCTCGAACCAAGGCTGTGTCCCTGCTTTCTTTCCCTCTTCCATGAGTTCGCTCTCTCTCTCACGTCTCTCTCTCTCCTGAGCTTGCCGCAGCAGGGAATTGACGCCACCCTGAGCTTCACCCGCGCTGTCGTTGCCTGGATCCGGCGCCGGCCAGCCGGATCCGCACCGTCTGCACCTCGCCGGCCTTCCTGGGAGCCCGTTGCCGCTCGAGTCCGCACTGCATCCTCTTCTTCCCCGCACTGTGTCCTCTTCTTTCCCCTGCATCGAGAGGAGCAGAGTGCCACGTGCAGTCGTGTTGGCCGCGGCCTACTCTAGCGAGGCCCAGCGCGCCACTTCGCGGCTGCCCCGCCTCATCCACCGAACTGGGCCAGGGCCCAAAGTGAGCAGCACCCAACCCCCTCTCCTGTTCCTGTTGGGCCAGGAAGTTTTGGCCCGTAGTTTTTTTCTCGTTGCTGCGAATTTAGCTATTTTTTCACAGGATTGTTATTTTACAGAAAAGCCCTTGTTGATCATGCATTTAATAACTTCACAACCGTGCATCAGATCAAAATAAATTATATATGAAAGTTGCTTAGATTTTTGTCTAGTTTAATAATATGCAACTTTCATGCATGTTTGAAATGTTTAAAATGCTGTTTGTGTAACTTTGTTCTTATGCCATGCTAAAATGGTTTAATTCATAACTAATTAACCATAGCTCCAAATTTAATAAACTTTATATGTGAATGGGGTAGAATTTTGCCTAGTTTAACATGGTGACATCATCTTGCATGTTTAATAACTATAAAATGTGGTTTAGGGAAGAACAGTACCAAACCTTAAAATATGCATATGGGGTTTTATCGGAATTGTTGTTTGTTGTTCCGGCCTCATTTAAACTTGACTAGATAGGTAGTTTTCATTTGCTTCACCCTCTTGCCATGCTAACAACATTTAATATTGTTGGGTACATAAACGAGATCGAACTAAATAACTTGTTGTGGTGTTTCGTCAATATGCAACTCATTGCATATTGAGCTCCACTTAATTTGTAGGGTTGCTTGTGCACTTTGCCATGCCATGTCTCATTAAACCGGACATGCATCATACTTGTTTGCGCATCGTGCCATGCTTATGCGAAGTTTGTTTACTATGTGGTGTGCTTCTTTCCGGTGTTGCTTCTTCGGGTTGGATCCGGTAACGTCGCGTATGTGAGGACATGTTCGACTACGTCCGTTTGTCTTCTTCATGGACTCGTTCTTCTTCCTTGCGGGATCTCAGGCAAGATGACCATACCCTCGAAATCACTTCTATCTTTGCTTGCTAGTTGCTCGCTCTTTTGCTATGCCTATGATGCGGTACCTACCACTTGCTTATCATGCCTCCCATATTGTGAAGCCAAGCCTCTAACCACCTTGTCCTAGCAAACCATTGTTTGGCTATGTTACCGCTTTGCTCAGCCCCTCTTATAGCGTTGTTAGTTGCAGGTGAAGATTGGAGCTTGTTCCATGTTGGAACATGGATATTTTGTTGGGATATCACAATATCTCTTATTTAATTAATGCATCTATATACTTGGTAAAGGGTGGAAGGCTCTGCCTTATGCCTGGTGTTTTGTTCCACTCTTGCCGCCCTAGTTTCCGTCATATCGGTGTTATGTTCCCGGATTTTGCGTTCCTTACGCGGTTGGGTTATAATGGGAACCCCTTGACAGTTCGCTTTGAATAAAACTCCTCCAGCAAGGCCCAACCTTGGTTTTACCATTCGCCACCTAGCCGTTTTCCCTTGGGAGTCGCACATCCCGAGGGTCATCTTTATTTTAACCCCTCCGGGCCAGTGCTTGTCTAAGTGTTGGTCCAAACTAGAGCCCCTTGCAGCGCCACCTCGGGGAAACTCGAGGGCTGGTTTTAGTTGTACAGATTGCTTATCTGGTGTTGCCCTGAGAACGGGATATGTGCAGCTCCTATCGGGATGTCGGCGCATCGGGTGGTCTTGCTGGACTTGTTTTACCATTGTCGAGGATGTCTTGTAACCAGGATTCCGAGCCTGATCAGGTCTTCCCGCTAGAAGGAATATCCTTCGTTGACCGTGAGAGCTTGTGATGGGCTAAGTTGGGACACCCCTGCAGGGTTTGAACTTTCGAAAGCCGTGCCCGCGGTTATGGGCAGATGGGAATTTGTTAATGTCCGGTTGTAGAAAACCTGAAGTTGATCTTAATTAAAATACATCAACCGCGTGTGTTACCGTGATGGTGTCTTTCCGGCGGTGTCCGGGAAGTGAACACGGTGTTGGAGTTATGTTTGACGTAGGTTGTTGTAGGATCACTTCTTGATCATAGTTTCTCGATCGCGCTTTGCCTTCTCTTCTCGCTCTCATTTGCGTATGTTAGCCACCATATATGCTAGTCGCTTGCTGCAGCTCCACATCATACCTTTACCTTACCCATAAGCTTAAATAGTCTTGATCGCGAGGGTGCGAGATTGCTGAGTCCCCATGACTCACAGATACTTCCAAAACCAGCTTGCAGGTGCCGAGGATACCGTGCAGATGACGCAACCGAGCTAAAGGAGGAGCTCGATGAAGATCTTGTTCTTTGTGTTGTTTCATTCTAGTTGATCAGTAGTGGAGCCTAGTTGGGGTCGATCGGGGACCTTGTCGCATTTGGGGTTCTTCTTTTATTTTGGTTCCGTAGTCGGACCTTGATTGTCTTTGGATGTTGTAATGCTTTATTCAAGTAATTGTGTGAAGTGGCGATTGTAAGCCAACTTTGTATCTTTTCCCTTATTGTATTACATGGGTTGTTTGCGAAGATTACCTCACTTGCGACATTGCTTTCAATGCGGTTATGCCTCTAAGTCGTGCTTCGACACGTGGGAGATATAGCCGCATCGAGGGCGTTTTAGTATGGCCTCTACTTGTGCATCCAAAATCCTTTAAACTAGTTTTGCCACATGAGTCCACTATATCTACCTATATGCGGTATTATTTTGCCGTTCTAAGCAAATTTGCATGTGCCATCTCTCATTTTCAAAATAAACTTCTGTTTTGTGTGTTTGTTTCGCTCGCGGAGCAGTGAGGGGTGGCTAATATTTTCCATGCTAGATGTGTTATTCTCAAGATGAGTGTTTATTCACTTGTCATTGCACGAGAGTAAGGCAAAGGTATTAGGGATGCCCAGTCCCAAAATGCAAAAATAAAAATGAATTTACTTTAAGTTGTCAAATAATAAATTCCTTGGAAAGTGATTGTGTGGAGGGCACCCGTGGATATGGCTAGCCATGGAAATTGAAAGTTATGGTGGAAAAAGGAATAAACTTTATTTTCTGTTTGGGAACCGCCTATGGCATGTCTAGCATGGAAAGTGTTCGGAACTCTAAGTCGTTTTCGTTGGTGGGATGGATACACCTCCCAAAATGTTTTTTATCTCAAATTTTTCGCTTTGAGCTTTGACACCTCTGCAAATCCCTACTTCCCTCTGCGAAGGGACTTTCTTTTACTTTATGCAATTTTTATTTTGAAATTTGAGTCTCCATCTTCTCTCATAAAAAGCATCAACTAGGAGGCAATATGATCGTGCTCAAGTTTTGGGTGTAGTTAATATTCGAGTGTGTTTCATGAATGGATCAATGTTTGAGCATGATGGGCTAGGGGTAACTTATTTTATCATTGATATTTTGAAAGACATGGTTGCTTGTTGATATGCTTGAGTATCTAAATTATTATGTCAAAACTAGACTATTACTTTGAATCATATAAAAGTCCAAATGTCCATGCTATAAAGAAAAGAATATGATATGACTTGATGAACAACACTCCACATCAAAAATTCCGTTTTTATCAATTACTACTTGAGGACGAGTAGGAGTTGAGCTTGGGGATGCTGATACGTTTCCAATGTATTTATAATTTTTGATTGTTCCATGCTGTTTTATTATTAATCTTGGATGTTTTATAATCATTTTATGGTCATTTTATATCATTTTTTGGTACTAACCTATTGACATAGTGCCCAGTGCCAGTTCCTGTTTTTTCCATGCTTTTTACATCGCAGGAAATCAATAGCAAACGGAGTCCAAATGGCATGAAACTTTACGATGATTTTTATGGGCCAAAAGGAAGCAGATGGGCCCCGGTTGCACCTAGGGGGTGCCCCGAGGAGGGCACAACCCACCAGGGCATGCTAGGAGGCCCTAACGCGCCCCCGTGGGTTGTGCCCACCTCGGGTGCCCCCCAGACCGCCTCTTTGTTCTATAAATACCCAAATATTCCCAAAACCCTAGGGGAGTCGACGAAATATTCATCCAGCCGCCATAGAGTCCAGAATCACCAGATCCAATCTAAACACCATCACGGAGGGGTAGACCACTTCCACTGGTGCCTCTCCGATGATGCGTGAGTAGTTCTTTGTAGACCTTTGGGTCTGTAGTTAGTAGCTAGATGATTTCATCTCTCTCTCTCTCTCTTGATTCTCAATACAATGGTCTCTCGGAGATCCATATGATGTAACTCTTTTGCGGTGTGTTTGGGATCGATGAACTTTGAGTTTATGATCAGATCTATGTTTTTATATCCATGAAAGTATTTGAGTTTCTTTGATCTCTTTTATGCATGATCTTTTATAGCCTCATATTTCTTCTCCGATATTTGGTTTTGTCTGGCCAACACGATCTATTTATCTTGCAATGGGAAGAGGTGCCCGGTAGTGGGTTCGATCTTACGGTGCTTGATCCCGGTGACAGAAAGGGAACCGACACGTATGTATCATTGCTACTAAGGATAAAAGGACGAGATCTATATCTACCGCCATATATATAAACGGATCTTGTCTACATCATGTCATCGTTCTTATTGCATTACTCCGTTTTCCATGAACTTAATAGACTTGATGCATGCTGGATAGCGGTCGATGTGTGGAGTAATAGTAGTAGATGCAGGCAGGAGTCGGTCTACTAATCTTGGACGTGATGCCTATGTAATGATTATTACTTGGATATAATCATAATTATTTGAAGTTCTATCAATTTCCCAATAGTAATTTGTTCACCCACCGTTTGCTATTTTTCTCGAGAGAAGCCACTAGTGAAACCAACGACCCTCGGGTCTTATTTCTCATATATTTGCCTTTGCGATCCACTTTTTCCTTGCTTTTATTTTCAGATTTATCAAACCAAAAAATCCAAAAATACCTTGCTGCAATTTATTTTATTTGGCATTCGATCTATCAATCTATTACAACCTTTCTCCGTCAACTCGCCAATTTCTGGTGCTGTTACCCGAAAGGGATTCACAACCCCTTTAACACGTCGGGTTGCGAGGTGTTGTTATTTGTGTGTAGGTGTTGTTTACGTTGTGTTGCTTGGTTTTCCTACTGGTTCGATACCTTGGTTTCATAACTGAGGGAAATATTCTACCGTCACGGTGCTACATCATCCCTCCCTCTTCGGGGAAATACCAATGTAGTTCCAGCTGCCATCAATCAACATGATCGACGTCCAGGCCCTAACACCGCACATCACCCCCCTAGTTGTATGACTCTACAGAGTTATTATCAAGTGCCGAGGGTGATACCTTGCCAAGCACTTCTGATGTTAACCCTGTAGTGTAGCTATTCGATCGTGATAATCAAGGATGATTCCTCCTTCACCACTCCTGATAACAATTCTGTCGTGCAACCCCTCAAGTGTGGACCAACGAGGGTGATTCCTCCAAGTCCACCTTGATGGTTACATCGACTGGGAATCCATTGAGGGTGATTCCTCAAGTTTCCCCCTTGCTGTTTCAGACACACGGTTACTTTGACTTACCACAGAATCATGATGACATCGGGTCGGCCCCGAGGGCTACCCGCGAGTGATGTGAAGTCGGGTTGACCTGGAGGGTACCCGTGAGATAATTAGGTGGCACGGCCGGGCATTCTTAGCCCTTGCCGTAAGTCCACGAGACGGGGTGACGGTGTCACATGATCGTGAGTCTCTGCTCATTACCGCACGCTCCCAAGACACTAACTGTTTGCATATTTGATTCGAGTAGGCCTCCGGCCTTTTTGCACTAACAACCATGCTGGAATAAGTATGGGCACTCTGCGTCGTATGCATCAGCCGAAGCTTTCTAGACGTCAGCGACTGAGCGGCGCGCGCCGGGTTGGACTACGTAAGCAGCTGCCTTGTTAAAGGAGGTAGCTAGTCTGCTCACTGGCCGCGTACGCAACGTGCAGGAGTGCAAAGGGCGATGGGCCCAAGATCCCTGCGCGCTTAGGATTTAGACTAGCGTGCTGACCTCTCTGTCGAGCCTAGGTAGGGATGCGGTGTGTTGATCGGCTGAGGCCGGTCATGACCTGATGGTGTGTCCGGCCAGAGTTGATCGAGTGTGTTGGGTAAGTTGGTGCACCCCTGCAGGGAAGAATTATATCTATTCGAATAGCCGGGTCCACGGTAACGGACGCTTGGAGTTGTATCCTGATCGATACAACTAGAACTGGATACTGGATGCTGAGGCATGTAATGGATATGATGGCTCCAGGATTGTATCCTCGCAGGGAGTCGAGGAAGTGATCTCTGGGCAATGTTACAACATACTTACTAATATTATAATATGCCACTCTTATCTCTTCTGATGCTACAAGATGCTTAGAGCTGCTTGAAGATGCTAGTCTTCGATAGGCTAGGCTTTCCCCTTCTCTTCTGGCATTCTGTAGTTTAGTCCATAGATACAACCCATTCCTTTGATATAGATGCATATTTAGTTTAGATCTGATGTAAGTCTTGCGAGTACTTTGGATGAGTACTCACGGTTGCTTTGCTACCTCTTTTCCCCCATACCCAATTGTTGCGACTAGATGATGGATCCCAGGAGCCAGACGACACCACTAATGACTACTACTACCCGAGGGTGCCTACTACTACGTGACAGCTGCTGACGACCTGGAGTAGTTAGGACGCTCCCAGGCAGGAGGCTTGCCTTTTCGATCATTATTGCTTTTGTGCTAGCCTTCTTAAGGCAGACTTGTCTAACTTATGTCTGTACTCAGATATTATTGCTTCCGCTGACTCGTTTGAATTGGAGCTTAAGTATTCGAGCCCTCGAGGCCCCCTAGCTTGTAATATAAAGCTTGTATTATTCTATTTGGTGTCTAGAGTTGTGTTGTGATATCTTCCCATGAGTCCTTGATCTTGATCATACACATTTGCATGTATGATTAGTGTACGATTGAATCAAGGGCGTCACACGCTTCCACTTTCGATCTACGAGGGTACGTAGACACACTCTCCTCTCTCATTGCTACGCATCTCCTAGATAGATATTTTGTGATCGTAGGTAAATTTTTTGAAATATTATGTTCCCCAACAGTGGTATCAGAGCCAGGTTTATGCGTAGATGTTATATGCACGAGTAGAACACAAAGAGTTGTGGCGATAATAGTCATATTGCTTACCGGAATGTCATACTTTGATTCGGCGGTATTGTTGGATGAAGCGGCCCAGACCGACATTACATGACCGCGTTCGTGAGACTGGTTCTACCGCCGTGCTTCGCACACAGGTGGCTAGTGGGTGTTCGTTTCACCAGCTTTAGTTGAATTGAGTTTGACTACTCCTGTTCCTTGTTGAAGGTTAAAACAACACACTTGATGAAAAGTCATTGTGGTTTTGATGCATAGGTAAGAATGGTTCTTGCTAGAAGCCCGTAGCAGCCACGTAAAACTTGCAACAACAAAGTAGAGGACGTCTAACTTGTTTTTGCAGGGCATGTTGTGATGTGATATGGTCAAGATATAACGATATATAAATTGTTGTATGAGATGATCATGTTTTGTAAAAGTTATCGGCAACTGGCAGGAGCCATATGGTTGTCACTTTATCGTATGAAATGCAATCGCCATGTAATTGCTTTACTTTATCACTAAGCGGTAGTGATAGTTGTAGAAGCAATAGTTGGCGAGATGACAATTATGCTACGATGGAGATCAAGGTGTCAAGCTGGTGACGATGGTGATCATGACGGTGCTTTGGAGATGGAGATCAAAGGCACAAGATGATGATGGCCATATCATATCACTTATATTGATTGCATGTGATGTTTATCCTTTATGCATCTTATTTTTCTTAGTACGGTGGTGGCATTATAAGATCATCTCTCACTAAATTTCAAGGTATACATGTTCTCCCTGAGTATGCACCGTTGCTACAGTTCGTCGTGCCAAGACACCACATGATGATTGGGTGTGATAAGCTCTGCGTTCACAAACATTGGGTGCAAGCCAGTTTTGCACAAGAAGAATACTCAGGTTAAACTAGACGAGCCTAGCATATACAGATATGACCTCGGAACACTAACACCGAAAAGTCGAGCATGAATCATATAGTAGATATGATCAACATAGTGATGTTCACCATTGAAAACTTCTCCATCTCACGTGATGATTGGACATGGTTTAGTTGATATGGATCACGTGATCATTTAGATGACTAGAGGGATGTCTATCTAAGTGGGAGTTCTTAAGTAATATAATTAATTGAACTTTAATTTATCATGAACTTAGTGCCTGATAGTATTTTGCATGTCTATGTTGTTGTAGATAAATGGCCCGTGCTATTGTTCCTTTGAATTTTAATGCATTCCTAGAGAAAGCTAAGTTGAAAGATTATGGTAGCAACTACATGGACTGGGTCCGTAACTTGAGGATTATCCTCATTGCTACACAGAAGAATTACGTCCTGGAAGCACCGCTAGGTGCAAAGCCCGCTGCAGGAGCAACTCCCGATGTTATGAACATCTGGCAGAGCAAAGCTGATGACTACTCAATAGTTCAGTGTGCCATGCTTTACGTCTTAGAATCGGGACTTCAACGATGTTTTGAATATCATGGAGCATTTGAGATGTTCCGGGAGTTGAAGTTAATATTTCAAGAAAATGCCCGGATTGAGAGATATGAAGTCTCCAATAAGTTCTACAACTGCAAAATGGAGGAGAATAGTTCTGTCAGTGAACATATACTCAGAATGTCTGGTACCACAACCACTTGACTCAACTGGGAGTTAATCTTCCTGATGATAGTGTCATTGACAGAGTTCTTCAATCACTGCCACCAAGCTATAAAAGCTTTGTGATGAACTATAATATGCAGGGGATGGATAAGACAATTCCCGAGCTCTTCGCAATGCTAAAGGCTGCGGAGGTAGAAATCAAAAAGGAGCATCAGGTGTTGATGGTCAACAAGACCACTAGTTTCAAGAAGAAGGGCAAAGGGAAGAAGGGGAACCTCAAGAAGAACAGCAAGCAAGTTGTTCCTCAAGTGAAGAAGCCCAAGTTTGGACCTAAGCCTGAGACTAAGTGCTTCTACTGCAAAGGGACTAGTCACTTGAAGCGGAACTGCCCCAAGTATTTGGTGGATAAGAAGGATGGCAAAGTGAAAGGTATATTTGATATACATGTTATTGATGTGTACCTTACTAATGCTCACAGTAGCGCCTGGGTATTTGATACTGGTTCTGTTGCTCATATTTGCAACTCGGAACAGGGGCTACGGATTAAGCGAAGATTGGCTAAGGACAAGGTGACGATGCACGTGGGAAATGGTTCCAAAGTCGATGTGATTGCGGTCGGCACGCTACCTCTACATCTACCTTCGGGATTAGTTTTAGACCTGAATAATTGTTATTTGGTGCCAGCGTTAAGCATGAATATTATATCTAGATCTTGTTTGATGCGAGACGGTTATTCATTTAAATCAGAGAATAATGGTTGTTCTATTTATATGAGTAATATCTTTTATGGTCATGCACCCTTGATGAGTGGTCTATTTTTATTGAATCTCGATAGTAGTGATACACATATTCATAGTATTGAAGCCAAAAGACATAAGTTTAATAATGATAGTGCAACTTATTTGTGGCCCTGCCGTTTAGGTCATATTGGTGTAAAGCGCATGAAGAAACTCCACGCTGATGGGCTTTTGGAATCACTTGATTATGAATCACTTGATGCTTGCGAACCATGACTCATGGCCAAGATGACTAAGACTCCATTCTCCGGAACAATGGAGCGAACAACAAACTTATTGGAAATAATATATACTGATATATGTGGTTTGATGAGTGTTGATGCCCGCGACGGGTATCGTTATTTTCTAACCTTCACAGATGATTTAAGCAGATATGGGTATATCTACTTAATGAAACATAAGTCTCAAACATTTGAAAAGTTCAAAGAATTTCAGAGTGAAGTGGAAAATCATCGTAACAAGAAAATTAAGTTTCTACGATCTGATTGTGGAGGTAAATATTTGAGTTATGAGTTTGGTCTTCATTTGAAAGAATGTGGAATAGTTTCACAACTCACGCCACCTGGAACACCACAGCGTAATGGTGTGTCTTACTAATTTAGCGCTATCATTTTGGGGTTATGCTTTAGAGATGGCTGCATTCACGTTAAATAGGGAACCATCGAAATCCGTTGAGACGACACCATTTGAACTGTGGTTTGGCAAGAAACCCAAGTTGTCGTTTCTTAAAGTTTGGGGCTGCGATGCTTATGTGAAAAAGCTTCAACCTGATAAGCTCGAACCCAAATCGGAGAAATGTGTCTTCATAGGATACCCAAAGGAGACAGTTGGGTACACCTTTCATCACAGATTCGAAGGCAAGATTTTCGTTGCTTAGAATGGATCCTTTCTAGAGAAGGATTTTCTCTCAAAAGAAGTGAGTGGGAGGAAAGTAGAACTTGATGAGGTAACTATACCTTCTCCCTTATTGGAAAGTAGTTCATCACAGAAATTAGTTCCAGTGATTCCTACATCAATTAGTGAGGAAGCTAATGATGATGATCATGAAACTTCTGATCAAGTTACTACCGAACCTCGTAGGTCTACCAGAGTGAGATCCGCACCAGAGTGGTACGGTAATCCTCTTCTGGAGGTCATGTTACTTGACCATAACGAACCTACAAACTATGAGGAAGCGATGATAAGCCCAGATTCCGCAAAATGGCTTGAGGCCATGAAATTTGAGATGGGATCCATGTATGAGAAAAGTACGGACTTTGGTTGACTTGCCCGATGATCGGCAAGCAATAGAGAATAAATGGATCTTCAAGAAGAATACTGACATTGACGGTAATGTTACTGTCTACAAAGCTCGACTTGTTATGAAAGGTTTTCGACAAGTCCAAGGAGTTGACTACGATGAGATCTTCTCACCTATAGCGATGCTTAAGTCTGTCTGAATCATGTTAGCAATTGCCGCATTTCATGATTATGAAATTTGGCAAATGGCTATCAAAACTGCATTCCTCATAGATGCAACCAGAAGGTTTTCTCGATCCAAAGTGGCTAACAAAGTGTGCAAGCTCCAGCGATCCATTTATGGACTGGTGCAAGCCTCTCGGAGTTGGAATATACGCTTTGATAGTGTGATCAAAGCATATGGTTTCTGTTGGGGAACGCAGTAATTTCAAAAAAAATCCTACGCACACGCAAGATCTATCATGGTGATGCATGCTACCTCTTGATCATGCATTGGTTTTCCCTTGAAGACGAAAGGGTGATGCGGTCAAGCAACGTAAGTATTTCCCTTGGTTTTTGAGAACCAAGGTATCAATCCAGTAGGAGACCACGCGCGAGTCACCTCGTACCTACACAAACAAATACGAACCTCGCAACCAACGTGATAAAGGGGTTGTCAATCCCTTCATGGCCACTTGCAAGAGATAGATCTAATAGAGATAATGATAATAAGATAAATATTGTTGGTATTTTTATGATATAGATTGAAAGTAAAGATTGCAAAATAAAATAGATTGGAAACTTATATGATGGAGAATAGACCTGGGGGGCATAGGTTTCACTAGTGGCTCTCTCAAGATAGCATAAGTATTACAGTGGGTGAACAAATTACTGTCGAGCAATTGATAGAAAAGCGAATAATTATGAGAATATCTAGGTATGATCATGTATATATGCATCATGTCCGTGACAAGTATACCGACTCCTGCCTGCATCTACTACTATTACTCCACACATCGACCGCTATCCAGCATGCATCTAGAGTATTAAGTTCATAAGAATAGAGTAACGCTTTAAGCAAGATGACATGATGTAGAGGGATAAACTCATGCAATATGATGTAAACCCCATCTTTTTATCCTTGATGGCAACAATACAATACATGTCGTTTTCCCTTTTTGTCAATGGGATCGAGCACCGCAAGATTAAACCCAAAGCTAAGCACTTCTCCCATTGCAAGAAAGATCAATCTAGTAGGCCAAACCAAACTGATAATTCGAAGAGACTTGCAAAGATAACCAATCATACATAAAAGAATTCAGAGAAGATTCAAATATTGTTCATAGATAATCTTGATCATAAACACACAATTCATCGGATCTCGACAAACACACCGCAAAAAGAGTTACATCGAATAGATCTCCAAGAGAATTGAGGAGAACTTTGTATTGAGATCCAAAGAGAGAGAAGAAGCCATCTAGCTAATAACTATGGACCCGAAGGTCTGAGGTAAATTACTCACACATCATCGAAGGGGCCATGGAGTTGATGTAGGGGCCCTCCGTGATCAATGCCCCCTTCGGCGGAGCTCCAGAAAAGGCCCCAAGATGGGATCTCTTGGGTATAGAAGGTTGTGGTGGTGGAAATAGGGTTTGGTTGTGCTCCTGGATGTTTTCTGGGTATGTGAACATATATAGGAGGAAGAAGTAGGTCGGTTGAGCCACGAGGGGCCCACGAGGGGGAGGGCGCGCCCAGGGGGTAGCCTCGCACCCCTACCTCGTGGCCTCCTCGTTGATTGCTTGACGTCCACTCCAAGTCCTCTGGATCACGTTTGTTCCAAAAATCACGCTCCCGGAGGTTTCATTCCGTTTGGACTCCATTTGATATTATTTTTCTGCGAAACATTGAAATAGGAAAAAAAACAGCAATTTGGGCTGGGCCTCCGGGTAATAGGTTAGTCCCAAAAAATATAAAAGTGTAAAATAAAGCCCATTAACATCCAAAACAGATAATATAATAGCATGGAACAATCAAAAATTATAGATACGTTGGAGACGTGCCAAGCATCCCCAAGCTTAATTCATGCTCATCCTTGAGTAGGTAAATGATAAAAACAGAATTTTTGATGTGGGATGCTTTCTAGAATATTATTCAATGTATTTTTCTCTATTGTGGCATGAATGTTCAGATCCGAAAGATTCAAGATAAAAGTTTATTGTTGACATAAAAATAGTAATACCCAAGTATGCTAATCAAGCAATTATGTCTTATCAAAATACTATATCCAAAGAAAACTTATCCCTACAAAGTCATATAGTTTGGCCATGCTTCATTTTCGTCACACAAAATGCTCTCATCATGCACAACCTCGATGACAAGCCAAGCAATTGTTTCATACTTAGCCTTTTCAAACTCTTTCAACTTTTACGCAATAGATGAGCGCGAGCTATGGACATAGCACTATGGGTGGAATAGAATATGATGATTGAGGTTATGTGAGAAGACAAAAAAGGAGAAAGTCTCACATTGACGCGGCTAATCAATGGGCTATGGAGATGCCCACCAATTGATGTCAATGCAAGGAGTAGGGATTGCCATGCAACAGATGCACTAGAGCTATAAATATATGAAAGCTCATCAAAGAAACTAAGTGGGTGTGCATCCAACTCGCTTGCTCACGAAGACCTAGGGCATTTGAGGAAGCCCGTCATTGGAATATGCAAGCCAAGTTCTATAATGAAAAATTCCCACTAGTATATGAAAGTGACAAAATAAGAGACTCTCTATCATAAAGATCATGGTGCTACTTTGAAGCACAAGTGTGGAAAAAGGATAGTAACATTGTCCATTCCCTCTTTTACTCTGATTTTTTTATTTGAGCCTTCTTTTTTTTTCTTTTGGCCTCTTTTCTTTTTTCTTTTTTTTCCGGCCAGAGTCTCATTCCGACTTGTGGGGGAATCATAGTCTCCATCATCCTTTCCTCACATGGGACAATGCTCTAATGATGATCATCACACTTTTATTTTCTTACAACTCAAGAATTACAACTCGATACTTAGAAAAAAATATGACTCTATGTGAATGCCTCCAGCGGTGTACCGGGATATGCAATGAATCAAGAGTGACATGTATGAAAATTATGAACGGTGGCTTTGCCACAAATACGATGTCAACTACATGATCATGCATGGCAATATGACAATGATGAAGCGTGTCATAATAAATGGAACAGAGGAAAGTTGCATGGCAATATATCTCAGAATGGCTATGGAAATGCCATGATAGGTAGGTATGATGACTGTTTTGAGGAATATATAAGGAGGATTATGTGTGATAGAGCGTATCATATCATGGGGTTTGGATGCACCGGCGAAGTTTGCACCAACTCTCAAGGTGAGAAAGGGCAATGCACGGTACCAAAGAGGCTAGCAATGATGGAAGTGTGAGAGTGCGTATAATCCATGGACTCAACATTAGTCATAAAGAACTCACATACTTATTGCAAAAATCTACAAGTCATCAAAACCAAGCATTACTCGGATGCTCCTAGGGGGGTAGATTGGTAGGAAAAGACCATCGCTCGTCCCCGACTGCCACTCACAAGGAAAGCAATCAAAGAACACCCCATGCTTAAAATTTGTCACATAATGTTTACCATACGTGCATGCTACGGGACTTTGCAACTTCAACACAAGTATTCATCAATTTCACAATTACTCAACTAGCACACCTCTAATATTACCACCTTTATATCTCAAAACCATCTATCAAGCATCCAACTTCTCTTAGCATTTAAATTTATAACCAAAGTGAATTACCATGCTATTATAAAGGACTCTCAAAATGATATAAGTGAAGCATGAGAGATCAATTATTTCTATAAAATAGAACCACCTCCGTGCTCTAAAAGATATAAGCGAAGCACTAGAGCAAAAATTATCCAACTCAAAAGATATAAGTGAAGCACATAGAGTATTCTAATAAATGCCAATTCATGCATGTCTCTCCCAAAGGTGAGTACAGAAAGGATGAGTGTGGTAAACTAAAAATCAAAGACTCAAATCATACAAGACGCTCCAAGCAAAACACATATCATGTGGCGAATAAAAATATAGCTCCAAGTAAAGTTACCGATGGACGAAGACGAAAGAGGGGATACCTTCCGGGGCATCCCCAAGCTTAGCCTTTTGGTTGTCCTTGGATTTTACCTTGGGGTGCCTTGGGCATCCCAAAGCTTAGGCTCTTGCCACTCCTTGTTCCATAATCCATCAAATCTTTACCCAAAACTTGAAAACTTCACAACACAACACTTAAAAGAAAATCTCCGTGAGCTCCATTAGTAAAAGAAAACAAACCACCACTTCAAGGTACTGTAATGAACTCATTCTTTATATTGGTGTTAAACCTACTGTATTCCAACTTTTCTATGGTTCATAAACTCTATTACTAGCCATAGATTCATCAAAATAAGCAAACAACACACGGAAAACAGAATCTGTCAAAAACAGAATAGTCTGTAGTAATCTGTAGGTTCTGAATACATCTGGAACCCCAAAAATTCTAAAATAAGTTGCTGGAAGTGACGAATTTATCTATTAATCATCTTCAGAAAGAATTAACTAAATAGCACTCTCCAGTAAAAAATGGTAGCAATTCTCATGAGCGCTAAAGTTTCTGTTTTTTACAGCAAGATCAAAAGGACTTTCCCCAAGTCTTCCCAACGGTTCTACTTGGCACAAACACTAATTAGACACAAAAAACACAACCAAAACAGAGGCTATATAAATTATTTATTACTAAACTGGAACAAAAAGCAAGGAATAAAAATAAAATTGGGTTGCCTCCCAACAAGCGCTATTGTTTAACGCCACTAGCTAGGCATAAAAGCGAGGATTGATCTAAGTATTGCCATCTTTGGTAGGCTATCCATATGTGGCTCTCATAATAGATTCATATGATAATTTAATTTTCTTTCTAGGGAAGTGTTCCATGCCTTTCCTTAACGGAAATTGGAATCTAATATTCCCTTCCTTCATATCAATAATTGCACCAATCGTTCTAAGGAAAGGTCTACCAAGAATAATAGGACATGAAAGATGGCAATCTATATCAAGAATAATGAAATCTACGGGCACATAATTCCTATTTGCAACAATAAGAACATCATTAATCTTTCCCATAGGTTTCTTGATAGTGGAATCCGCAAGGTGCAAGTTTAAAGAAAAATCATCGAATTCACGGAAACCTAGCAAAAATCACACAAAGTTTTTGGGATTGAGGAAACACTAGCACCCAAATCACACAAAGCATGGAATTCATGATCTTTAATTTTTAATTTTAATTGTAGGTTCCCACTCATCATAAAGTTTTCTAGGGATAGAAACTTCCAACTCAAGTTTTTCTTCGTAAGATTGCATCAAAGCATCAAAGATATGTTTAGTAAAAGCTTTATTTTGACTATAAGCATGAGGATAATTTAGCACGGATTGCAACAAGGAAATACAATCTATCAAAGAGCAATTATCATAATTAAATTCCTTGAAATCCAAGATAGTGGGTTCATTGCTATCTAAAGTTTTAACCTCTTCAATCCCACTTTTACCAATTTTTGCATCAAGATCTAAAAACTCCGAACCATTGGGACGCCTTCTAACTAAAGTTGACTCGTCTCCAGTCCCATCATTATCAAGATTCATATTGCAGAACAAAGATTTAACAGGGGACACATCAATAACTTTTAGATCTTCATCATTATTATCATGGAAACTAGAAGAACACGCTTTCACAAAGCAATCTTTTTTAGCACGCATCCTAGCGGTTCTTTCTTTGCACTCATGAATGGAAATTCTCATAGCTTTGAGAGACTCATTGATATCATGCTTAGGTGGACTAGATCTAAGTTTCAAAGAATCAACATCAAGATAATTCTATCCACGTTCCTAGCCAACTCATCAATCTTAGACAATTTTCTTCAATCAAAGCATTGAAAATCTTTTGCGAACTAATAAATTCTTTAATATTAGATTCAAAATCAGAGGGCATCTTATTATAACTTCCATAAGAATTGTTGTAGGAATTACCATAATTATTAGA
The DNA here is from genome assembly GCF_002162155.2 of Triticum dicoccoides. NCBI lineage: Eukaryota > Viridiplantae > Streptophyta > Magnoliopsida > Poales > Poaceae > Triticum > Triticum dicoccoides. Next base: position 541,837,227 of record NC_041384.1, on the reverse strand, counting down.
GGAATTACTAGGAAACGACCTAGAATTAAAATTACCTCTATACGTATTGTTACCAAAAATTTTCCTATCAACAAAATAAAAACCCTAGATTCATTATTATTCTCAATCAAAGTGGACAAAGGCATATCATTAGGATCAGCAGGAGCACTCTTATTAGCAAACTATTTCATAAGTTCATCCATCTTTCCACTCAAAACATTAATTTCTTCAATTGCATGCACCTTTTTACTAGTAGATCTTTCCGTGTGCCATTGAGAATAATTAACCATAATATTATCTAGGAGTTTGGTAGCTTCTCCTAAAGTGATTTCTATAAAAGTGCCTACCACGGCCGAATCTAAAAGATTTCTAGAAGCAAAATTCAATCTGGCATATTTTTTGTATAATCATCCATAAATTCAAACCATGTGTAGGGCAATTACATATCATTAATTTCATCCTCTCCCAAGATTGTGCAACATGCTCATGGTCAAATTGCTTAAAATTCATAATATTGTTTCTAAGAGAGATGATCTTAGCGGGAGGAAAATACTTAGAGATAAAAGCATCTTTGCACTTATTCCATGAATCAATACTATTTTTAGGCAAAGACAAAAACCAAGCTTTAGCACGATCCCTACGCGAAAATGGAAATAGCTTAAGTTTAACAATATCATTATCCACATCTTTCTTCTTTTTCATATCACATAAATCAACAAAGTTGTTTAGATGGGTAGCGGCATCTTCACTAGGAAGGCCAAAAAACGGATTTTTTCATGACAAGATTCAGCAAAGCAGTATTAATTTCACAAGATTTAGCATCGGTAAGAGGAGCAATCGGAGTGCTAATAAAATCATTATTGTTGGTATTGGCAAAGTCACACAATTTAGTATTATCTTGAGCCATTGTGATAAGCAAGAAATCCAACACACAAGCAAACAAGCGAAGAAAAAGCGAACAGAAAGAGAGGGCGAAAGGAAAAGAGGGCGAATACAATGCCAAGGGTGAAGTGGGGGAGAGGAAAATGAGAGGCAAATGGCAAATAATGTAATGCGAAGGATAAGATTTGTGATGGGTACTTGGTATGTATTTACTTGGCGTAGATCTCCCCGGCAACGGCGCTAGAAATCCTTCTTGCTACCTCTTGAGCATGCGTTGGTTTTCCCTTAAAGAGGAAAGGGTGATGCAGCAAAGCAGCATTAGTATTTCTCTCAGTTTTTGAGAACCAAGGTATCAATCCAGTAGGAGACCACGCGCGAGTCACCTCGTACCTACACAAACAAATAAGAACCTCGCAACCAACGCGATAAAGGGGTTGTCAATCCCTTCATGGCCACTTGCAAGAGTGAGATCTGATAGAGATAATGATAATAAGATAAATATTTTTGGTATTTTTATGATATAGATTGAAATTAAAGATTGCAAAATAAAATAGATTGGAAACTTATATGATGGAGAATAGACCCGGGGGCCATAGGTTTCACTAGTGGCTTCTCTCAAGATAGCATAAGTATTACGGTGGGTGAACAAATTACTGTCGTGCCATTGATAGAAAAGCGAATAATTATGAGAATATCTAGGTATGATCATGTATATAGGCATCCCGTCCGTGACAAGTAGACCGACTCCTTCCTGCATCTACTACTATTACTCCACACATCGACCGCTATCCCGCATGCATCTAGAGTATTAAGTTCATAAGAATAGAGTAACGCTTTAAGCAAGATGACATGATGTAGAGGGATAAACTCATGCAATATGATGTAAACCCCATCTTTTTATCCTCGATGGCAACAATACAATACATGTCGTTTCCCTTTCTGTCACTAGGATCGAGGACCGCAAGATTGAACCCAAAGCTATGCACTTCTCCCATTGCAAGAAAGATCAATCTAGTAGGCCAAACCAAACTGATAATTCAAAGAGACTTGCAAAGATAACCAATCATACATAAAAGAATTCAGAGAAGATTCAAATATTGTTCATAGATAATCTTGATCATAAACCCACAATTCATCGGATCTCGACAAACACACCGCAAAAAGAGTTACATCAAATAGATCTCCAAGAGAATCGAGGAGAACTTTGTATTGAGATCCAAAGGTCAAGCTAATAACTATGGACCCGAAGGTCTGAGGTAAACTACTCACACATCATCGGAGGGGCCATGGAGTTGATGTAGAGGCCATCTCTGATCAACGGCCCCTCCGGCGGAGCTCCGGAAAAGGCACCAAGATGGGATCTCTTGGGTACAGAAGGTTGCGGCGGTGGAAATAGGGTTTGGTGGTTCTCCTAGATGTTTTCGGGGTATGTGAACATATATAGGAGGAAGAAGTAGGTCGGTTGAGCCATGAGGGGCCCACGAGGGGGGAGGGCACGCCCAGGGGGTAGGTGCGCCCCCTGCCTCGTGGCCTCCTTGTTGATTGCTTGACGTCCACTCCAAGTCCTCTGGGTCACGTTTGTTCCAAAAATCACGCTCCCGAAGGTTTCATTCCATTTGGACTCCGTTTGATATTCTTTTTCTGCGAAACACCGAAATAGACAAAAAAACAGCAATTTGGGTTGGGCCTCCGGTTAATAGGTTAGTCCCAAAAATAATATAAAAGTGTAAAATAAAGCCCATTAACATCCAAAACAGATAATATAATAGCATGGAACAATCAAATATCATAGATATGTTGGAGACGTATCAATGCATAGCAGCGAGAGGGAAGAGTGTTGTCCACGCACCCTATGACAACGCGGTTGATGAAGTCGTACGTCTTCACGGTCCGACCGATCCTAGTACCAAAAGTACGACACCTCCGCGATCTGCGCACGTTCGGCTCAGTGACGTCCCACGAACTCTTGATCTAGCTGACTGTCGAGGGAGAGCTTCGTCAGCACGACGGCATGATGACGGTGATGATGAAGCTACCGGCGCAGGGCTTCGCCTAAGCACTTCGACAATATGACCAAGGTGTATTATGGTGGAGGGGGCCACCGCACACAGCTAAAAGCAATCAACTTGTGTGTTCTAGGGTGCCCCCTGCCCCCGTATATAAAGGAGCGAGGGGGAGGCCGACCGACCCTAGGGGCGCGCCAAGGGAGGAGGAATCCTCCTCCTAGTAGGAGTAGGATTCCTCCTTTCCTAGTCCTACTAGGAGGAGAAGGGGAAAGAAGGAAAGGAGAGGAAGAGGAGAAGGAAAGGGGGGGGGGGCGCCCCCCTCCCTAGTCCAATTCGGACTCCCTATAGGGAGGGGGCGCGGCTGCCCCTTGTGGGCTGCCTCCCCTCTTCCCTATGGCCCATGTAGGCCCAATCTTTCCCTAGGGGGTTCCGGTAACCCCCCGGCACTCCGGTTTTTTCCGAAATCACCCGAAACACTTCCGGTTTCCGAATATAGCCGTCCAATATATTAATACTTATGTCTCGACCATTTCGAGACTCCTCGTCATGTCTGTGATCATATCCGGGACTGTGAACTACCTTCGGTACAACAAAACACATAAACTCATAATACCAATCGTCATTGAATGTTAAGCGTGCGAACCCTACGGGTTCGAGAACTATGTAGACATGACCGAGAGATGTCTCTGGTCAATAACCAATAGCGGAACCTGGATGTTCATATTGGCTCCCAAAAATGCTACGAAGATCTTTATCGGTCAAACCGCATAACGACATACGTTGTTCCCTTTGACATCAGTATGTTACTTGCCGAGATTCGATCGTCAGTATCTCAATACCTAGTTCAATCTCATTAGTGGCAAGTCTCTTTACTCGTTCCGTAATGCATCATCCCGCAACTAACTCATTAGTCACATTGCTTGCAAGGCTTATAGTGATGTGCATTACCGAGAGGGCCCTATGATACCTCTCCAATATTCAGAGTGACAGATCCTAATCTCGATCTATGCCAACTCAACAAACACCATCGGAGACACCTATAGAGCATCTTTATAGTCACCCAGCTACATCGTGATGTTTGATAGCACACTAAGTGTTCCTCCAGTATTCGGGAGTTGCATGATCTCATAGTCATAGGAACATATATAAGTTACGGAGAAAGCAATAGCAACAAATTAAACGATCATCATGCTAATCTAACGGATGGGTCAAGTCAATCACATCATTCTCTAATGATGTGATCCCGTTAATCAGGTGACAACTCTTGTCTATGGTCAGGAAACATAACCATCATTGATTCAACGAGCTAGTCAAGTAGAGGCATACTAGTGACACTCTATTGGTCTATGTATTCAAGCACTAAGTTTCCGGTTAATACAATTCTAGCATGAATAATAAACATTTATCATGATATAAGGAAGTATAAATAACAAATTTATTATTGCCTCCAGGGCATATTTCCTTCAGTTTTATATAGACTTTTGGACAAACCTGTATTTACAAGAAAGTGAGTGGGAGCTCTGTAGCATTCCTGATATTATATGTGGATGACATATTGTTGATCGCAAATGATACTGAATTTCTGAATGGCACAAAAGGATACTTGAATAAGAATTTTTCAATGAAAGACCTCGGTGAAGCTGCTTATATATTGGGCATCAAGATCTATAGAGATACATCAAGACGCTTAATTGGACTTTCCCAAAGCACATACGTTGACAAAGTTTTGAAGAAGTTCAAAATGGATTAGTCAAAGAACGGGTTCTTGCCTGTGTTACAAGGTGTAAAGTTGAGTCCGACTTAGTGCTCGACCACTGCAGAAGATAGAGAGAAAATGAAAGTCATTCCCTATGCCTCAACCATAGGTTCTATCATGTATGGAATGCTGTGTACCAGACCTGATATGAGCCTTGCTATTAGTTTAGCAGGGAGGTACCAAAGTAATCCAGGAGTGGATCACTAGACGGCGGTCAAGAACATCCTGAAATACTTGAAAAGGACTAAGGATATGTTTATCATTCATAGAGGTGACAAAGAGCTCGTCGTAAACGGTTACGTCGATGCAAGCTTTGACACTGGTCCGGATGACTCTAAGTCACAAACCGGATACGTATTTTTTTGAATGGTGGAGCTGTCAGTTGGTGCAGTTTTAAGCAAAGCGTCGTGGCGGGATCTACGTGTGAAGCAGAATACATAGCTGCTTCGGAAGCAGCAAATGAAGGAGTCTGGATGAAGGAGTTCATATCCAATCTGGGTGTAATACCAAGTGCATCGGGTCCAATGAAAATCTTTTGTGACAATACTGGTGCAATTACCTTGGCAAAGGAATCCAGATTTCACAAGAGAACCAAGCACATCAAGAGACACTTCAATTCCATCCGCGATCAAGTCAAGGCGGGACACATAGAGATTTGCAAGATACATACGGATCTGAATGTTTCAGACCCGTTGACTAAACCTCTCTCACGAGAAAAACATGATCAACACCAAGACTCCATGGGTGTTAGAATCATTACTATGTAATCTAGATTATTGATTCTAGTGCAAGTGGGAGACTGAAGGAAATATGCCCTAGAGGCAATAATAAAGTTGTTATTTATATTTCCTTATATCATGATAAATATTTATAATTCATGCTAGAATTGTATTAACCGGAAACTTAGTACATGTGTGAATACATAGGCAAACAGAGTGTCCCTAGTATGCCTCTACTTGACTAGCTCATTAATCAAAGATGGTTAAGTTTCCTAGCCATAGACATGTGTTGTCATTTGATGAATGGGATCACATCATTAGAGAATGATGTGATGGACAAGACCCATTCGTTAGCTTAGCACTATGATCGTTTAGTTTATTGCTATTGCTTTCTTCAGGACTTATACATGTTCCTATAACTATGAGATTATGCAACTCCCGAATACCGGAGGGACACTTAGTGTGCTATCAAACGTCACAACATAACTGGGTGATTATAAATATGCTCTATAGGTGTCTCCGATGGTGTTTGTTGACTTGGCATTGATCGAGAATAGGATTTGTCACTCCGATTGTCGGAGAGGTATCTCTGGGCCCTCTCACTAATGCACATCACTATGAGCCTTGCAATCAATGTGACTAATGAGTTAGTTGCGGGATGATGCATTACGGAATGAGTAAAAAGACTTTCCGGTAACGAGATTGAACTAGGTATGATGATACGGACGATCGAATCTCGGGCAAGTAACATACCGATGACAAAGGGAACAACGTATGTTGTTATGCGGTTTGACCGATAAAGATCTTCGTAGAATATGTAGGAACCAATATGAGCATCCAAGTTCCACTATTGGTTATTGACCGGAGATGTGTCTCGGTCATGTCTACATAGTTCTCGAACCCATAGGGTCTGCACGCTTACGGTCGATGATGATTTGTATTATGAGTTTATGTGACTTGATGACCGAAGGTTTGTTTGGAGTCCCGGATGAGATCACGGATGTGACGAGGAGTCTCGAAATGGTCGAGACATAAAGATTCATATATTGTAAGGTTACATTCGGACACCGGAATGGTTCGGGTCGTTTCGGAGTACCGGGGGTTACCGGAACCCCCCCCCCCCTCGGGAAGTTATTGGGCCTCATGGGCCTAGTGGTGGAAGAGAGGAGGCAGACCAAGGAGTGGCGCGCGCCCCCCTAGCACAAATCAAATTCGACTAGGGCTAGGGGGCCGGCCCCCTTTCCTTGTCTTCTCCTACTCCTTCCCCCTTCTCCTTGTGGAAGTAGGAAAGGGGGGGGGGCGAATCCTACTTGGAGTAGGACTCCCCCCTTGGGTGCGCCACCCTTGGCTGGCCTCCTCCTCCCTCCCCCTTTATATACGTGGGAGGGGGGCACCCCATAGACACATAAGTTTGTATTTACCCGTGTGCGGTGCCCCCCTCCAAAGTTTCACACCTTGGTCATATCGTCGTAGTGCTTAGGTGAAGCCCTGCACTGGTAAATTCATCATCACCGTCACCATGTCGTCGTGCTAACGAAACTCTCCCTCAGCCTCAACTAGATCAAGAGTTCGAGGGACGTCACTGAGCTGAATGTGTGCAGATCGCGGAGGTGACGTGCATTCGGTACTTGATCGGTTGGATCGCGAAGACGTTCGACTACATCAACTGCGTTACTAAACGCTTCCGCTTTCGGTCTACAAGGGTATGCAGACACACTCTCCTCTCTCGTTGCTATGCATCTCCTAGATAGATCTTGCGTGATCGTAGGTAAATTTTTTGAAATACTGCGTTCCCCAACAGTAATCGGCAGTACTAGTCACCCACATGTACCAATCTGAGGTTCCTGTACAAATATTGAACACAAGAGATGAACTACGGTTTGAGAGGAGATGGTGTTGTTGAAGATGTTGATGGAGATTGGCCTCTCAAAGATGTGAGGGTTGTTGGTGATGACGATGGCTTCGATTTCCCCTTTGGGAGGGAAGTTCCCTAGGCGGAATCACTTCTCTAGAGGGCAAAAGTGCTCATGCCCAAGTTCCGCCTCGAGACGGCGGTGCTCCATCCTGAAAGTACTCTCCTTATTTTTCTAGGTCAAAATGACCAATATACCAGAAGATGGGCACCGAAGGTGGGCTGGACTGTGCACAACCCACCAGGGCGCGTCTGGGGGGCCTGGCACGCCCTGGTGTCTTGTGCTCACCAGGTGGCCCCCTACAGTAGTTATTTGCTCCAGTATTTTCATATATTCCAAAATAATTGTCCGTAAATAGGTGCCCAGACGTAGGTTTTTCAGGTCCAGAATTCCGACTGACGGTATTCAACCTCTTTGTATAAACCTGGCATATTATGAGAGAAAAGGCATTATAATTACCCCATAAAGCATTATTATGCATAAAAACATTATAAATAATGGTAGGAAAACATGATGCAAAATGAACGTATCAACTCCCCCAAGCTTAGACCTCACTTGTCCTCAAGCGAAAAATCGATATCGAAAAACATGCCCACATGCTTAGAGAGAGAGGTTTTGATAAACACAAAATATGGGCATAGAAGCATCATGCTTATTATTGTACCAACAACAAACTTTCTCATAGAACTTTATCACATAACTTTATCATATAACTTCTCATGAACAAGTAACAATTCATCACAAGCATAAACTCTATTGAAAACCAACAAACTATGTTCTCAGTCAACTTTGCAACTACAATTTATTATCTTTTCAGGAAGGGTCTCGTATCGGAGCCTTTTGGCAAGCTCACATACTCAACCATCATTTAGTCTTCTATGATTGCTAACACTCACCGCATACACATGAGAAAAAAGTTTCAATCGGACACACAGAAATATAGGGGCTTATAGTTTTTCCTCCCAACTTATTTACCTCAAGGGTGATGTCAACAATAATAACTCATTCTCACTCATATCCAACTGCATATATGTGCCTAGATCTTTCCTCACCACATGATGCTTGCAAAAAGAGAAAATAAAAAGGAATAGGGAAGAATACTTTGACTCTTGCATAAAAGTAAATACATAAAAGTTAAAGATAGACCCTTCGTAGAGGGAAGAAGAGGTTGTCATGCGCTTTTCGGTTTGTATGCTCAATCTCTTAGTGCAAAATAACGTCACGTTATATTGCCCCTTATGATAGCAACCTTTATTATGCAGTCTATCGCTTTTATTACTTTTCCATCACAAGTTCGTACAACGCTCAATTTTCTCTTACACTAAATGATCCAACACATTTAGAAGCAATTTTTATTGCCTTTTTACACCGATGAGAACTTACTTGAAGGATCTTACTCAATACATAGGTAGGTATGGTGTACTCTCAAAATAAGATTTTGGGTTTAAAGGTTTTTGGACGCACAAGTAGTATCTCTACTTAGTGCAGAATTTTTGGCTAGCAAAGATATTGAGCAAGACCGCATGTTAAAGGATCTATGACAGTATAAATTCTATGTGAATATGAACAAATATAAATCATTACGTTGTCTTCCTTGTCCAACATCAACAATTTTGGCATATAATATTTTGATGGGGGCTCACAATCATAAAAGATGTCCAAGATAGTGTATTTGCATGTGAATGTTCTCTTCCCTTATTAATTCTGTCATGAATTGCTTCATTGACCAATGCTATGTTTGCCAACTTTAAATTTTTTTTACCACTTATACTTTTCCTTATGTGATGTCATTACTTAACATAAGATTAGCATATGATCTTTTTCATTATTTCCTTTTCTTTTTATTGAAACAAAAAGGTAAAGAAACCAAACTCAAATAGCTCTTTATTATATCTCACACACGATTACATAGATAGATAGGCCAGGCACTCGAAAATAAATCGAACTAATCTTTTATTCAACGAATTCTTAAGATAACTAAAGATCAAACTAAGATAGGTAAAGGCAAAGAAAGTGGTGGTGATACGATACCGGGTCACCTCCCCCAAGATTGGCACAAGCCAAGGGGAGTGCCCATACCCGTTGCTCAAGTCTCCTCGGGTGTTGAAGATGATGATGGTGGTGGTGATGAGGTAGTGGCAAGCTTATCGTCCGGCTTCCATGGAAGCGGCTCGCCATCATAAGAGGAAGCACGAGCCTCGCGAGTCCTACAACTGGCAGCCAAACTCATACCTTTAAATCTTGCCTCATATTCAAAGACTTGATTTTGGAGATCATAGATTTGGCTTTGCAGAAAGTTGACTTGCTCGTTGAGGGTGAAGATGATGTCCTTCATGGATCGGCCATTCACCTTGTGATGATGGGTGAAATCCGTAATCATTAGGTGATTGGTACTGAGTCCGCACTCCACCATCCACTTTCACTTGAAGACGTCTTGCTCCATAGCTTCAAGACTGGCCTCCACGGTTCCCATCTTCTTGGGCCCTTGAACATCCGGAATGTGGAGCATCCCCTGACGCATCTCAAGAACTTGTCCTTAGAGGAACTTGATGCGGCCATAGCGATCTAGATCTGACAGAAAACAACAAGAAACAAGAATAGAGGATTTATTTGCGATACAGTGGTCAATACGTTCGGGGGGTATATAAAGTTTTTTATCTTGGGAAACAAGCAAAACGGAAGGAAAACAGAGTCGGGAAGGTTCCCGAGGTGGGCGCAACCCACCTGGGTGCACTAGGCAAGGCAGGCGCGCCCTGGTGTCTTATGCCCTCTTCGGTTGCCTTCCTGGTTATTTCTTATTTTCCAAATTTTTGTAATATTCCAAAACTGGCAGAAAATATTTTTTGGATTTTTCGGAGTCCGTTTACTTACCGTATCACGTACCTCCTCTTTTTCAGGATTCTGGAGTGTTCCAGAATGTTTATTTTATGTGCTCCTCTGGTGTCATGGTTTGAATAATATTGCTTTCAACATTAATAGGTGTACTTGAGATATAGTGTTTAATTATTTGCCCATTGGCCACCTTCCGGTTAGTACCTTCGGTATTATTAATTTTGATAGCTCTAGAGCAATAGAGCTCTTCGATAATATACGGTCCTTCACATTTTGAAAGAAGTTTTCCTAGAAAGAATCTAAAACGAGAGTTGTACAAAAGAACATATTCCCCAACTTTGAATTCCCGTTTTTGGATTTTATCATGCCATCTTTTAACTTTTTCTTTAAATAATTTGGCATTTTCATTAGCTTGGGTTCTCCATGCATCTAGTGAGCTAATATCAAATAACCTCTTTTCACCGGCAAGTTTGAAATCATAATTAAGTTCTTTAATTGCCCAATATGCTTTATGTTCTAACTCAAGAGGTAAATGACAAGCTTTTCCATAAACCATTTTAAGGAGACATACCCATAGCATTTTTATAAGTTGTTCTGTAGGTCCAAACTGCATCATCTAATTTCTTAGACCAATTCTTTTTCGGGACCTATTGACAGTCTTTTGTAATATTAGTTTTATTTATATATTATAAGTTCAACTTGACCACTAGATTGAGGATGATAGGGGAATGCAATTACATGGTTAACATCATACTTAGCAAGCATTTTGCGGAAAGTACCATGAATAAAGTGTGAAGCACCATCGGTCATTAAATATCTAGGGACTCCAAACCTTAGGAAAATAACTTACTTAAGCATTTTATTAGAGGTGTTGTGATCAGCACTACTAGTTGGAATAGCTTCTACCCACTTAGTAACGTAATCAACAACAACAAAAATATGTGTATACCCATTAGAGGAAGGAAAAGGCCCCATGTAATCGAAACCCCAGACATCAAATGGTTCAACAACAAGAGAATAATTCATAGCCATTTCCTGACGCTTACCAATATTACCAATTCTTTGCCATTCATCACAATGTAAAACAAACTTACGGGCATTCTTGAAGAGAGTAGGCTAATAAAAGCCAGATTGCAATACCTTGTGAGCAATTCTATCTCCCGCATGATGTCCTCCGTAAGGTTCGAAATGACATTTCCGTAGGATTTGTTCATGTTCATGCTCAGGTACACAACGTCTAATAATACCATCTACTCCTTCTTTATAAAGATGTGGGTCATCCAAAAAGTAATGTCTTAAATCATCGAACATTTTTTCTTTTGTTGGTGAAAGGATCTAGATGATGACTAGAGGGGGGGGGGGTGAATATGGTTTTAAAACTTTTACGGATTTGGCTTGATCCTAATGTGGACTTAAACTAATAGATACTTTTCAAGCACAAATCCTAAATATGCTAGGATCAACTAAGTGCACCAACAACCTATGCTAAACAAGATAGGCACTTAAGCAAACTAGCAAGCACAAACTATATCACAAGATATGGAAATGTAGGAACAACTAAGCAATTCAACTAGCACAAGATATATCAATATGAGCAAGTATGAATTGCGGAAAGTAAAGGGTGTGGGTATGAGATAACCACAAGTGGGTCGAGGACGCGGATTTATCTCGAAGTTCACACTCGTGAGAGTGCTAATCTCCATTAGAGAGGTGCCGAAGCCAAAGCTCCGGGGCGTCACCAAGTGACTCACCGTATTCTCCCTTTCGAGTCACCCCCAACGGATGAGCCTCGATTCACTCGGGGTTGGTCTTGAAGGCAACCACCACACCTTTACAATCTTCTCCGGAGCACACCACAAACACGGAAGCTTCCAGAGGAACTTTACCACCTAGGCCACTTCACACCCTTCCCCGGAGCACACCACAAAAGGAAGCTTCCGAAGGAACCTTGGCCACCTAGGCCTCTTCAAAAACTCTTCAATATATTACCAAACCGTCCAGGAGGCAAAAGCCTCCAAGAGTAATAAACTCATGGGCTCTCACTCAAACAAATAGATGCGGGGAGCTCAAACCAATGTAACAAATGCAATATAAGGTCAAGCAACAAATGGTCAACTCAGTCTCTCAATCTCACAAGATGCACTCTCGACAGTAGGAGATTGAAGAGAGGGGATGCAATAGAGGAAATCAACAAATGACTCCAAGATCCATCCAAAAATCCCCCTTCACATAGAGGGGAGATAGGGGTTTTGGAGAGGTGGTATGATGCTCAAAAATTATGTTTTGAAAGTGTATGAACAACCCCCAAAGCGGTGGGGAGGAAGGGCACTTTTATAGCCAACTTCCAAAACTAGCCGTTGGGGCTCCAACGGACACTTCCTAGGCACCCTATGCCCATGTGGGTTGAGACCCCGTGCCCACAGGGTCAAAACCCCGTGCCCACAGGGTACCCAGGACAGCCTGGAGCAGCCCACTAAAACATGCATAACTTTGGCATACAAACTCTGAATTCGATAATCTTGGGCTCATTTTAAAGCTATGGAAAAGCCCAAGGTCCTCCCATGGAGAACCACCAAAGATCGACGAGAAATAATGATGCAAATTATGCAAAGGTTTGAGCTCTCTTTATGCGACGTGATCAAGCTACTCGCCTGAAAGTCCCTCTTGATAGTATGGCTACCAAACCTATAATCTGGTCTCCCTCCAAGCACCATGAGACCGGAAAAACTAGGAAAACCTGATGAACCACAAGTATAGGGATCAATCATAGTCCTTTTGATAAGTAAGCATGTCGTACCTAGCGGGGAGCAGACGGAAATGACAAGTAGTTTTCAGCAAGGTATTCTCTGCAAGCACTGAAATTATAAGTAACGAGTAGTTTGATAGAAAGATAATTTGTAACGAGCAAGTAATGGTAATGGTAACAAAAGTGCAGCAAGGTAGCCCAATCCTTTTGAGGCAAAGGACAGGCCAAAACGGTCTCTTATGATAAGCAAAGCGTTCTTGAGGGTACACGGGAATTTCATCTAGTCAGTTTCATCATGTTGGTTTGATTTGTGTTCGCTACTTTGATAATTTGATATGTGGGTGGACCGTTGCTTAGGTGTTGTTCTTAATTGAACAAACCTCCTACTAATGATTAACCCCCTCGCAAGCATCCGCAACTACGAGAAAAGTATTAAGATAAAATCTAACCATAGCATTAAACTTTTGGATCCAAATTGGTCCCTTACGAAATAGCGCAAAAAATAGGGTTTAAGCTTCTATAACTCTCGCAACCCATCATCCAATAACTACTCCACAATGCATTCCCTTAGGCCCAAATATGGTGAAGTGCCATGTAGTCGACGTTCACATGACACCAGTAAGGGAATCACAACATACGTACCATCAAAATATCGAACACATATCAAGTTCTCATGATTACTTGCAACAAGATTTCTCCCGTGACCTCAAGAACAAAAGTAACTACTCACAAATGATAATCATGCTCAATATCATAGGGGTATTAAATAGTATAATGGAAGAGAACATATAATCTTCCACCAAATAAACCATATAGTAATCAACTACAAGATGTAATCAACGCTACTAGTCACTGATGTCGCTTGAAGCTACGTCGGTATTTCCCCAAAGAGGAAGGGATGATGCATCACAGCGGTGGTAGGTATTTCCCTCAGATATGAAACCAAGGTTATCGAACTAGTAGGAGAACCAAGCAACACAACGTAGACAACCCTTGCACATAAATAACAAATCCTCGCAACCCGACGTGTTAAAGGGGTTGTCAATCCTTTCGAGGAACGGTGCCAGAAATTGGTGTGTGATGAGAAAAGGGTTATAATAGATTGGATAAATAGATCATGAATAAAATAAAGTGTAGACATATATTTTTGGGTTTTTGGATTAATAGATCTAAAAATAAAAGCAAATAAAAATAGATCGCAAAGGCAAATAATATGGGAAAGAAGACCAGGGGGCATAGGTTTCACTAGTGGCTTCTCCCGAGAAAAATAGCAAAGCGGTGGGTGAACAAATTACTGTTGGGCAATTGATAGAACTTCAAATAATTATGACGATATCCAGGAAATGAACATTATATAGGCATCACGTCCAAGATTAGTAGACCGACTCCTGCCTGCATCTACTACTATTACTCCACAGATTGACCGCTATCCAGTATGCATCTAGTGTATTAATTTCATGGAGAAACGGAGTAATGCAATAAGAACGATGACACAATGTAGACAAGTTCTATCTATGTAGAGATAGACCCCATCATTTTATCCTTAGTAGCAACGATACATACGTGTCCTTTCCCTTTCTCTCACCGGGATCAAGTACCGTAAGATCGAACCCAGTACAAAGCACCCCTTCCCATTGCAAGATAAATAGATCAAGTTAGCCAAAAAAACCAAATATCGGAGAAGAAATACGAAGCTATAAGCAATCATGCATAAAAGATATCAAAGAAACTCAAATACTTTCATGGATATAAAAAGATAGATCTGATCATAAACTCAAAGTTCATCGGATCCCAACAAACACACCGCAAAAGAGTTACATCATATGGATATCCAAGAGACCATTGTATTGAAAATCAAGAGAGAGAGAGAGAGAGAGAGAGAGAGAGAGAGAGATGAAGCCATCTAGCTACTAACTACGGACCCAAAGGTCTACAAAGAACTACTCACGCATCACCGGAGAGGCACCAATGGAGGTGGTGAACCCCATCCGAGATGGTGTCTAGATTGGATCTGGTGGTTCTGGACTCTGCGGCAGCTGGATGAATATTTTGTCAGCTCCCCTAGGGTTCTGGAAATATTGGGGTATTTATAGAGCAAAGATGCAGTCCGGGGGCACCCGAGGTGGGCACAACCCACCAGGGCGCGCCTGGGCCTCCTGGTGCTCCCTGGTGCGTTGTGCCCCCCTCGGGGCACCCCCAGGTGCAACCAGGGCCCATTGTGTTCCTTTAGCCCATAAAAATTCTCCGTAAAGTTTAGTGGCATTTGGACTCCGTCTGATATTGATTTTCTGTGATGTAAAAAACACAGAAAAAACAGGAACTGGCCCTTGGAACTACGTCAATAGGTTAGTACAAAAAAATCATATAAAATGATTATAAAACATCCAAGATTGATAATATAACAACATGGAACAATAAAAAATTATAGATACCTTGGATACGTATCACCATCCCCAAGCTTAACTCCTACTCGTCCTCGTGTAGGTAAGTGATAAAAACAGAATTTTTGATGTGGAATGATGCCTATCATGTCATATCATATTATTTTCTTTATAGCATGGACAATTGGACTTTCAGTTGTTTAAAGCAATAGTCTAGTTTCGACATGATAATTTAGATACTCAAGCATATCAACAAGCAACCATGTCTTTCAAAATATTAACGCTAAGATAAGTTATCCCTAGTCCATCATGCTCAAACATTGATCCATTCATGAAACACACTCACATATTAGCTACACCCAATACTTAAGTATGATCATATTGCCTCCTAGTTGGTGCTTTTATAAAAGAAGATGGAGACTCAAATTCAAAAATAAAAATTGCATAAAGTAAAATAAAGACCCTTCGCAGACGGAAGTAGGGATTTGTAGAGGTGCCAAAGCTCAAAGCAAAAAACTTAGAGATAAAAACATTTTGAGAGGTGTATCCATCCCACCAACGAAAATGACTTAGAGTTCCCAATACTTTCCATGCATAGATATATGATAGGAGGTTCCCAAATAGAAAATAAAGTTTATTCCTTTTTCCACCATACTTTCACTTTCCATGGCTAACTGTATCCATGGGTGCCCCCCATACCAACACTTTCCAAGGAATTTATTATTTGACAACATAAAATAAATTCATTTTTTTGCATTTCGGGACTGGGCATCCCTAATACCTTTGCCTTGCTCTCGTGCAATGACAAGTGAATAAACACTCTTCTTGAGAATAACACATCTAGCATGGAGAATATTAGCCACCCCTCACCGCTCCTTGAGTGGAACAAACACACAAAAGAGAAGTTTATTTTGAAAATTGGAGATGGCACATGCAAATTTTCTTAGAACGGCAAAAATAATACCGCATATAGGTAGATATAGTGGACTCGGGTGGGCAAACTGAGTTAAAGGTTTTTGGATGCACAAGTAGTGATCATACTTAGTGCAAAATGAAGGCTAGCAAAAGATTGGGAAGCGACCAACTAAGAAACGAATAATCTCATAAGCAAGCATTAAGCATAAATAACACCGAATAATGCACCACAAGTAGGACATAATTTCATTGCATGACTATTGACTTTCGTACTTTCATAGGGAATCACAAACCTTAACACCAATATTCTTACTAAAGCATAATTACTCATCAAGCTGACTCGCATATCACATCATCATATCTCAAAACTATTACTAAGAATCAAGTTTATTTTGTCCAATGATCCTCATGAAAGTTTTTATTATATCTTTCTTGGATATCTATCACTTTCGGAATATTTTTCATGTGTTGCTTTTGACAAGCTCCAACAAATATAAGTGAAGATCATGGTCATAATATATTTTCTTTCTCTCAAATTAATTTAAGTGAAGCAAGAGAGAATTTCTTGAAAATTTTACTAACTCTCAAATAGATCTAAGTGAAGCAAGAGAGCATTTATTCAAAAATACTAAAGCACACCATGCTCAAAAAAGATATAAGTGAAGCACTAGAGCAAGTCCATTGCTGACAAAAATTTAAGTGAAGCATAGAGAGCAACTCTAACAAGTCATGACATAATTTTGGCTCTCTCAAATAAGTGTGTCCAACAAGGATTGATGACTTAAAACACAAAATAAAACAAGAAAAGACTCATATCATACAAGACGCTCCAATAAAAACACATATCATGTGACGAATAAAAATATAGTTTCAAGTAAAATACCAATGATCGTTGGAAGAAAGCGGGGATGCCACTGGGGGCAGCCCCAAGCTTAGTTGGTTGCTCATTTTTGGATAATAGCTTGGGATGCCGGGGAATCCCCAAGCTTAGGCTCTTCCATCTTTCCTTCATCCATCGTAAGATAAACCAAAACTTGAAAACTTCAATCACACAAAACTCAACAAAACCTTCGTGAGATCCGTTAGTATAAGAATAATAAATCACTACTATAAGTGTTGTATCAAACCAATTCATATTTTGTTCTTGTATTATATCTACTGTATTCCAACTTTTCTATGGCAAAAACTCATCAAAGAAAACCATAGATCCATTAAAATAAGCACACAACACAAAGAAAACAAAATCTGTCAAAACAGAACAGTCTGTAGCAATCTGACTATTCCGAATACTTCTGTAACTCCAAAAATACTGAAAAATTAGAAAGACCCGAGCAATTTGTATATTGATATACTGCAAGTGGAATAGGTATTTTATTGCTCTCTGGGAAAATATGAAAATTAATCTCGTGAGCATAAAAGTTTATACTTTTTTCAGCAAGATCAAACAACTATCACCCAAGAAGATCCTAAAGGCTTTACTTGGCACAAACACTAATTAAAACATAAGAAATACAATCATAACAGCAGCATAATTGTGCTAACAGACAAAAACAGGAAACAAAAAGCAAAAATAAAATTTATTCATTGGGTTGCCTCCCAACAAACGTTATAGTTTTACGCACTTAGCTAGGCATAAAGCAAGGATCTAAGTTTTGTCATCTTTGGTTCGAGATCCATAAGATGCCCTCATGATTGATTCATAAGGTGGCTTAATTCTAGTTCGAGGAAAGTGTTCCATACCCTTCCTCAAAGGAAATTGGAACTTAATGTTGCCTTCTTTCATATAAATCGCGGCACCGATAGTGCGCAAAAACGGTCTACCAAGAATAATTGAACAAGACGGATTGCAATCAATATCAACAACAATAAAATCTATGGGCACATAATTCCTATTTGCAAGAATAATAACATCATTAATTCTTCCCATAGGATTTTTAATAGTAGAATCCGCCATGTGCAAATTCAAAGAACATTCTTCAAGATTAGTAAAACCAAGCACATCACATAAAGATTTCGGAATTGTAGAAACACTAGCACCCAAGTCACACAAATCAAAACACTCATAATTTTTAATCTCGACTTTGATAGTTGGTTCCCATTCATCATGCAATTTTTTAGGAATTGAAACTTCTAATTCCAGTTTTTCTTCAAGAGCTTTCATTATAGCATCAACAATATGTTTAGTAAAAGCTTTATTTTTTTCATGAGCATGGGGTGAATTTATCATGGATTGCAATAAAGAAATACAATCAATCAAAGAGCAACTAGCATAATTGAAGTCTTTGTAATCCAAAAGAGTGGGCACATCACTAGCTAAAGTTTTGACCTCTCCAAACCCACTTTCATCAATTTTTTCAACAAGAATTTCACCCTCCGAAATATTGGGACACCTTCTACCTAAAGTTGAATCTTCTCCAGTCCCTTTTTCATCAATATTTACTTTAGTAAACAAGGAATCAATAGAACAAACACCAATCATTTTAAGATCTTCATCACTTTTGCAAAAGAAATCACTAGAATTTTTTTCTAAAAATTCTCTTTTAGCTTTAAGCATAGCGGTTCTTTTATTAATTTCATCCATTGAAATATAAAGAGCTTTAATTGATTCATATACTTTAGGCACAAAAAATTTCATCTTGAGATTTTCCACATCATGAGCAATTCTATCAACACTTCTAGACAAATCATCAATCTTACTCAAATTCTCTTCTATGGAAGTGTTGAAAGCTTTTTGAGCGTTGATAAATTCTTTAATATTATTCTCAAGATCAGAGGTGTTCCTAGTATTATTATAAGATTGATTTCCATAGGAATTACCATAATTATTAGAGGAATTACTAGGAAAATGCCTAGGATTAAAATTACCTCTATAAGCATTATTGTTGAAATTATTTCAAGAGATAAAATTCACATCTATGCCATCACTATTTTGCTCAATCAAAGTAGACAAAGGCATATCATTAAGATCAATAGGAGCACTTCTACTAGCAACCAATTTCACAAGAGCATCAACTTTTTCACTCAAAGAAGAAATTTCTTCAACCGAAATAACTTTTTACTAGTAGGAGCTCTTTCGGTATGCCATTGCGAATAATTGGCCATAATATTATCAAGCAATTTGGTGGCTTCACCCAAAGTAATTTCCATAAAAGTACCACCCGCGGCGGAATCTAAAAGATTATGAGAAACAAAATTCAACCTCGCATAAAAATTTTGTATGGTCATTCAAAGATTTAACCCATGAGTTGGGCAATTCCTTAGCATCATTTTCATCCTTTCCCAAGATTGTGCAACATGCTCATGTTCAAGTTGCTTGAAATTGATGATCTGGGTTCTAAGGTAAATGATTTTTGCGGGAGGAAAATACTTAGTGATACAAGCATCTTTGCACTTATTCCAAGAATCAATACTATTGCGAGGCAAAGAAGAGAACCTAATTTTTGCAGAATTACGCAAGGAAAACGGAAATAATTTCATATTGACCACATCATTGTCTACATCTTTTTTCTTATGCATATCGCATAATTCCACGAAGGTATTAAGATGGGATGTGACATCCTTATTAGGAGTACCGGAAAATTGGTCTTTCATAACAAGATTCAGTAAAGCAGCATTAATATCACAAGTCTCCTCACAAGTGGCGGGAGGAGCAAGCGGAGTGCCGATAAAATCATTGTTGTTGGTATTTGAGAAATCACATAACTTGGTGTTCTCTTGAGTCATGATGACTACACAACAAGATTGCACTAAAAAACAGACCCGGCAAGAAAACGGCGAACAGAAAAAAGAGGCGAATAAAACAACAAATTTTTGTGAAGTGGGGGAGAGGAAAACGAGAGGCAAATGGAAAATAATGTAATTTGTAAGGAGATGAGATTTGTGATTAGGAACCTAGTATATGTTGAAGATCCTCCCCGACAACGGCACCAGAAATTCCTTTTGATGTCGCTTGAAGCTACGTCGGTATTTCCCCAAAGAGGAAGGGATGATGCAGCATAGCGGTGGTAGGTATTTCCCTCAGATATGAAACCAAGGTTATCGAACCAGTAGGAGAACCAAGCAACACAAAATAAACAGCCCTTGCACACAGATAACAAATCCTTGCAACCCGACGTGTTAAAGGGGTTGTCAATCCCTTTCGGGTAACGGTGCCAGGAATTGGTGCGTGACGGGGAAAAGGTTATAATAGATTGGATAAATAGATCGCAAATAAAATAGAGTGCAGAAAGATATTTTTGGGTTTTTGGATTAATAGATCTGAAAATAAAAGCAAATAAGAATAGATCGCAAAGGAAAATAATATGAGTAAGAAGACCCGGGGGCCGTAGGTTTCACTAGTGGCTTCTCTCGAGAAAAATAGCAAAGCTGTGGGTGAACAAATTACTGTTGGGAAATTTATAGAACTTCAAATAATTATGACGATATCCAGGCAATGATCATTATATAGGCATCACGTCCAAGATTAGTAGACCGACTCCTACCTGCATCTACTACTATTACCCCACACATCGAGCGCTATCCAGCATGCATCTAGTGTATTAAGTTCATGGAGAAACGGAGTAATGCAATAAGAATGATGACATGATGTAGACAAGATCTATCTATGTAGAGATAGACCCCGTCGTTTTATCCTTAGTAGCAAGGATACATACGTGTTGTTTCCCTTTCTTTCACTGGGATCAAGCACAGTAAGATCGAACCCACTACAAAGCACCTCTTCCCATTACAAGATAAATAGATCAAGTTGGCCAAACAAAACCCAAATATCAGTGAAGAAATATGAGGATATAAGAAATCATGCATAAAGGGGATCAAAGAAACTCAAATACTTTCATGGATATCAAAAGATAGATCTGATCATAAACTCAAAGTTCATCGGATCCCAACAAACACACCGCAAAAGAGTTACATCATATGGATCTCTAAGAGACCATTGTATTGAGAATCAAGAGATATAAATGAAGCCATATAGCTACCAACTACGGACCCGAAGGTCTACAAAGAACTACTCACGCATCATCGGAGAGGCACCAATGGAGGTGGTGAACCCCATCCGAGATGGTGTCTAGATTGGATCTGGTGGTTCTAGACTCTGCGTCAGCTGGATGAATATTTCGTTGACTCCCCTAGGGTTCTGTAAATATTGGGGTATTTATAGAGCAAAGAGGTGGTCCAGGGGGCACCCGAGGTGGGCACAACCCACCAGGGCACGCCTAGGCCTCCTAGCCTGCCCTGGTGGGTTGTGCCCCCCTTGGGGCACCCCCAGGCACAGCTAGGGCCCGTTGTGTTCCTTTTGGCCCATAAAAATTCTCCGTAAAGTTTCGTGGCATCTGGACTCCATCTGATATTGATTTTCTATGATGTAAAAAACACAGGAAAAAATAGGAACTGGCACTTGGCACTATGGTAATAGGTTAGTACCAAAAATGATACAAAATGACTATAAAAATGATTATAAAACATCCAAGATTGATAATATAACAGCATGGAACAATCAAAAATTATAGATACATTGGAGATGTGTCAGTCACCCACAAGCACCAACCTAAGGTTCCAGTACAAAGATTGAACACAAGAGATGGACTAGGGTTTGAGAGGAGATGGTGCTGTCAAGGTTGTCAGAATCGCGATTTTGAATTGGATCGGAGCTTTGATGGTAGGATCGCAAATCGTAGAATCTTCACAATCAGGATCGTAGAAACGTATATTCTAAGAACTAAAATCCTAGAATCATAGGGGCTAGTTTGGATCGTAAAGTCGTAGAATTGTATAACAGAATCACGATTCTGACAACCTTGGCTGTTGTTGAATATGTTGATCGAGATTGCCCTCCCCAAGATGGGAGAATTGTTGGTGATGATGATGACGATGATTTCCCCCTTCGAGAGGGTAGTTCCCCCGGTGGAATCGCTCTGCCAGAGGGAAAAAGTGATCCTGCCCAAGTTCCACCTCGAGACGGCGGCGCTTAGTCCCGAAAGTCTTCCCCTTATTTTCTTTCTAGGTGAAAACGACTTATATACCAGCAGAGGGGCACCGGAGTTGGGCCCAGGAGGGCACAACCCACTAGGGCACCCCACCCAGGCGGGTTGTGCCCACCTGATGGGCCCCCTATGGTACTTATTTGCTCCAATAATTCTTATATATTCCATAAAAATTCTTGATACTTCCATTTGCATCATGTTTTTATATTGATATTTATTGCATTATGGGATGTTATTACACATTATGTCACAATACTTATGCCTATTCTCTCTTATTTTATAAGGTTTACATGAAGAGAGAGAATGCCGGTAGCTGGAATTCCGGACTAGAAAAGGAGAAATTTTAGAGACCTATTCTGCACAACTCCAAAAGTCCTGAAACTACACGGAGCATGTTTTTGGAATATATAAAAATAATGGGCGAAGAAAGTACCAGAGGGGGGCCACCAGCCATCCACAAGGGTGGAGGGCGCGCCCCCCGTCCTTGTGGGCCCCCTGGCAGGCCCCCGACACAAATCTTCTGCTCACTGCAAAAAAAATACACTTCCGTGATGATACGTGTTTGTCACAGTAGGTCACGTTTTTTGTCATGCATGTACATCCATGACAAATTTATGACAGAATCAAGATAGTGATACCTGTGTTGTCGTAGAAGTGTTCCATGACATTACCAAAATTATCTTCATGGAAGTGTCCACTTCCATGATGATAAATTGTGCGTCACAGAAGTGCTTTCATCAAGGGTGACCCACACGTGGCATCCACCGTAACGGAACGCCCTTAAGCTATCGGGTCCGGTTTCGGATCTGATAACCCATTAACAGCCCCGACCAATGGGAATTTTCCACGTGTAAAATCATCATTGGCTGGAGGAAACATGTGTTGGCTCACCGTTGGGACAGATGTCATGCACTCATTGGAACCAAAGCGCCTATGATACGACGACACATGGCACGACGCAACAAAGGCCCATTCCTGTGAAAAGGCCGTCCCGTTTGACTTGGTTAAAAGGTGGCGAGCCGACCCACGGCAAGCCTGTTAACGGCATGTTCGCATATAGCCCATTTACAGCCCGCTAACCTAGAGCCCGTTGACGGCCTATCCGAATTAGGCCCAGTAGCATCATCTGGGCCATCCAATATAATTCCAGCCCATTTTAACTTCGGCCCATGTATGGCCCATGACGTATTTTGGCCCATATGAGGCCCTTAGTAACACTTGGACCATTAACGGCCCGTGGTAAAACTGACCCGTAATGAAAAGTGTATCACTTTATACCCATTAATGGCCCATTACTCCGTTGGGCCGTTTCCAACCCATGTTATCTTTCGGCCTTCTCAGGGCCCATTTATTATTGGGCTCATTTCCAGCTGAGGGAGTCCTGGATTAGGGGGTCTCCGGACAGCCGGACTATATCCTTTGGCCGGACTGTTGGACTATGAAGATACAAGATTGAAGACTTCGTACCGTGTCCGGATGAGACTCTCCTTGGCGTGGAAGGCAAGCTAGGCAATACAGATATATAGATCTCCTCCCTTGTAACCGACTCTGTGTAACCCTAGCCCCCTCTGGTGTCTATATAAATAAGAGGGTTAGTCCACAGGACACCATACAATCATACCATAGGCTAGCTTCTAGGGTTTAGCCTCTACGATCTCGTGGAAGATCAACTCTTGTAATACTCATATCATCAAGAACAAATCGAGCAGGACGTAGGGTATTACCTCCATCAAGAGGGCCCAAACCTGGGTAAACATCATGTCCCTTGCCTCTGGTTACCATCTGCCTTAGACGCACAGTTCGGGACCCCCTACCCGAGATCCACCAGTTTTGACACCGACATTGGTGCTTTCATTGAGAGTTCCACTATGTCGTCACCGTAAGGCTCGATGGCTCCTTCGATCATCGGTAGCGATGCGGTCCAGGGTGAGGTTTTCCTCCCCGGACAGATTGTTGTATTCGGCGGCTTCGCACTATGGGCCAATTCGCTTGGCCATCTGGAGCAGATCGAGAGCTACGCCCCTGGCCATCAGGTCAGATTCGGAAACTTAAACTACACTACCGACATCCGCGGAGACTTGATCTTCGATGGATTCGAGCCCGTGTCAGGTGCGCCGCACAGTCACGACGAGCACGACGTAACTCTATCGTCGGACAGTGTTCGGGAGATCGGATCTGCAACTACTCCGGCCTTCAATCTGGAGCAAATTGCACCATCCAAGGACGGAGGGATAGACCCCGCCATGGAGGCCGCACTCTCAGTGGCGATGGAGCCGTATACTGACTTCACCCCTTACGAGAGCCGTGTCGCCGAACCACTGGATTCATCTCCGGCCACGGACTCCGAGCCGCCTGCATCCGTGCCCATCGAATTCAACTGGGCGCCGATCATGGAGTTCACCTCCGTGGATATCTTTCAGCACTTGCCTTTCGGCGATGTGCTAAATTCATTAAGGTCTCTCTCCTTGTCAGGGGAACCTTGGCCGAACTATGTCCGGCTAGAATGGGATGCGGACGACGAAGAAATTCGCTGCCCACCCGCCACCCACTTAGTAGCCACTATCGACGACTTAACCGACATGCTCAACTTCGACTCTGAAGACATCGACGGCATGGACAAAGATGCAAGAGATGAACAGGAACCAGCGCCCACAGGGCGCCGGATAGCCACTTCATCACATAACATATACATGGTGGATACACCCAAAGAAGGCAATGGCGAAGAGACAACGGAGGATGGCCCCTCCAAGAAGCAACCCAAGCGCCGACGTCAGTGGCGCCGCTCTAAGTCCCGCCATAGCAAAATACGCTCAACAGCAGGTGGAACAAAGTGCTCGACAATGAAGCAAAGTATGGTGGAAGTTTCCACACGAAGAGCTATCCAAAGCGCAAGATATTACCTAAATTCGACAATGAGGCCTTAGAGCCCACACCGCCAAAAAATGAAACAGCCAACCGGCCGGATCCACCACCTTGTGACCATGATAGAGCGGCTAACAAAGTCACACATAAGTCAACACACGATCTACGTGAGGACTTGCGCCAAAAATCTGGTACGACTAGATCCATCTATGGATCTAGGAAGCGCGCTCCGTCACAAAATCAAAACCGAATACTACAACTGTCCGAATGCCATGGCACATCCAAGTACAGGGGTGCCACACACCTCCTATGTTTCACCGATGAGGTGCTGGACCATGAATTCCCAGAAGGATTCAAACCAGTGAACATAGAGGCGTACGACGGGACCACAGACCCTGGGGTCTGGATTGAGGACTTTATCCTCCATATCCATATGGCTCGCGGAGACGATCTCCACGCAATCAAATACCTTCCCCTCAAGCTTAAAGGACCAGCTTGGCACTGGCTGAATAGCCTCCCCAAAAACTCAATTGGAAGTTGGGAGGAGCTCGAGGACGCTTTTCGGGCTAATTTTCAAGGGACCTACATCCAACCTCCGGATGGAGACGGTTTAAGTCATATAATTCAACAGTCCAGAGAGTCCGCCCGAAAGCTTTGGAACATGTTTCTCACCAAGAAGAACCAAATCGTCGACTGTCCGGACAATGAAGCCTTAGCAGCTTTCAAACACAGCGTCCGAGATGAATGGCTCGCCAGACACCTCGGCTAAGAAAAACCGAGAACAATGGCAGCCCTAACAAGCCTCATGACCCGCTTTTGCACGGGCGAAGACAGCTGGTTAGCCCGCAGTAGCACCAGCGACCCAAGCACATCCGAAGTCAGGGATGGCAATAGAAAACCACGACGCAATAACAGAAAGCGTCGAAATAAAGAAGATAGCCCAGATAATACGGTGATAAACGCCGGATTCAGGGGCTCTCGACCAGGTCAGCGGAAAAAGCCTTTCAAAGGCAGCAGAGACGGACCGTCTGGCCTAAACAAGATTCTTGACATACTATGTCAGATTCATGGCACCCCCGATAAACCTGCAAATCACACCCACCGAGAATGCTGGGTCTTCAAGCAGGCCGGTAAGCTAAACACCGAACACAAGGGGTGGGAGACACCAAGCGAAGACGAGGACGAGCCTCGCCAGCAAAGCACTGGAGGACAGAAAAAATTCCTGCCAGAGGTTAAAACAGTAAACATGATCCATGAGACGAAGAGGAGAAGCAAACATGCACTCTGAGACACACGCGCCATAGAGCCCGTCACCCCTAGGTTCAACCCCTGGTTGGCCTGCCCGATCACCTTTGATCACGGGGATCACACGACAAGCATCCTACACAAAGGATTGGCTGCCTAGGTGTTAGACCCAATAATAAATGGATACCATCTCACACAAGTCCTCATGGACGGTGGCAGTGGTCTAAATCTGATATATCAGGACACAGTCCGCAAAATGGGGATAGACCCGACAAAAATAAGCCACCGTACTACTACCTTCAAGGGAGTAATAACAGGCCTAGAGGCCCACTGCACGGGCTCTCTATTACTAGAGGTTGTATTCGATTCTTCCGACAACTTCCGAAGCGAAAGGTTAACTTTCTACATCGCTCCATTCCGAAGTGGCTATCAGGCACTACTCGGAAGAGCGGCTTTCACTCATTTTAATGCAATACCGCATTACGCTTCTCTCAAGATGAAGATGCCCGGTCCAGTGGCACCATCACAGTTAGCGGAAATAGTAAGCATTCTCTACGCGTGGAAGAATGTGCGACGGCTTTAGCCGCCGAGCACTAGACGGCCTCACCAACCAGAAAAAATGACAGGTCGTCAAGACCACGGACACGGTTAGACGAGTCCGGTGCACCACTACATATACATGAGATTGGTTTGACGATCAAGCCCTCGTAGACGGTACCAGGGGCTTCCCGCGTGTAATCAGGGCTAGTCCGGCTCGACTTGACTTATCTTGAATTTTAATGGTTTATTGATAATAACCAATTTTCCGGCACAACAACTTTCACCTAAGTTCTTCTCTTTTACAGATGAAAATCGTGCTACACCCGTCCAGGACACGGCACAATGGAGATACAGGCGCAGACATGCAGCAGGGACCCGCTCAAAGGTTTCTTTTTAGATTAAGACCCTGCATAAACCTTTTTTACTGTCTCTTGTTGTTCACATCCTCCGGATACTCAATACAACCGAGAAGGATGCCGACGTATTGGCATGTGGCCACGTCAGGATATTGCACGTACCTGGACACCCGGGGTTTATTATTAAGGGCATTGTTCAGCCCGACATATGTTATAAAGACCGAATAACTTAGGGAGTGTTCGGCGTCGCAAGTTTGGCCTTATATGCATCAGCTCCGAATCTTGTCTTTGGTCAAATGTTGGGTTTGCCCGGCTCCCATGTTTTGGTACCTTACGTTCCTCTATATCGGCTAAGGTAGCACTAGGAGAACTACTGCGATTGTGCCCTGGTTCATCCGGATGAGCACCTCAGTAGAGAAAGCCGAAAACTGACTGTCATGATACAGCGCGAGACTGGTCAGCCACTCGATGACTCAGCGGAATCTTAGGGATTCCTCTGCATTAACGAAGGGCCATTTCCCGGTCATCTACGTACGCGCCCCGTATTCAGACGAGCGCAGAAGTACCAGGGGCTATATAGTAGCCCCACCGTCAAACTCCTATGGCTAAGTGAAAGTGTTAAAGCAATATAGTCTGATTCCCTCGTTCGCCGCGCTACCACCTCCTTAATGGACCAAGACGTTGGATCAAGTGTGAATACACGTTTTTTGCGAACACCCCCGCATATATGCGTGCGGGCGGAAGCCGACGACTGCAAACTTTTAGGTTATATACATATATACATAAACGGCCGCACAGGAGGCATCATAATGCTTTCAGGAAAAAGTATAAACACAGCCTTGATAACTCAATAAAACATTGTTTTTACCATGGGAGTACATGTCACTAGAACATAATATTCTTCGAGCACTGAGCCTCTATCGAACGAGCGCCTTCAAGAACTTCTTCAAAGTAGTGCTCGACAGCCACTCGGCCCACGTCCGAACCCAGTGTTGCAATAGTGGTGGCCTCCATCTCTGCCCAGTATGTCTTGACACGGGCAAAGGCCATCCACGCACCCTCTATGCACGCCGACCTCTTCATAGCATCGATGTGCGGCACAACACCAAGGAATTGTTGCACTAAACTAAAGTAACTATTCGGCTTTGGCCCTCCCAACCACAGATGATCCATAACGGACCTCATGGCAAGTCTGGACAATCTATGGAGCTCGGCCCACTCGGCCATTCGCTCATTCAACAGCAGCGGACGCACTGGAGCATGGAACTGTGACCAGAACAGCTTTTCCACTTCGCGATCTTTTTGATCCTTGAAGTACTCGGCCATGTCAGCAGCACTTGCTGTCAAATCCACGTAGGCGTTTGTAGAACTCCATAGTTGATCAAGAGGAGCATACTTCGGATCTCCGAACTTAGTCCGCTACAAGAAGGGCTTCCCAGCCACTATATCCGCAGCTTGACGCAGCTCCTCCTTCGTCGTTCTGATTTTGGAGCGGGCTTCCTTGGCTGCTACCATGGCCGTCTCCAGGTCCGTCGCCCTCGCTCGGCTTTCTTTTTCAAGAAGCTGGTAACTGTCAGCGGCATCTTTCAACTCAATGGCCATCTTGGCTATCCTTTCCTTGCTCTGGCGATGCGCAGACTGTTCGGCCCTCAGCTCTTCGACCACCTTTAGAGTGGCCGCATCACTATTCCTTGCTTGTTACTTGGCTCGGGCAAGCTTCGCCTGAAGGGTCTCCACGGTGGAAGCTCCATCTGCTGTCACAACATATCAAAGATACTGGCATCATGCTCCTCTTACTATGTGTTGATCACCGGAGAAATCACTTACCCTGTGCCTCGTCAAGCCACTTGTTGACAAGCACAATGTCGGCATCTGTGGCATCAAGTTGGCGCTTTAGCTCAGCAAACCCATCAGTCCGGCTAGCCACCGGACCTTCAGCCACCTGCACATAAAGGCGGTCTGGTTATTACCTGGGACTATGATCCTCTATTTGCCGCCATTTTCGACGGCAACCAGAGTCTCAGGGGCTACTATCTGCATAGGGCACACCTAACATGTGCGGTACGGTCAAAAACATACACTGTGTCACATACCTCAAAGCCTCCCAGCAGACTCATAAAAAGCTTCATGCAATCCGCTTTCAGCGGATGAAATCCTTTCAATTACCGTACCCATTAGCGTACGATGCGCTTTTGAGATGACCGCTTGCCCCAGAAGATCCTTCAGTGCGTCCGACCGCACACTATACGGTTCCGGACTCTTTCTATTGCTCTCTTTAGGAGCCGAATACTAAGGACTCCAGGTGTCCAAGGGATTACCCTCTGGCCTTGGCGTATCAGGAGAAACCCTCCGCGACGACACTTTAGGGTCGCCCATCTCATGAGGCGGGGTGGCAGGGGGAGGTGTTTCGCTTTCCATCATCTCCGGAAGAAGATCCCCCAAGACGAACTCGGTCGAGAAGGGCTACGATCCGAACTACAAGATATAAGCTTCGGTTATTGTCTTCAGAAGTAAGGTAGGATATTTTCACTACTAAGTACTTTTCGATTACTTACAGCTCAGTAGAGGGTTGATTCCCTTGTGGACACTATGCGACAAGAGTACTCCCCGTGGCAGGACCCTCTGGTGAAGATTTCTTCCCCCGTTTGGAAACCTTTGTTTCCGGACCTTCAGAGGTTGTCCTCTTCCTTCCTCGGGGAGAGGGAATGTCAGATTCTTCTCCCTAGTTATCCTCCCTCATGGAGGTGCTCATTCCCCCGGTTGGGACAAGTAGCGAGTGAGGCTCGCTTTCGGCCTCTTTATTCCCCCCTTTATCTTCCTTCGAGGGCACCTGATAAGGCGTCAGCTCGAGCATTCTGTCCAGTACCGGATTGTCCAAGCCTTCGGGAAGGGGGGCCGAACACCTGATCATCTTTGCCTTTGTTATCCAGACCTGGTCAAAGAGCGACTTTTCAGAATGATGTCATGATAAATAAAAGGACAACGTGTTCGGCCATGGGATTACTTACTTGGTTATTAGGGCGGTTGCAGCTTAGACCCGCATCCTCGGTGGTGTCCGGACACTCTATTTGGGGTCCGAAAAACAATTTATACATCTCTTCGAGCGTCATGCCGAGGAAGTGCTTAATAGTTCGTGGTCCTTCCGGGTTGAATTCCCACATACGGAGGGGTCAACGTTTGCAAGGCTGGACTCGACAAACTAGCATAACTTGCATTACCATAACCAGGCTGAAATCTCTCTCTAAGAGATCTCGGATGCGGCTCCGCAATATCGCCACATGCTTTGCTAGACCCCAGCTCAGCCCCCTGCTGATCCATGACGTCAGTTGTGGTGGGGGGCCGAGCGAAAGGCAGGGGCGGCTACCCACTTGGCACTTTGGGGAGCTGTGATATAAAACCACTCCCGCCACCACAAACTGGACACCTCTGGGAAGGAACCCTCTAGCCATGGAGCATCAGCGCTTTTTCTTATTTCGGCACCTCCGCACTCTGCGTGCCGCCCCTCGATCATCTTCGGCTTCACATTGAAGATCTTGAGCCACAGGCCAAAGTGAGGGGTAATGCGGAGGAAGGCCTCACATACGACGATGAACGACGAGATGTGAAGGAGGGAATCCGGGGCCAGATCGTGGAAATCCAGCCCATAATAGAACATGAACCCCCTAACAAAGGGATCCAGAGCAAGGACTAGTCCTTGGAGGAAGTGAGAGATGTACACAACACTCTCATTGGGTTCGGGAGTGGGGATGGCCTGCCCTCGGGCGGGGTCAGATATCTGGCCTCTCTCAGCTTCTTGATGTCCTCCTCTGTGACAGACGAAGGCATCCACCGACCTTGGAGGTTGGATCCGTACATGGTTGAAGGTCTGAAGCGCCTGACCGGAGCCTAGGGTGTTGGAACTCGAGGCGGGGGAAGGATTCGATTGAGCGCGAGAGGAAGAAGGGACGGGTCTTGGCCTATTTATAAAGAGGGTGAATGTCAAGCATCCTCCTCGCGACCGTTTTCGACTCGCCTAAAATCGAGGAGTCATACCGACGGGCACGAGTGGGTTACACACATCCGAATTGATGAGAATCCCGTAATAAGGGGGACACGATCTCTTCTTCGACAAGACATGTCAAGAAAACCGCCTCGCAATATGTGAAGTGCTGGTTGGGGAAAAACGGTTCGGATGATGACCGAGCCATGACTTTACGTCGTGCTATCAAAACGCGTCAGCAGATTAGATTTGTGGAAATATTATTCTCTCTACGGTGGTATGTGGAAATTGTTTTGCAGAGCCGGACGCTATCCTTGTGTTCAAAATCTTATATGGAGTATTCGGAGGAGGAACCCGCCTTGCAATGCCGAAGACAATACTGCGCGCCGGACTCATCGTCATTGAAGCCTGGTTCAGGGGCTACTGAGGGAGTCCTGGATTAGGGGGTCTCCGGACAGCCAGATGATGACCCACAAGTATAGGGGATCTATCGTAGTCCTTTCGATAAGTAAGAGTGTCGAACCCAACGAGGAGCAGAAGGAAATGATAAGCGGTTTTCAGCAAGGTATTCTCTGCAAGTACTGAAATAAGTGGTAACAGATAGTTTTGTGATAAGATAAATTGTAACGAGCAACAAGTAACAAAAGTAAATAAAGTGCAGCAAGGTGGCCCAATCCTTTTTGTAGAAAAGGACAAGACGGAACAAACTCTTATAATTGGAAAAGCGCTCCCGAGGACACATGGGAATATCGTCAAGCTAGTTTTCATCACGTTCATATGATTCGCGTTCGATACTTTGATAATTTGATATGTGGGTGGACCGGTGCTTGGGTGCTATTCTTACTTTAACAAGCATCCCACTTATGATTAACCTCTATTGCAAGCATCCGCAACTACAACAAAAGTATTAAGGTAAACCTAACCATAGCATGAAACATGTGGATCCAAATCAGCCCCTTACGAACAACGCATAAACTAGGGTTTAAGCTTCTGTCACTCTAGCAACCCATCATCTACTTATTACTTCCCAATGCATTCCTCTAGGCCCAAATAATGTTGAAGTGTTATGTAGTCGACGTTCACATAATACCACTAGAGGCTAGACAACACACATCTTATCAAAATATCAAATGAATACCAAATTCACATGACTACTAATAGCAAGACTTCTCCCTTGTCCTCAGGAACAAACGAAATTACTCACAAAGCATATTCATATTCATAATCAGAGGGCTAATAATATGAATATAGGATCTGAACATATGATCTTCCACCAAATAAACCAACTAGCATCAACTATAAGGAGTAATCAACACTACTAGCAACCTATTAGCACCAATCCCGGACTTTGAGACTAGAATTGGATACAAGAGATGAACTAGGGTTTGGAGATGAGATGGTGCTGGTGAGGATGTTGATGGAGATTGCCCTCTCCCGGTGAGAGGAGCGTTGGTGATGACGATGGTGATGATTTCCCCCTCCCGGAGGGAAGTATCCCCAGCAGGACAGCTCTTCCGGAGCTCTAGATTGGTTCCGCCAAGGTTCCGCCTCATGGCGGCAGAGTCTCGTCCCGAAAAGTTCCTTCTTATTTTTTTCTCATTGAAAGACTTCATATAGGAGAAGATGGACGTCGGAGATCCACCAGGGGGCCCACGAGGTAGGGGGCACGCCCTAGGGGGGGCCCCCCACCCTCGTGAGCAGGGTGTTGGCCCCCTGGCCTTCATCTTTGGTGAGGATTTTTCTTTATTTATTTTAAGATGTTCCGTGGAGTTTCAGGACTTTTGGAGTTGCGCAGAATAGGTCTCTAATATTTGCTCCTTTTCCAGCCCAGAATTCCAGCTGCCGGCATTCTCCCTCCTTATGTAAACCTTGTAAAATAAGAGAGATAGCCATAAGTATTGTGGCATAAAGTTAAATAACAGCCCATAATGCAACAAATATCGATATAAAAGCATGATGCAAAATGGACGTATCAACTCCCCCAAGCTTAGACCTCGCTTGTCCTCAAGCGAAAAGCCGATAACAATAAATATGTCCTGATGTTTAGAGGTAGAAGTGTCGATAAAAATAAAATACGGACATGAAGGCATCATGATTATTCTCATAACAACAACATATATAGCTTTTGTCATATGATTACTTATGTTCAAGTGATGATCTATTCACAATGCAAAAGTATAAATCATAAACCTTATTGGGCTCCGACAAACTATAATCTGTCATTGAAGCAATTGCAATTTATCATAACATCGGAAGAGTCTATGTCAGAGCTAAAAAGCAAGTCCACATACTCAACTATCATTTAGTCCTCCATAATTGCTAACACTCACGCCATACTTGTGGTTACAGAGTTTTAATCGGACACAGAGAAAGATAGGGGCTTATAGTTTTGCCCCACAACCTTTTACCTCAAGGGTAATGTCAACAACAATGGTTCATGCTCCCCTACATCCAATTATATATATATATATATATATATATATATATATATATATATATATATATATATATATATATATCATGTTCTTTCCAACATACTGAGCTTGCCAAAGGATAAAATGAAAAAGAAAAGGTGAAGATCACCATGACTCTTGCAGAAGGTAGAGGCAAGCTCAACAAGTTAGAGGATCCATGACAACATACTTTATCTCAGATATAAGAAAGACATAACTCATTACGTTGTCTTCCTTGTCCAACATCAACTCTTTAGCATGTCATATTTTAATGAGTGCTCCCAATCATAAAAGATGTCAATGATAATATATCTATATATGAAAACCTCTCTTTCCTTATTACTTCCTATTAATTGCAACAATGACCAAAGCTATGTCCGCCAACTCCCAACAACCTTTAATCATCATACTCTTTCTATGTGAAGTCATTACTCTCAATAAGATCAATATGAACTTTTTATTTCTTTTATTCACCCAAGATCATGGCAAAATAATCAAGCCCTTGACTCAACACTAATCTTTATTATATATAACTCACGGACTCGATTACATAGAGGGATCATAAAGCAAACTCAAAACTAGATCATGCCATAAACTTTATTCTACTAAATCAAGATACTACTAATAGGATCGAACTAAGAAAAACGATAAAGATAGGACTTGTGATGGTGATACGATACCGGGGCACCTCCCCCAAGCTTGGCAGTTGCCAAGGGGAGTGCCCATAACCATGTGATTATATCTCCTTTGTTGGTGAAGAAGGTGGAGGTGTTGTTGATGATGCAGGCTTGTCATCCATCTTCCAAGGCATAGGTTCACCATCATAGAAGGATGATCGAGTCTCCGGAATCCTCGAATCTGCAGCCAAACTCATTCTTTTGAACCTATATTCATACTCACAGTTTTGGTTTTGCAGGTCATAGATTTGGGATTGGAGGTGCTCTATCTTCTCATATAGCTTGAAGATGGCCTCCTCAGTGTTCTTGGCATCCGGCTTGTAGTTGTTAGTGAACTCCGCAAGCATCGTGTGGCTAGCGTTGATTCAACGCTCCACCATCCCCTGGCACTTGAAAACTTGTTGCTCCATTGCTTCGAGCCTCGTCTCCATGCTTCCGGTTCCCTTTGGTCCCTCAACATCACAGATGTGCAACAACCCATCACGCATCTCAATGGTTTGAGGGTGTCGCAGCACCTCCGCGAGGTAAGGCTTGATGACCTTCTCGAAGAACTTGTCCTTGGAAGCACTTGGGGACATCATGATAATCTAGATCTGTCAGAAAAACAGCTCGAGACAAGAACAGAGAAAACATGCGTGATAGGGGAGTCAAAACCTTCGGGAGAATATATAATGAATTTTTACCGACCAAAATACGTACCGTGCAAGAAAACAAAGTCCGCAAGGCACACGAGGTGCTCACGAAGTAGGGGGCGCGCCCAGGGGGGTAGGGCGCGCCCA
This sequence comes from Triticum dicoccoides, assembly GCF_002162155.2. NCBI lineage: Eukaryota > Viridiplantae > Streptophyta > Magnoliopsida > Poales > Poaceae > Triticum > Triticum dicoccoides. Next base: position 541,802,226 of record NC_041384.1, on the reverse strand, counting down.
CCACCCTCGTGGGACCCTCGTGTCCTTCCCGGACTGCTACTTATTTTTCTATTTTTCTAAATATTCCAGAACTGACAAATATTGCCTTAAAAATTGTTTTGGAGTCGGTTTACTTACCGTACCACATACCTATTCCTTTTTGGAGTCTGAAACATTCCGGAAAGTGTCCCTTATGTATTCCTCTGGGGTTACGGTTTCAATAATATTGGTTTCAACATTTATGGGATTACCTGAGATATAATGTTTAATTCTTTAACCGTTTACAACCTTCGGATTTGTGCCTTCAAAGTTGTCGATCTTTATGGCACCGGAACGATAGACCTCTTCGATAACATAGGGGTCTTCCCATTTAGAGAGAAGTTTTCCTGCAAAAAATCTCAAACAAGAGTTGTATAGCAATACATAATCACCTACATTAAACTCACGCTTTTGTATCCTTTTGTCATGCCATATTTTAACTCTTTCTTTAAACAACTTGGCATTTTCATAATCTTGGGTTCTCCATTCATCAAGTGAGCTAATATGAAATAACCTCTTCTCACCGGCAAGTTTAAAATCATAGTTGAGCTCTTTAATCGCCCAATACGCCTTGTGTTCTAGTTCGAGAGGTAAGTGACATGCTTTTCCATAAACCATTTTATACGGAGACATACCCATAGGATTTTTGTATGCAGTTCTATAAGCCCATAATGCATCATCATGTTTCCTGGACCAATTCTTTCTAGACCTATTAACAGTCTTTTGCAAAATTAATTTAAGCTCTCTATTGCTCAACTCTACTTGACCACTAGACTGAGGGTGATAAGGAGATGCAATTCTATGATTAACATCATATTTAGCAAGCATTTTACGGAAAGCACCATGAATAAAGTGTGAACCACCATCAATCATTAAATATCTAGGGACTCCAAACCTCAGAAAAATAACTTCTTTAAGCATTTTAATAGAAGTGTTATGATCAGCACTACTAGTTGGAATAGCTTCTACCCACTTAGTAACGTAATCAACAGCAACTAAAATATGTGTATATCCATTAGAGGCAGGAAAAGGTCCCATATAATCAAAGCCCCAAACATCAAATGGTTCAATAACGAGTGAATAATTCATAGGCATTTCTTGACGTCTACTAATATTACCAATTCTTTGACATTCATCACAAGATAAGACAAACTTACGGGCATCCTTGAAGAGAGTAGGCCAATAAAAACCAGATTGCAATACCTTATGTGCAGTTCTATCTCCAGCGTGGTGTCCTCCATAAGACTGGGAGTGACACTTGCGTAGGATCTGTTCCTATTCATGCTGAGGTACACAATGTCTAGTAACACCATCTACTTCTTCTTTATAAAGATGTGGGTCATCCCAAAAGTAATGTCACAAGTCATAGAAAACCTTTTTCTTTTGCTGGTATGTGAAGCTAGGTGGTATAAACTTAGCAACAATATAGTTAGCATAATCAGCATACCATGGAGTACTACGAGAAGTACTTATAACATTTAATTGTTCATCAGGAAAGCTATCATTAATAGGTAGTGGGTCATCAAGAACATTCTCTAACCTAGACAAGTTGTCTGCAACGGGGTTCTCAGCTCCCTTTCTATCAACAATATGCAAATCAAATTCTTGTAGCAAAAGAACCCATCTAATAAGTCTAGGTTTAGCATCCTTCTTTTCCATAAGGTATTTAATAGCAGCATGATCAGTTTGAATAGTTACTTTAGAATCAACAATATAAGGTATGAACTTATCACAAGCAAATACAACTGCTAAAAGCTCTTTTTCAGTAGTAGCATAATTTCTTTGAGCATTGTCTAGAGTCCTACTAGCATAATGAATAACATTTAATTTCTTATCAACTCTTGGCCCTAGAACAGCACCTACAGCATAATCACTCGCATCACACATAATTTCAAAGGGTAAATTCCAATCAGGTGGCTGAACAACAGGTGCAGAGACTAATGCTTTTTTAAATGTTTCAAATGCTTCTACACAATCATCATCAAAGACAAATGGTATATCTTTTTGCAATAAATTAGTCAGAGGCCGAGAAATTTTTGAGAAGTCCTGAATGAACCTCCTGTAAAATCCGGCGTGACCAAGGAAACTTCTTATACCTTTGATGTCCTTGGGACATGGCATCTTTTCAATAGCATCAACCTTGGCTTTATCAACTTCAATACCTCTTTCAGAAACCTTGTGCCCCAAGACCATACCTTCATTAACCATAAAGTGGCACTTTTCCCAATTCAAGATAAGATTAGTTTCTTCGCATCTCTACAAAACTCGATCAAGATTGCTCAAGCAATCATCAAAAGAGGAACCATAGACGAAAAAATCGTCCATGAAAAACTCACAAATCTTTTCACAAAAGTCAGAGAATATAGCCATCATGCATCTTTGAAAGGTAGCAGGTGCATTACATAAACCAAAAGGCATACGTCTATAAGCAAAAGTACCAAAAGGGCATGTAAAAGTAGTATTTGATTGATATCTAGCCGACACAGGTATTTGAGAGAAACCAGAATAACCATCTAGAAAGCAATAATGTGTATGTTTGCATAATCTTTCTAGCATTTGATCAATAAAAGGTAAGGGGTAATGATCTTTCTTAGTAGCTTTATTTAATTTGCGGGAATCAATTACCATCCTATAACCTGTGATAATTTTTTGTGGAATCAATTCATGTTTATCATTAGGAACAACAGTAATACCTCCCTTCTTAGGGACACAATGGACAGGACTTACCCACTCACTATCAGCAACGGGATAGATTATACCTGCCTCCAGAAGCTTTAGTATTTCTTTTCTTACCACTTCTTTCATTTTAGGATTCAGACGTCGTTGAGGATCACAAACTGGTTTGGCATCTGCTTCCAAATTTATTTTATGTTGACATAAAGTGGGACTAATGCCCTTAAGATCATCAAGAGTATATCCAATAGCAGCATGGTGCTTCTTCAGAGTTTTCAATAATCTTTCTTCTTCATGCTCTGAAAGGTAAGCACTAATAATAACAGGATATATCTTCTTTTCATCAATATAAGCATATTTAACATTATCAGGCAAAGGTTTAAGCTCAAACACGGGATCACCCTTGGGTGGAGGAGGATCCCCTAAAATTTCAACAGGCAAATTATGTTGCAGAATAGGTTCCTGTTTAAAGAATACTTCATCTATTTCCGTTCTTTCATTTATGAACATATCATTTTCATGGTCTAGCAAATAGTGTTCTAAAGGATCACTAGGAGGTACGGCAATAGAAGCAAGACCAATAATTTCATCCTTACTAGGTAATTCTTCCTCACGATGTTGTTTACTAAATTTAGAGAAATTAAACTCATGAACCATATCATCCAGGCCAATAGTAACAACATTCTTTTTGCAATCTATCCTAGCATTGATAGTGTTCAAGAAGGGTCTACCAAATACAATGGGAGAAAAGCTATCTTGCGGAGAAGTAAGAACAAGAAAATCAGCAGGATATTTAGTTTTCCTACACAAGACTTCAACATCTCTAACAATTCCCATCGCTGAAATAGTACCTCTATTGGCAAGTTTAATTGTGACATCAATATCTTCTAACTCAGCAGGTGCAATTTCATGCTTGATTTCTTTATACAAGTCATAAGGTATAACACTAGCACTAGCACCCATATCACATAAGCCATGATAAACAATGATCTCCTATTTTAACAGAAATAACAGGCATGCCTACCACAGGTCTATGTTTATCTTTATCACAAGGCTTAGCAATTCTAGCAGTTTCACCTTCGAACAAAATAACATGCCCATCAATATTATCAGACAAGAGATCTTTAACAATAGCAATATTAGGTTCTACTTTAACTTGCTCAGGAGGTGTATAAGTTCTAATATTGCTTTTACGAACAACAATTGAAGCTTTAGCATGATCCTTTATTCTAACAAGGAAAGGTGGTTTCTCAACATAAGAAGTAGGAACAATAGGATCATTATAAGTGACAGTCTTTTCTTCAACTTTAATAGGTGCAGCTACTTTTACTTCTATGGGAGGATGATATTTAAACCACTTCTCCTTAGGGAGATCAACATAAGTAGCAAAAGATTCACAGAAAGAAGCTACTATCTCAGAGTCAAGTCCATATTTAGTGCTAAACTTACAGAAAATATCGGTGTCCATAAAAGATTTAACACAATCAAACTTAGGTGTCATACCTGACTCCTTACCTTCGTCGAGGTCCCAATCTTCAGAGTTGCATTTAATTCTATCCAATAAATTCCATTTAAATTCAATAGTCTTCATCATAAAAGAGCCAGCACAAGAAGTATCGAGCATGGTGCGATTCTTTTCAGAAAGCCAAGCATAAAAATTTTGAATGATCATTTCTCTTGAGAGCTCATGATTGGGGCATGAATATAACATTGATTTAAGCCTCCCCCAAGCTTGAGCGATGCTTTCTCCTTCGCGAGGCCAGAAATTATATATATAATTGTGATCATGATGAACAAGATGCATAGGGTAATACTTTTGATGAAATTCCAACTTCAATCTTTTATAGTCCCATGATCTCATATCATCACATAGCCTATTCCATATCAATGCATCTCCCTTAAAAGATATAGGGAAGACCTTCTTCTTAGCAACATCATTGGGTATACCTGCAAGCTTAAATAATCCACAAACTTCATCCACATATATTAAGTGCTCATCAGGATGCTTTGTTCCATCTCCTGTAAAAGGGTTAGCTAGCAGTTTTTCCATCATACTCGAAGGAAATTCAAAAGGAGTTTCATTTTCAATAGGTTCAGTAGGTTGAGGAGCAACTCTTTGCTCTACTGGACGGGGTGAAGATACCCCGAACAAGCCCCTCAGAGAATTACTTTCCATAGTAGCAAGTGACAGTAAATTTCAGCACACTATATAAATTTTTCCTTACCAAATTCCACCTACCAAAGGCGCTACACTCCCCGGCAACGGCACCAGAAAAGAGTCTTGATGACCCACAAGTATAGGGGATCTATCGTAGTCCTTTCGATAAGTAAGAGTGTCGAACCCAACGAGGAGCAGAAGGAAATGATAAGCGGTTTTCAGCAAGGTATTCTCTGCAAGTACTGAAATAAATGGTAACAGATAGTTTTGTGATAAGATAAATTGTAACGAGCAACAAGTAACAAAAGTAAATAAAGTGCAGCAAGGTGGCCCAATCCTTTTTGTAGCAAAGGACAAGCCGGAACAAACTCTTATAATTGGAAAAGCGCTCCCGAGGACACATGGGAATATCGTCAAGCTAGTTTTCATCATGTTCATATGATTCGCGTTCGATACTTTGATAATTTGATATGTGGGTGGACCGGTGCTTGGGTGCTGTTCTTACTTGAACAAGCATCCCACTTATGATTAACCTCTATTGCAAGGATCCACAACTACAACAAAAGTATTAAGGTAAACCTAACCATAGCATGAAACATGTGGATCCAAATCAGCCCCTTACGAAGCAACGCATAAACTAGGGTTTAAGCTTCTGTCACTCTAGCAACCCATCATCTACTTATTACTTCCCAATTCCTTCCTCTAGGTACAAATAATGGTGAAGTGTTATGTAGTCGACGTTCACATAACACCACTAGAGGCTAGACAACATACATCTTATCAAAATATCAAACGAATACCAAATTCACATGACTACTAATAGCAAGACTTCTCCCTTGTCCTCAGGAACAAACATAATTACTCACAAAGCATATTCACATTCATAATCAGAGGGGTAATAATATGAATATAGGATCTGAACATATGATCTTCCACCAAATAAACCAACTAGCATCAACTACAAGCAGTAATCAACACTACTAGCAACCTACTAGCACCAATCCCGGACTTTGAGACTAGAATTGGATATAAGAGATGAACTAGGGTTTGGAGATGAGATGGTGCTGGTGAAGATGTTGATGGAGATTGCCCTCTCCCGATGAGAGGAGCGTTGGTGATGACGATGGTGATGATTTTCCCCTCCCGGAGGGAAGTATCCCCGGCAGGACAGCTCTGCCGGAGCTTTAGATTGGTTCCGCCAAGGTTCCGCCTCGTGGCGGCCGAGTCTCATCCCGAAAAGTTCCTTCTTATTTTTTTTCTCATCGAAAGACTTCATATAGGAGAAGATGGACGTCGGAGAGCCACCAGGGGGCCCACGAGGTAGGGGGCACGCCCTAGGGGAGGCGCCCCCACCCTCATGAGCAGGGTGTGGGCCCCCTGGCCTTCATCTTTGGCGAGGATTTTTATTTATTTATTTTAAGATGTTCCGTGGAGTTTCAGGACTTTTGGAGTTGCGCAAAATAGGTCTCTAATATTTGCTCCTTTTCCAGCCCAGAATTCCAGCTGCCGGCATTCTCCCTCCTTATGTAAACCTTGTAAAATAAGAGAGAATAGCCATAAGTATTGAGGAATAAAGTGAAATAACAGCCCATAATGCAATAAATATCGATATAAAAGCATGATGCAAAATGGACGTATCACCGGACTATATCCTTTGGCCGGACTGTTGGACTATGAAGATACAAGATTGAAGACTTCGTCCCGTGTCCGGATGGGACTCTCCTTGGTGTGGAAGGCAAGCTAGGCAATACCGATATATAGATCTCCTCCCTTGTAACCGACTCTGTGTAACCCTAGCCCCCTCCGGTGTCTATATAAACCGGAGGGTTTAGTCCATAGGACAACATACAATCATACCATAGGCTAGCTTCTAGGGTTTAGCCTCTATGATCTCGTGGTAGATCAACTCTTGTAATACTCATATCATTAAGAACAATCGAGCAGGACATAGGGTATTACCTCCATCAAGAGGGCCTGAACCTGGATAAACATCGTGTCCCTTGCCTCCTGTCACCATCCTCCTTAGACGCATAGTTCGGGACCCCCTACCCGAGATCCGCCGGTTTTGACACCGACACCAGCATTCATTTGCTTTCGGCCCGTTACTGTCATTTTCTGCTTGTGGGCCAAATACAGCCCGTGGTTATAGTCGGCCCGTTTGTGGCCCGTTAATACGTTGGGCCATTTTCATAGCGTCATAAAATACGTCCTATTAATGACGGCCCGTTATGGTCGTCCCATGAACGGACGATTTCAACTCTAGCCCATTTTACAGCTATTATTGGCCCATGTTTGGCCAACCGATCATACGGCCCATAGGAGGCCCATTGATGATACGGCCCATACAAGGCCCGTTGTGTCTATGCCCCTTAGAAGGCCCATTGTTTCTACGGCCCGTAGGAGGCCCATGTTAACTACAATAAATATGTAGCCCATTGTTAATGTGGCCTAGTTTTAAAAAATAGGTTATTGCGTCCACTAGCAAACCGCGGAAAAAGAACTGCACCGACTACAAGAAAACAAATAAACAAGACAACGGAAATAAATAAGTAAGCAACTTACGCTAGGCTATCATGGCTATTACACATATTACATCCCCTGGGCATCAAAGTTCACCACAAGTGCAAATATAGGGAACAAAGCAGCATATACATGCCGCAGCAAAACAAGTCCAGAACTGAAACCACTTCAGAAGAGCTCAAGAAACAATATCCTGGGTACCCATAATGCTGGCAAGATGCTTAGCAAGCTTATTAACTTTCTCTTGTTTGACGCTTAAATCCTCCTGTTGCACCAGAAAGTATGCATCTGAATTATGCAGGGACTTCCTCAGTCCTTCGGCTTCCCGTCGCATAACATCTGATCAATGTCTTTCAACTTGAAACTGAGACTCAAGAAGCAGAACTGAGTCAGGAAGCGAGTTCGAAGAGCTGGTGCCAGCAGTAGTAGCCAGTAAATCGAAAACTACATCAAGACAGGACTTTGGGGTTGTCTCAATGCCTTCAATATAGTTTTTATCAGCTTTCTTGGAGAACAACAGGGATGTCTCACTATCTTGAACCTGATCTACATTACTTCCTTTACCATTGCATAACAGGGTACTCTTCTCCAATATTTTATCCGCCTTCTAAAGGAGAAACAAACAAACACATCACAGGTTTACAATGTAGTATATGAAACTCATTTTGGTAAACTAGTTCAGTAGTAAGGTGGACAGGATAACAGCATGAAACAAACATATATCTATGTGGTATGGTCACTATATGGTCTATATCATTCTAGTTTATGTTGCCAAATAAAGATAGATATAGTTCGAATCATATCTATTTATGACAAAGCAGCATAGACAGAATATAAGTGTGGGAAACTACACAGCAATAACAACACTTGTAATGTGCATGGCATGAGAACATAACTGTTTATTCAGTTGAAACTAAAATCAACATAGAGCAAGTTACAACAGCAAACACGTTAAAGAAACAGGTTTAAAACATACCTATTGCGCCATTGGAGTTTCAATTGCATCCTTCAAATTTGAAATTAGTTGGTATAAGTAAATACAGTGATGCAAGAGCAAAGTAGTATTAACCATAGCTACGGAACCTGACCTGAGAACAATTCTTCTTCTGCTTTAAGTGTTGACTTGGGGTTCGGAGTGGTGGTCCTCGTGCTTTGGGCACTATAGTTGCCTTAGTAACTGCTCGTGTTTGGGTGCTCTGTGGTAGAGACGGTGTTGTGTCAACAGGAACTAGGTTACTATCTGCTGGGGTTGGGGTTAGAAGGGGTGTAGCTAGTTCTCTGTCCAACTGGGTAGGGGTACAATCTGTGTGAGTCTGGGTTATGTGTGGTGGGGCTGGTTCTTGGGCAAGTACAATCGTGGTTCTATCTCCATTGATAGGTAGCACGATCTTTTCTAAAGACTGTGTTTTTACTCCCACATATACTGCCATCACCCCCTCCAATTGAAATGGCTGATAAACAAGAAAAGTAATTGAATGTACATACATTGTAAGATAGACAAGTGCAATGGATAGTAGAGAAGAAAACAGGGCATGAAATAATTCACATTTATGTTGTCTAACCAAACAGAATAGCATGACATAATTTCAAATATATGATGGCTAATTAAACAAGATAGCATGACGCAATTTTGCATGTATGATGGCTACTAAACAGGATAGAACGACATACTTCAAAATATGATGACTATGTGAACAAGATGACATGATATAACTATATGATGTGTCTATTAAAGTGGTTGGCATGCCATAAATCACTAACATGTCATCGATGGAAACATGATGGCATGATATAATTCACGGATAGAATGACATAATTGAAAATATGATGACTATGTGAATAGGATGAGATGATATAACTCTTTAGTTGTTGTTAATCTAAGGCCCTATTTGGTTAAAAACTCCCTAGTCCCTACCTGCTTGGTTCCAGGGACTAAACATGGACTACAGGTAATTAAATGGCATGCTAAAAGACCATGTTACCCCTAGTAATGAACTAATAGAGACCAGGTGTGATGCGTGGCAGGGGAAACTGTTGGAAAAAGTCCCAAAAAGACTCTCCCTCAGGGTCTTCTTTCTTTCGTCCCAAATGCCCACTTTTAGTCCCTAAAAGTCCCTCCTGCTTGGTTTAGATGGGACTGACACGGAGTTTTTTTAGTCCCTCCACCAAAATGTCCTTGTAAACAAGCACCCTCTAATAATGCCGCTGGAAAATTGATGCAGTGCCATAGTTAAAAGCAAATTACATGTTTAATGAATTTTATTGTTAATATAATCTCTCTGTTAATATTAATCAATGCCACCGTTTGAGAAATGCTATTGTCTTGCTTTCTTTCCCATTTAGATAAGGTAGATGCTTATTTTTGCTGGCTTCTGTGTCATCCACCTTTATTGACCACTAGTTGTTTCCTTTGCACCTCTGTGTAAACATGGTTATCTACTTCACCTTGTTGCCATTGTGACCTTTTGTTGCAGTACACAAAACACTTTTGTTTTAAGAGTGTTTTGTGCAGTTCAACCAAAGTGTCACACCGACAATGTTGCTTGATTTCTTGATCTTAGTGGAACTGCACAAGAGGAGATCTTACTTCCTATCCGTGTTGGTAAATTTGGTTCAGATCTTCTTCTTGTGAGTTGTTTGAATTCCACGTCATGAGAGGTCAGTACTAGCCTTCTTTCACATGATTCTGCAGTGTGCTTTCATATGTTGTGCTACTTGTACGGTAATGTTGCTTGGTTTTAGTGAACTACACAAATGGAGACAAGACTTCCAATCTGTATGTGCACCGCATTATCCCATTGAGGTAAGATAAGTATATTTCACAACTGTTGGCCTGTATTTTGCCACTTTCATCAGAAAATTGATGTCATTGTTTAGTGCTATACTTGTGCAACCTAATTGACATGCCAAATCTTACATTGAAGGCGAAGTTTGTGTGTTATTGAACCAAGTGATGAAGGGGAAGAACAAGTGGAAGAAAAACAAAAATCAACTCCTGGTGCTGTAATGAAGCATTGGAACTATGATGACACAAGTAATGATATAGTTTTGCATCTTAATTTATTGCTATGGCTGGAACGAGCAATTGTTTTGTCACTGATTTGATGCCACTCTTAATGTAATACGTAATTATCTCTACTTGTGCAAACATGGATCTTCTTTGAAGATACCATATATTTTAGTGGAACTGCAAAAGAAGATGTTGGAAACATTAATCTAATCGAGGAGTATATAGTAAGCATAGCCACCATAGTAGATAGCAACAGATGGTTCCGGAGAAGTGCTTCATTTGTATGCTCTACACAATAAGCCTCCTGACAAAGGTTGGTACTCACCCACTGATTTCATCCATATGATTGAGCTTTGTCATCTCTATTGGTGCTGTGCTACTGTTTAGATACTGTCATCAAAAAGTGGTATTGTCCTTGAGAAGTGCTTCATCTGTGTTGTTTTAAATATTTCCTTTCCTTTTTTTCGAGCAAACAGGGATGCTAGCATTTAGTTATACTCTTGTCTTTGCACAACAGGATCATCCTCCTCTGAAGAAGAATATGGAGTACGTGAAGTGACTAGTTGCAATTATGCCAGGATGAAGAAGCCCTGTCTATCTTCTCATCAGAAGGAGTAGTTGAAGGGATGGTTACATTACCCCCCCCCCCCACAAGACCAAACTAACTTCAGCTCAGAAGGACTGAAAAATCTCCATTTTCTTGCTGTGATGCGCGAGTACAATGTTGTTCTAGGATTCTTTCCGGTGAGTTCCATTTTTTCTAAAAGTGTGCTCTACATGGACCATGTAGGTGCCTGTTTAAACTGTCAATTCATAGTACAATTTGGTTTATACTAATCACTTTTTTGTATTTGTGCAAACAGGGGTGCTCAGCTTGATTTTAATGGGAACTGCACAAAATGTTCATGAATACATCGAATCATTCATTTCCACCACAAGAGAGGAGGTGCCGATCAGTTCAAGGCGTTGCAACTATGAGGGCGAAATCATACAAGCTACACCACGAATTTGGTTGATTTTGGTGGAACTGCACAAAACGAACAGCTTGTTTATTTAGCATGAGGTGCCATGTCAATGTCCGAACTGATGGCAAACCCTGCCCATTCCACAATCGTAGGCATTTGATATTTTGGAATGGGAAAACCTTGTCAAATTTTGCTCATTGATTTTAGCAAGAAGACATGCGTTTGATATTTTCGAATGGGATGCCCTTTGCTATCAGCAGCGTCGATCCATTTTTTATTTATTCTTTAGTTGTGAAGTAAATATTGGCTCTGACATGTGCATCGCTGATATGCACAATCATCGATGTTTTGAATGTTCTCTATGAATTGCCAGGCTTGTGTGTTTGATTGCAATGTACAGGAACTGTAACATCCCAAATTTTCAATTTGGAATGTTATACATAGATCATCCATGCATATCATGATTTATTGCATTCCCGTTCCGCAATCCTCAAAATCCTAAGCAACTCAAGGACCCACGAAGAGAGTTGGGGATTTTCCGGTTTTCATATTTGATTTTTATCAAATAATGAAACGAGGATTTTTGATTTTAATAATTTTTCTCTCCGAAAAATATTTCATATTAAAACAAATGAGTGGAGATAATATGACTTCTCCAAAATAATTGAAATATTGGAGGAAAAATATTAAACTCATTTATTGGATTTTATTTGGTTTTATTCGGATTTTATTTGCATTAGAAAAATTGCACGTTTTCAAAATTTTATTTTAGGGCCAAGAAAATGTTCAACTCGTCCTAAATATTTTATTTAGACGGTGAAAATTTGTTTTGGCACTTTTAGGTTTTTATTTATTTTTTTCTAGGATTTTATTTCGGTCGGCGAAGTTTTAAAAAAAAGAGATCCCGCGCCGACTGGGCCTAAGGCCCAGCCGCGCCAGGCCGCCGCCGCTGCCTCCTGCGCGCGCGCGCCGCCGCCGCCGCCACTCGAACCGAAGTCCGAGTTGGACTCCGCCTCCGCCGCGCCTTGCCCCCTACTCCAAGCCGCCCCACCCCGTCCTTTATATACGCCGCCACCCCGCCCCCAACAACCCACCACACCACCACCGCCCGCGCCGCACCACTGCCGCCGC
>NC_041384.1:541731188-541789245 GCF_002162155.2 Triticum dicoccoides | reverse complement strand
GCCGCCGCAGCCGCCGCCTGCCGCGCCACCGCTGCAGCAGCCGCCGCCCCGCCGGACCTCTCGCCGGAGGTAGCCGCCGCGCCCCGCCACTGGTTTTTTTATAAAGACCGTTCGTTTTTTCAGAAACCCTAGATCCGTTTTTTTGGATTCGCCGGTTTTTTTCGGTTCTTCTAGTTAGAGGACATTCGTCCAAACGTTCATTTTAACGAATGGTTCCTCGTCGGTTAGAAACAACTAACGAATGCTCGTTCATTAGTCTATTCGTGAGTTTTCTTTTATCAGATTTATTCCGCGATTTTCTCTGATCGCGATTTCTGATCCGATCTTAGATTTTGTTTAGCTTTTCGCTCGTTTAACGGAATCAGGCGATTCAAGCGCCTGGAGTTTCATCTCGAAACTCTCTTTTCGATTAATCAACTCAAACAAATTTTCTCTACTGTAAAATTTGACCTAGTTTCAGATTAGTAAATGAAGCTTCTTTCTTTCTCCGCTTGACTTTCGTTGCTTCATTTGATTTGATTCTTTTTGCGTACCAGAGTTCTTAAGTTGAACTTTCTGGTCAACCTCTCTTAGTTGAGTTTTGCTTGTGCATCGTTGCTTGTTACTTATGTATGCTATTGTTTGCTTGCGATAGAATTCCCGGAGTGTGAAGCATGTTACTACGAGTCTCTAGGATTCGCGGATCGTCAGCAAGGCAAGTAACACTTTGATCATATCCCATTATTACCCAGTTTTTTGCATTAGTTCCAATCCTCAAAACATTGCATGATTAGGATGTCATTAACTTGTGGGTTGGGAAGTAATTGCTGAGGTAGAACCTATTGCCCTGTTATATTCAAACCCTTGGGAGTTACTTCTATGTATTGCTTATATTGCTATGCTATGCTCGTAGACGTGGTTTGGGTTTGAGTGAAATTCATGTCAAATGTGAGATTGTTAATTAATGGTTCAACCTAAGGTGGCAACTTAATCAAACAACTGGGTGGATTGAGGCACTTAGGGAACCCAGTGTTGTGTTTTTTTTTGGAAATCCCGGGGTACCCGTGTGATCTTCCTATGGACCGCCACCCAGGCTCAAAGGGAACTAAGATGATTCATGCTAGAAACTTCCATGTGCAGCCACAACCTATTATGGGCTCTAGCATAGTTGAGTAAGTTACGGGAAGCTCTTGAAGAGGTAGATCAGCAGGTAGTGGGTTTTGTAGGTTTGGTATGGTCTACCCGGAGTAGAGAGTTAATGTTTCTGAAAGACTGTGTCTCGGTCATCCGTTTCTCAAACACCATGTAGTGCGAGAAATCCCAGGGAGGCGATCGAGTCTTGTGGGGAAAAGTGCGCAAACCTCTGCAGAGTGTACAATCTAATCATGGTTAGCCGTGTCCCCGGTTATGGACAATTCTTGAGTATCTAATACTGTTGGGTTGTTAATTACTTTAATTGGGATTGAATTGGGGATACCTTCTCAATGATGTTTCAACCACCATGATAGTAAAATTAAAATGTATTCCTTTGTAGTAGGGAAAAATTGGCTTTTCGCAAAACTATAACCATAGAGCTTTCCACCAGCCATATATGCATATAGAGATAGCATTATTCGGTTCCTGCTCTACTGTGTTATATTGCCAGCATATTCCATGTGCTGACCCGTTTTCGGGCTGCAACGTATTATGTTGCAGACTTTTCAGACGAGGAGTAAGGTTCGTTAAGTCGTTGCCGTGCAGCTCAGCTATGCCATTGGAGTTGATGGACTCACCTTATCTTCCAAGCCTTCCGCTGTTATCGAATTAGATGGCCTTAAGCCATATTCTTGTAATAAGTTCTCTTTGGAGACATTCGATGTAATAAGTGTGTGATTGATACTCTGTTATAAATCCTTCGAGTACTGTGTGTGTCAGCATTACCGATCCAGGGCCGACACTGAAGCACAGAGACTTGACCATCTGAGGTCGGGTCGCTACAGGAACGCTAAAAAGCTGCTCAAACTCTTTGTACTCCTTCTGTTCCTTTTTACTTCGCACAATGCGAAAGTGCATACTTTTTTCTATAAGATTGGTCAAAGTAGAGATACTTTGACTGCAAACAAAACTTGTATGCAGACTAGAAAGGACCGGAGGGAGTACATGTTGAACTGCTGCAAACGAGGTGATCACCCTGGGAATAATGCTAGTTGTAACATCCCAAAATTCTAAATTCTGGAATGTTATAATAAATAGATAGATTTGATTGAATGTTTGATTGATTGACTGAAAGTGAGTGAAATTCAAAGCTTTTTGAAAGTTAAATGAGGGGGAATAAAATGACTTTCCCAAACTTTCACCTTTGCATTTTATGATCTCCGTGAATTCAAATTCTTTTCACCACGAAACCCTGGAGAGAAGATGACATGACTTCTTCCATTTATTTAAATGACAAGGGGTGTTGAAAATATTTGAATTCCATTTGAGAATATTTCCAATTATGAAACATTATGCAACTCAATGATTTTCACGAGCGAAGATAAAATGACTTCTTCAAATTATATGAAATATGAGTTAGGAGTTTCAAAGGATCAATTTCAAGGTCCTTTTGGAATTAATTTTCAATTTGGATTTATTTGAGTTTTATTCAAATTATTTTTCTCCAAAAACAAATATATGGAAATTAGGGTAACATGATTCCCTACATTAGAAAATTGGAGAAAAATTAAATTGAAATCATTTTGGTATTTTTAAAATGATTTTTGCTGGATTTTAATAGACCAGTAGCACTCTTTGATTTATCTGAATTTGTGTGGATTTTATTTGAATTTATATAAATGTTCATGTTGTAGAAAATATTTTTCTGAAAATTTTGATATATAATATGCCTATATAATTTTTTTAATTTTCTCGTTTTATTATTTTTTGTCTGGAAATGTTTTAAAAAAAATTCTTCTCGACGTAAATGGGCCGGCCCAGCTCCCAGCCGAGGCCCAGCCCAGCTCGCCCGACCGCTCCCATCTCCCTCGCGTGCGGGAGTCCGCCGCCCGCACGCCATCGCCGGCGCCGTACGCCGCTAGGACACCGCCGCCGTTGCCCCCTCCCGCAAGCTCCGCGCCTCGCCTCCCCTCCCTTAAATAGCGGAGCCCTGACGCCGCTGCTGCCGCGCCCTCGACCCTGCTCCTCCCCGCATCGTTGCACTGTGCCGCCATGCCGCCATTGCGGCACCCCAGCCCCGCCGCCTCTTGCCTCGCGCCGCCACCGCACCTCCGCTCGCTGCCGCGCCGCTGACGCCGCCGCCGCCGCTGCAAGCTCCGCCGCCTCGCTATGCCGCCGCTGCTGCCACATCACCTCGCCGGAGCCGCCGCGACACTCGCCGGAGTTAACCACCGCCGTCGCCAGTTCTTTTGTATGAACCGGTATAAATCGTAACCCGCCCGGTTTTTTTCTAGTTTAGATCGGTTAATTTTTTTTGGGTTAGGTTATTTTTGCGAACATTCACTGGTTAGGTATACTCAGCGAACGATTTTTGTTCTTTAGTGTTCTGTAACAAACATTTGCTTTTTAGTTTTTTTCTTTTTCTGATACTTTTCAGACAGGGACCTATTAGTAGTTAGTTCTTTTACATTTTAGTCCCCATTCTTCAAACGATCACAGCTTTTTGTCCGTTTATCCAAATCCAACGAAATCAACGCTCACGTCTTCGTTATGATCCCCTCTATCCATTAATCCAATTCAAACATGTTTTTGAAAAGTTTAAAAATTGAATTAGATCAGATTTGGATTCAAACTTCATTTGATCATAACTTGACTTCCGTAGCTCTGTTTCAGTTGATTCTTTTTGCAAATCGAAGCTCTTGACCTAAACATTCTAATAAGGCCAAATTCACATAATTTTGGTACTGTTAGAAATTGTTTTCTGATGCAAGAGTTATTTGCTTGGTTTTAACATTTTCCGAATTGTTTTCTTTGTTCTCTCCGATCTTTGAGTGATTGCTTATGTGTGGTTACTATTGCTTGATTACGATAGAATGACCGGAGTGTGACGAGTAGAGCTATCAAGATTTTTGAGTGCGAATCATCTTCATCAACATTGAAGGCAAGTTCACACTTTGATCATATCCCTTTTCATACCCAGTTTTTATGCATTAGTTACAACCCTCAAACATTGCATGAGTAGGATTAATAACATGTGGGTATTGGGAAGTAGTTGATGAGGTAGTACCTATTACCTGTTTATTATCAAACCCTTGGGAGTTACTATTACATTATGCTTATAGTGCCATGCTATGCTCGTAGACGTGGATTGGATTTTGAGAGTATTCATGACAGATGTGAGATTGTTAATTAATGGTTTACTTAAGGTGGCAACTTAACACACATCTAGGTGGATTGAGGCACCTGGTTATTCTAGGATTGCCTGTCTAGGCACCTGGGTAGACCAGGATTGCCTGTTATTTTTATGGACCGCCACCCAGGCTCAAAGGGATCATGATATTTTTCATGCTAGAAACTTCCGTGTGCAGCCACAAGCTATTACGGGCTGTAGGATAGTTGACTAAGTCGTGCGAACTCTTACAGTGGTAGACTAGCAGATGTAGGGGATGTAGGTGGTACGGTCTACCCGGTCGTAAGGTGCTAGCACTTCTGAAAGACTATGTCTCGGTCATACGTTTCTCAAACACCATGCAGTGCGAGATATCCAACGGAGGAGATCGAGTCTTGTGGGGAAAAGTGCGCACACCTCTCCAGAGTGTATAAACTAATCATGGTTAGCCGTGTCCCCGGTTATGGACATCTTGAGTATCTAGTACTTCGATTATCATGTGAATCTCATCATGTTACTTTAAATTAAGTTTGTTGGGTTTAATGATGTTACTTAACTGGGATTGAGAATGCTATTAATCATTCTCAATGTTCAACAACCACCATGATAGTTAAATAAAATCTATTTCTTTGCAGTAGGAAAAAATTGGCTTTTCGCAAAAACCTTATAACCGTAGAGCTTTTCCACCAGCCAAATATGCATGTAGTGCTAGCCATTGTTCATCATTCTCTATGGTGTGAATTTGCCAGTACATTCAATGTACTGACCCTTTGTGGCTGCAATGTCTCATGTTGCAGGATTTCTTACGACGAGTAAGTGATACGTTAGGGTTATGATTTCTACACTCAACTTTGCCGTTGGTGTTGATGGGAATCCACAACCTTGTTACTTCCGCTATTTGGATTGAGGTAATAGTATTTACGTTATTTTATACATGTGATTTACCTGTGTTATCAATCCTCGAGTACTGTGTGTGTCTACATACCGATCCAGGGATGACACTTAAGCATAGAGACTTGATCCATTCGGATCGGGTCGCTACACTAGTACGTATTGTTTTGCATGTTCATCCAATGCCAGTGATACAAGAATTGAAACTAATCGAAATAAATTCATTCATACACGGTCAGATTTCATATAAACATGCCGGATTTCATTACATTTCATACATTCTTCAACTAAAAAGGGGTGCGCTGGAGGTATAATTAATTAACTGAAGCTACCCACCTGTGTCTGGCTGAGCCGAACAGAAGCTTCAGTGACTTAACTGCAGGTGCAGTTGCGTAACTGACATGTGGCCCAGATGCATGTTGGGCCCATGTGTCTGTCAGCCAACTGCACCAGCAGTTAAGTAGAAGCAGCGTCCTTCTCCAACATAGCTCTCCGACTCCACGTCACCACCAAGAAGCTAACCGGCCGTCAGTGGTCAACCCGCCTAGCTTGTCATAGCGATTAGGGCAACTAGGAGCCCAATGATCAGGATCCCACATGACAAACACCTTTCTTCTTGTCATTCTTCTTCTTGAAGTTCGTGTGTTGCATAGCCTTGTTCTTCCCATCAAACTTTGCTTTACCATCAAACTTTGCTTTACCATCAAACTTTGCTTTACCATCAAACTTGCCCTTGTTCTTGAACTTGTGGGGCTGGAAGTTCTTCTTTCGTACCAGATTGGCACTAGATCCTCCCATAATTCCTCGAGCACGTGTGTCTTTTGCTCTCGCCTTTTCTTCCACATCAAGAGTGCCAATGAGATCCACGAAGGAGGAAGCTTAGTGATGATACCTCCGGCAACAAACTTGTCCGGTAGCATACAACTGAAGTGCTCAAGTTCTCTAGCAAATGACTATATCTCATGAGCTTGCTCAACCATGGAGCTCTCTTCAACCATCATGTAATCATAGAATTGCTTCATGATGTACAGCTCAGTGCCAGCAACCGGAGGGTAGCAGCGGTGGCCTTACTTGGACGCGAGCGGCGGCGACCTACCGTGTTCTACTCTTCCTCATTTTCTGTGTGGTGCGGCCTTGTTGGCAGCGGGGCGGGGCCTCGGCGGAGCCGGTGATGTCCTCTGTCTCGTTGCCAGCGGGTGGCGCCTCGGCGGAGCGGGGGGAAGCTTCCCCCTCGTTGTCGGCAGGGTGGGGCCTCGGCGGAGCCGGCGGTGTCCTCTACCTCGTTGTTGGCGCCACGGGGCCTCGTCGAAGCAGGGCCTCGTCGATGTCAGCAGAGTGGGGACTCGTCGGCGTCGGCATTGTCCTCTGCCTCGTCCTCGGTCTCGCCAAACAATGCCTCGCCCGCTTCATCGCCCTCTTTGTAGGCGGCCGCAGCCTCCTCCACCCACATGCGGTACCTCCAGCGCTCGAGGTGGCCCTCGCGGGCGGAGCGGTACAAGTCGAGCAGTGCCTCCTGCTCCGCCTGCTTCGCGGCGATCTGCTCCTCCGCCTGCAGGTGCTCCTGGAGGAGATGGTGGTTGTAGGTGGCGTCAGCCTGCACCTCCCGGAACTGCTCCTCACGCTTCTGCCTCACCGTGTCTATATATTGGGCACGGGCCTCACTGATGGTCACGGTGCAATGCACCAGCGAGGATGGCACGGGGGAGGGGGTTGGCGCCGGATCGCCGACTACCATGTTCTCCATTGGGACGTCGTCGTCCTCCGGTTGCCTGCCGGCCAGCCAGTCGGCAGCAACGGCTGCCATCTCCTTGTGGTCCGTCGTCCGCCCGTCCCGAAGAGTGCTGGAGCGTGAAGAAGCCATGGTGGGCAGTAGTGGTGTGGACAGGAGAATAGGAACGGACGCGGATGACTCCGGCTATGGCCGGCGCAATAGTTTATATAGCAATCGTGGGTGGCGGAGGGACGAACGTGTGGTGCCAAAGTAGCCGCCTCGGCAACCGAGTATCATTAACATGGGCGGTAGAAGGACGGACGGACGAGACTTGTGTCGTTTGAAGGTGGAGCAATCGCATGCACCGGGAAGCGGGGCGGGCGGCGCTAACCGTTTCGGGCGGAAAGCGTGCGCGGGCATGGGAGGCGGTCTGTGTGGGCCAGGGCAGTCAGACTCGTGCTTGGCAGCGGGTCGGTCCAGCAGCCGGACATGCTGGCTCACCAGCTACCTCGCCGAGCTGAGCGACGACAATCAGACGATAGACGTAGCTTCCGACCAGGAGCCGGCGCCACTGTCCAAGCCGGTTCATGCCGTGTTCACCATAGAGCAGGTGTGGCCGCACTTCGACGCCCTAATGGCGGAACAACTACCAGCGCAGGAGGACCTGTGCTACAACCTCCGTCTCCTCAACGAGCACCGGTGAACAAGCGAACGACAATGCCGTCGTGGACATGTGGCCCAATGATCCTGGCTTCCCGAATGAGCAGCGGGCGCTGTATCAGACCATCCATAGGGCCCGCGAGGCCCTCTCTGTCGTCCTTCGAGTTGTTGCGCTCACCGTGGCGCCGCCGTCTCGCGTTGTCAACATGGTCAACGGACATGAGGATGAGGAGATGACTTTACTTGGAGAGGATGACAGTGGGGTCCCACCAGGGCCATAGCCGCACGTACGCACGTGCCTCCTTTTTAGTATATAGAACTATAAATTTTTTTCCTTCCTCCTGGTTTCCTGGCATCACGATCCCACACCATTGTCAACCTATGTAGTCAATAAACGAGAGAATTGCACAAGAAGCGGCCGACAGCTGGGACCAAGCAGCTCGAGCAGTATTTGTGTTTTTGAGGTGTGAGCACTGCAGAGTTTTTCTTGAGTGATGTTTAGCCCAGATATTAATTTTTCTCCTCTGAACAACAACGATGTTTAGCGTCTCGATGCACTATTAACTGGTCGGGCTATGGCCCGTCTAGCCCAGGCCAGATATCCAGCCCAGATCTTAATTTTTTCAAGCTGAAAATGGCTAGCTGAGCTATACTTTTTTTTAGGAATACCCAGGCAAGGTCAAGTTGTTATTCTCCGCCCCGCTGGGCTGCAAATCTTTCCTAAGAGGGATGCATTAGTCTTAACAAGAAAATGGGCTTTAAGAAATAATAAATGGAATGTAATTATGAAAACTGGGCAGTAACTATAAAAAAATGCACCAAACACGTAATTACTTTATAAAATATTATTTTTGGATATTGAAAATTTTAATTTCATTAATTGTTGCGAGCGCAATGTTTTGTTGGATTTTTACGTAATATAAATTTAAATTGAAATTGTATTTAACCTGGCTAGAAATTTTGGGATAAAAATATTTTGGATCCCATCAAAATGTGGGAAATTTTATTGAATTCTGTTTTAACAAACTATAAATGGGCTATAGTAAATTCCATTAGAATTCAGAAATTGGCTGCACATTCTTACAAATCTCAAATGGGCTATTGATACGTCCATTTTGCATCATTCTTTTATATTGATATTTATTGCATTATGGGCTGTTATTACACATTATGTCGCAATACTTATGCCTATTTTCTCTTATTTTACAAGGTTTACATAAAGAGGGAGAATGCTGGCAGCTGGGATACTGGGCTGGAAAAGGAGCAAATATTAGAGACCTATTCTGCACAACTCCAAAAGTCCCGAAACTTCACGGAAGTCATTTTCAGAATATATAAAAAATAATGAGCGCAAGAAGTTCCAGAGGGGGCCACACCCTGCCCACGAGGGTGGGGGCGCGCCCTACCCCCTGGGCGTGCCTAGGGATGGCAATGGGTCGGGTTTGGGGCGGGTGGAGCTGGTCCAAATCCAATCCATGACCCATATTCCTACCCTCTGCCCATCCACCAAATTATCCATGGGCACAACTTGTGCCCATGCCCAAACCCGCTGGATACCCACATACCCATGGAGCTCCATGGGCATAGAAATTTCAGGATGAAGCCTTCCTAAAGATCAAATTAACTCAACACTATTCACTCACAGATGTCAACATAAGCTACATGTATAAGTAGGCAACAAGTAATATGATGAGTCCTTAAGTGTGACATACCAGAAGTTCATTTTGCAGCATATAGCTTATGGCACCAGTTGCATATTGCCTGCCATTTCCCATTGATTCATTCTTTCTACTGTCACTGGCATATGGCCCCACATGTCATACGGGTATCCATTGGATATCCATGGAGCACAAACTATAACCGTGCCCAACCCAGCTGTTCCTGGGTATCCATATCCGCAGACCCATGGGAAAAAATGTGCTCCATACCCTTGCCCAACTGGGTCGTGTATCCATGGATAAAATTGCCATCACCCCTACCTCGTGGGCCCCCTGGTGGCCCTTTGATGCCCATCTTCTGCTATATGGAGTCTTTTGATGAGGAAAAAATCATAAGCCATCTTTCCGAACGAGACTCTGCCACCACGAGGCGGAACCTTGGAGGAACCAATCTAGGGCTCCGGCGGAGCTGTTCTGCCGGGGACACTTCCCTCCGAGAGGGGGAAATCATCGCCATACCAACGCTCCTATCATCGGGAGAGGGCAATCTCCATCAACATCTTCACCAGCACCATCTCCTCTCAAAACCCTAGTTCATCTCTTGTATCTGATTCTTGTCTCCAAGTCCGGGATTGGTACCTGTGGGTTGCCAGTAGTGTTAATTACTCCTTGTCGTTGATGCCAGTTGGTTTATTTGGTGGAAGATCATATGTTCAGATCCTTTATGCATATTAATACCCCTCTGATTATGAACATGAATATGCTTTGTGAGTAGTTACGTTTGTTCCCGAGGACATGGGAGAAGTCTTGCTATTAGTAGTCATGTGAATTTGGCATTCGTTTGATATTTTGATGAGATGTATGTTGTCTCTCCTCTAGTGGTGTTATGTGAACGTCGACTACATGACACTTTACCATTATTTGTGCCTAGAGGAAGGCATTGGGAAGTAATAAGTAGATGATGGGTTGCTAGAGTGACAGAAGCATAAACCCTAGTTTATGTGTTGCTTCGTAAGGGGCTGATTTGGATCCATATGTTTCATGCTATGGTTAGGTTTACCTTAACACTTTTGTTGTAGTTGCGGATGCTTGCAATAGAGGTTAATCATAAGTGGGATGCTTGTCCAAGTAAGGGAAGCACCCAAGCACCGGTCCATCCACATACCAAATTATCAAAGTACCGAACGCAAATCATATGAACGTGATGAAAACTAGCTTGACGATAATTCCCATGTGTCCTCGGGAGCGCTTTTCTCTATATAAGAGTTTGTCCAGGCTTGTCCTTTGCTACAAAAAGGATTGGGCCACCTTGCTGCACTTCATTTACTTTTGTTACTTGTTGCTTGTTACAAATTATCCTATCACAAAACTATCTGTTACCTATAATTTCAGTGCTTGCAGAGAATACCTTGCTGAAAACCACTTATCATTTCGTTCTACTCCTCGTTGGGTTCGACACTCTTACTTATCGAAAGGACTACGATAGATCCCCTATACTTGTGGGTCATCAAATATAAGTTCTCTGCCACACACTTGTGGCCTTACTAAGTTGACGCGTCCCCTCAAAAAAAAGAGTTGACGCCTATGCAAGGCTTTGTCAACTTATAGTCAACACACGGTTCTAGCAGTAGTGGTCGTTGGATGTCTATCCAATGAATGTCGTGCTTCTTCTTCAATCTCGGATATTCTATCTTCACCCGCCCAAAAAATGATTCCTCCCCCTGACATCTGGGGCGCACCGTTTCAGAAGATGACCTGTGGGCCTACTAAGTTGACGCGTACCAAGGGCTTTGTCAACTTAGTCAATATAAACAATTCCAGCTGTAGTGACCGTACGATGTCCATCCAATGATCGTCGTGCTTTTTCAACCTATGGTCTTCTTGCTCCAGCTGCCCAAAGCAGCGCCGGTCGTGCCGCCTGCTCCTGCCTCCCGTGGCTGGCTATGCTGCCGCACAGGCCTCACCGCCCCTACTACTCCCACCGCTGGCCAAGGCATCCCTCCACTCACCCACACCCCCAGTTATTCTGCAGCAACGGCAGCCTCACACCGCAACCGAACCAGTGAACCCTCATACTCCTCTCCGCGTGGGCATCCACTGCTGCATCTTCCCCGGCTCTGTGTCGTCCCCTTCCTAGGCCTCATTGTTGTCCACCGCCCTGTTGGGGAACGTAGTAATTTCAAAATTTTCCTACGCACACGCAAGATCATGGTGATGCATAGCAACGAGAGGGGAGAGTGTGATCTATGTACCCTTGTAGACCGACAGCGGAAGCGTTAGCACAACGCGGTTGATGTAGTCGTATGTCTTCACGGCCCGACCGATCAAGCACCGAAACTACGACACCTCCGAGTTTTAGCACACGTTCAGCTCGATGACGATCCCTGGACTCCGATCCAGCAAAGTGTCGGGGTAGAGTTCCGTCAGCACGACGGCGTGGTGATGATCTTGATGTACTACTGTCGCAGGGCTTCGCCTAAGCACCGCTACAATATTATCGGGGATTATGGTGGAAGGGGGCACCGCACACGGCTAAGAATATGATCACGTGGATCAACTTGTGTGTCTAGGAGTGCCCCCTGCCCCCGTATATAAAGGAGCAAGGGGCGGAGGCCGGCCGGCCCCTATTGGTGCGCCAGGAGGAGTCCTCCTCCTAGTAGGAGTAGGATTCCTACTAGGAGGGGGAAGAGAGTGGGGAGGGAGAAGGAAAGAGGGGCGCCGCCCCCCCTCTCCTAGTCCAATTCGGACCAGGGGGGAGGAGGCGCGCGGCCCACCCTGGCTGCCCCTCTCTCTCTCCACTAAGCCCCATATGGCCCATTAATTCTCCCGGTAGGGTTCCTGTAACCCTCCGGCTCTCCGGTTTTCTCCGAAATCACCCGGAACACTTCCGGTGTCCGAATATAGCCGTCTTATATATCAATCTTTATGTCTCGACCATTTCGAGACTCCTCGTTATGTCCGTGATCACATCCAAGACTCCGAACTAACTTCGGTACATCAAAACTCATAATATAACTGTCATCGAAACCTTAAGCGTGCGGACCCTACGGGTTCGAGAACAATGTAGACATGACTGAGACACGTCTCCGGTCAATAACCAATAGCGGAACCTGGATGCTCATATTGGCTCCTACATATTCTACGAAGATCATTATCGGCCAGACCGCATAACAACATACGTTGTTCCCTTTGTCATCGGTATTTTACTTGCCCGAGATTCGATCGTTGGTATCTCAATACCTAGTTCAATCTCGTTATCGGCAAGTCTCTTTACTCGTTTCGTAATACATCATCTCGCAACTAACTCATTAGTTGAAATGCTTGCAAGGCTTATGTGATGTGCATTACCGAGAGGGCCCAGAGATACCTCTCCGAAAATCGGAGTGACAAATCCTAATCTCGAAATACGCCAACCCAACATGTACCTTTGGAGACACCTGTAGAGCTCCTTTATAATCACCCAGTTACGTTGTGACGTTTGGTAGCACACAAAGTGTTCCTCCAGCAAACGGGAGTTGCATAATCTCATAGTCATAGGAACATGTATAAGTCATGAAGAAAGCAATAGCAACATACTAAACGATCGGGTGCTAAGCTAATGGAATGGGTCATGTCAATCACATCATTCTCCTAATAATGTGATCCCGTTAATCAAATGACAACACATGTCTATGGTTAGGAAACATAACCATCTTTGATTAATGAGCTAGTCAAGTAGAGGCATACTAGTGACGTTTGGTTTGTCTATGTATTCACACAAGTATTATGTTTCCGGATAATACAATTCTAGCATGAATAATAAACATTTATCATGATATAAGGAAATAAAATAATAACATTATTATTGCCTCTAGGGCATATTTCCTTCAGTCTCCCACTTGCACTAGAGTTAATAATCTAGATTACACAGTAATGATTCTAACACCCATGGAGCTTTAGTGCTGATCATGTTTTGCTCGTGGAAGAGGCTTAGTCAACGGGTCTGCTACATTCAGATCCGTATGTATCTTGCAAATCTCTATGTCTCCTACCTGGACTAGATCCCAGATGGAATTGAAGCGTCTCTTGATGTGCTTGGTTCTCTTGTGAAATCTGGATTCCTTTGCTAAGGCAATTGCACCAGTATTGTCACAAAAGATTTTCATTGGACTCGGTGCACTAGGTATGACTCCTAGATCGGATATGAACTCCTTCATCCAGACTCCTTCGTTTGCTGCTTCCAAAGCAGCTATGTACTCCGCTTCACATGTAGATCCCGCCACAACGCTTTGTTTAGAACTGCACCAACTGACAGCTCCACCGTTTAATGTAAACATGTATCCGGTTTGTGATTTAGAATCGTCCGGATCAGTGTCAAAGCTTGCATCAACGTAACCATTTACAATGAGCTCTTTGTCACCTCCATATATGAGAAACGTATCCTTAGTCCGTTTCAGGTATTTCAGGATGTTCTTGACCGCTGTCCAGTGATCCACTCCTGGATTACTTTGGTACCTGCCTGCTAGACTTATAGCAAGACACACATCAGGTCTGGTACACAGCATTGCATACATGATAGAGCCTATGGCTGAAGCATGGGGAACATCTTTCAGTTTCTCTCTATCTTCTGCATTGGTCGGGCATTAAGTATTACTCAATTTCACACCTTGTAACACAGGCAAGAATCCTTTCTTTGCTTGATCCATTTTGAACTTTTTCAAAACTTTGTCAAGGTATGTGCTTTGTGAAATTCCAATTAAGCGTCTTGATCTGTCTCTATAGATCTTAATGCCCAATATGTAAGCAGCTTCACCGAGGTCTTTCATTGAAAAACTCTTATTCCAGTATCCCTTTATGCTATCCAAAAATTCTATATCATTTCCGATTAGTAATATGTCATCTACATATAATATCAGAAATGCTACAGAGCTCCCACTCACTTTCTTGTAAATACAGGCTTCTCCAAAAGTCTGTACAAAACCAAATGCTTTGATCACACTATCAAAGTGTTTATTCCAACTCCGAGAGGCTTGCACCAGTCCATAAATGGATCGCTGGAGCTTGCACACTTTGTTAGCTCCCTTTGGATCGACAAAACCTTCCGGTTGCATCATATACAACTCTTCTTGCAGAAATCCATTCAGGAATGCAGTTTTGACATCCATCTGCCAAATTTCATAATCATAAAATGCGGCAATTGCTAACATGATTCAGACAGACTTAAGCATCGCTACAGGTGAGAAGGTCTCATCGTAGTCAATCCCTTGAACTTGTCGAAAACCTTTTGCGACAAGTCGAGCTTTGTAGACAGTAACATTACCGTCAGCGTCAGTCTTCTTCTTAAAGATCCATTTATTCTCAATTGCTTGCCGATCATTGGTCAAGTCAACCAAAGTCCATACTTTGTTCTCATACATGGATCCCTTCTCAGATTTCATGGCTTCAAGCCATTTTGCGGAATCTGGGCTCACCATCGCTTCTCCATAGTTCATAGGTTCATCATGATCTAGTAGCATGACTTCCAGAACAGGATTACCGTACCACTCTAGTGCGGATCTTACTCTGGTTGATCTACGAGGTTCAGTAGTATCTTGTTCTGAAGCTTCATGATCATCATCATTAGCTTCCTCACTAATTGGTGTAGGTGTCACAGAAACTGGTTTCTGTGATGTACTACTTTCCAATAATGGAGCAGGTATAGTTACCTCATCAAGTTCTACTTTCCTCCCACTCACTTCTTTCGAGAGAAACTCCTTCTCTAGATAGTTTCCGAATTTAGCAACAAAAGTTTTGCCTTCGGATCTGTGATAGAAGGTGTATCCAATAGTTTCCTTTGGATATCCTATGAAGACACATTTCTCCGATTTAGGTTCGAGCTTATCAGGTTGAAGCTTTTTCACATACGAATCGCAACCCCAAACTTTTAGAAACGACAACTTTGGTTTCTTGCCAAACCATAGTTCATAAGGCGTGTCTCAACAGATTTTGATGGTGCCCTATTTAACGTGAATGCGGCCGTCTCTAGTAAAGTACGATTATGATGTTCGGACACACCATTACGCCGTGGTGTTCCGGGTGGCGTGAGTTGCAAAACTATTCTGCATTGTTTCAAATGTACACCAAACTCGTAACTCAAATATTCTCCTCCACGATCAGATCGCAGGAATTTTATTTTCATGTTACGATGATTTTCAACTTCACTCTGAAATTCTTTGAACTTTTCAAATGTTTCAGACTTATGTTTCATTAAGTAGATATACCCATATCTGCTTAAGTCATCTGTGAAGGTGAGAACATAACGATATTCGCCACGAGCCTCAACATTCATCGGACCACATACATCTGTATGTATGATTTCCAACAAATCTGTTGCTCTCTCCATAGTACCGGAGAATGGTGTTTTTGTCATCTTACCCATAAGGCATGGTTCGCAAGTACCAAGTGATTCATAATCAAGTGGTTCCAAAAGCCCATCAGTATGGAGTTTCTTCATGCGCTTTACACCGATATGACCCAAACGGCAGTGCCACAAATAAGTTGCACTATCATTATCAACTCTGCATCTTTTGGTTTCAACATTATGAATATGTGTGTCACTACTATCGAGATTTAATAAGAATTGACCACTCTTTAAGGGTGCATGACCATAAAAGATATTACTCATATAAATAGAACAACCATTATTCTCTGATTTAAATGAATAACCGTCTCGCATCAAACAAGATCCAGATATAATGTTCATGCTGAACGCTGGCACCAAATAACAATTATTTAGGTCTAATACTAATCCCGAAGGTAGATGTAGAGGTAGCGTGCCGACCGCGATCACATCGACTTTGGAACCATTTCCCACGCGCATCGTCACCTCGTCCTTAGCCAATCTTTGCTTAATCTGTAGTCCCTGTTTCGAGTTGCAAATGTTAGCAACAGAACCAGTATTAAATACCCAGGTGCTACTGCGAGCATTAGTAAGGTACACATCAGTAACATGTATATCACATATACCTTTGTTCACCTCGCCATCCCTCTTATCCGCCAAATACTTGGGGCAGTTCTGCTTCCAGTGACCAGTCTGCTTACAGTAGAAGCACTCAGTTTCAGGCTTAGGTCCAGGTTTGGGTTTCTTCTCTTGAGTAGCAACTTGCTTGCTGTTCTTTTTGAAGTTCCCCTTCTTCTTCCCTTTGCCCTTTTTCTTGAAACTAGTGGTCTTATTGACCATCAACACTTGATGCTCCTTCTTGATGTCTACCTCCGCAGCTTTCAGCATTGCGAAGAGCTCGGGCATAGTCTTATTCATCCCTTGCATATTATAGTTCATCACGAAGCTCTTGTAGCTTGGTGGCAGTGATTGGAGAATTCTGTCAATGACGCAATCATCTGGAAGATTAACTCCCAATTGAATCAAGTGATTATTACACCCAGACATTTTGAGTATATGCTCACTGATAGAACTGTTCTCCTCCATCTTGTAGCTATAGAACTTATTGGAGACTTCATATCTCTCAATCTGGGCATTTGCTTGAAATATTAACTTCAACTCCTGGAACATCTCATATGCTCCATGACGTTCAAAACGTCGTTGAAGTCCCGATTCTAAGCTGTAAAGCATGGCACACTGAACTATCGAGTAGTCATCAGCTTTGCTCTGCCAGACGTTCATAACATCTGGTGTTGCTCCAGCAGCAGGCCTGGCACCCAGTGGTGCTTCCAGGACGTAATTCTTCTATGCAGCAATGAGGATAATCCTCAAGTTATGGACCCAGTCCGTGTAATTGCTACCATCATCTTTCAACTTTGCTTTCTCAAGGAACGCATTAAAATTCAACGAAACAACAGCACGGGCCATCTATCTACAATCAAACATAAACAAGCAAGATACTATCAGGTACTAAGTTCATGATAAATTTAGGTTCAATTAATCATATTACTAAAGACTCCCACTTAGATAGACATCCCTCTAATCCTCTAAGTGATTACGTGATCCAAATCAACTAAACCATGTCCGATCATCACGTGAGATGGACTAGTTTCATTGGTGAACATCGCTATGTTGATCATATCTACTATATGATTCACGCTCGACCTTTCGGTCTCTGTGTTCCGAGGCCATATCTGTATATGCTTGGCTCGTCAATTATAACCTGAGTATTCTGCATGTGCAACTGTTTTGCACCCGTTGTATTTGAACGTAGAGCCTATCACACCCGATCATCACGTGGTGTCTCAGCACGAAGAACTTTCGCAATGGTGCATACTCAGGGAGAACACTTCTTGATAATTAGTGAGAGATCATCTTAAAATGCTACCGTCAATCAAAGCAATATAAGATGCATAAAAGATAAACATCACATGCAATCAATATAAGTGATATGACATGGCCATCATCATCTTGTGCTTGTGATCTCCATCTTTGAAGCACCGTCGAGATCACCATCGTCACCGGCGTGACACCTTGATCACCATCATAGCATCGTTGTCGTCTCGCCAATCTTACGCTTCCACGACTATCGCTACCGCTTAGTGATAAAGTAAAGCATTATATCGCAATTGCATTGCATACAATAAAGCGACAACCATATGGCTCCTGCGAGTTGCCGATAACTTGGTTACAAAACATGATCATCTCATACAATAAAATTTAGCATCATGTCTTGACAATATCACATCACAACATGCCCTGCAAAAACAAGTTAGACGTCCTCTACTACGTTGTTGCAAGTTTTACATGGCTTCTACGGGCTTAAGCAAGAACCAATCTTACCTACTCATCAAAACCACAACGATAGTTTGTCAAGTTGGTGCTGTTTTAACCTTCGCAAGGACCGGGCGTAGCCACACTCGGTTCAACTAAAGTTGGAGAAACTGTCACCCGCTAGCCACCTTTGTGCAAAGCACGTCGGGAGAACCGGTCTCGCGTAAGCGTACGCGTAATGTCGGTCCGGGCTGCTTCGTCCAACAATACCGCCGAACCAAAGTATGACATGCTGGTAAGCAGTATGACTTATATCGCCCACAACTCACTTGTGTTCTACTCGTGCATATAACATCAACACATAAAACCTAGGCTCGGATGCCACTGTTGGGGAACGTAGTATTTCAAAATTTTCCTACGCACACGCAAGATCATGGTGATGCATGGCAATGAGAGGGGAGAGTGTGATCTACGCACCCTTGTAGACCGACAGTGGAAGCGTTTGCACAACGCGGTTGATGTAGTCGTACGTCTTCACGTCCCGACCGATCAAGCACCGAAACTACGGCACCTCCGAGTTTTAGCACACGTTCAGCTCGATGACGATCCCCGGACTCCGATCTAGCAAAGTGTCGGGGTAGAGTTCCGTCACCACGACGGTGTGTTGACGATCTTGATGTACTACCGTCGCAGGGCTTCGCCTAAGCACCGCTACAATATTATCGAGGATTATGGTGGAAGGGGGCACCGCACACGGCTAAGAAATATGATCACGTGGATCAACTTGTGTGTCTAGGGGTGCCCCTGCCCCCGTATATAAAGGAGCAAGGGGAGGAGGCCGGCCGGCCCCTATTGGCGCGCCAGGAGGAGTCCTCCTCCTAGTAGGAGTAGGACTCCTACTAGGAGGGGGAAGGAAGTGGGGAGGGAGAAGGAAAGGGGGGCACCGCCCCCCCACTCCTAGTCCAATTCGGACCAGGGGGAGGAGGCGCGCGGCCCACCCTGGCTGCCACTCTCTCTCCACTAAGGCCCATATGGCCCATTAATTCTCCTAGTAGGGTTCCGGTAACCCTCCGACTCTTCAGTTTTCTCTGAAATCACCCGGCACACTTTCAGTGTCCGAATATAGCCGTCTTATATATCAATCTTTATGTCTCGACCATTTCGAGACTCCTCGTTATGTCCGTGATCACATCTAGGACTTCGAACTAACTTCGGTACATCAAAACTCATAAACTCATAATATAACTGTCATCGAAACCTTAAGCGTGCGGACCCTACGGGTTCGAGAACAATGTAGACATGACCGAGACACGTCTCCGGTCAATAACCAATAGCGGAACCTGGATGCTCATATTGGCTCCTACATATTCTACAAAGATCTTTATCGGTCAGACCACATAACAACATACGTTGTTCCCTTTGTCATCGGTATTTTACTTGCCCGAGATTCGATCGTCGGTATCTCAATACCTAGTTCAATCTCGTTACCGGCAAGTCTCTTTACTCGGTTCGTAATACATCATCTCGCAACTAACTCATTAGTTGAAATGCTTGCAAGGCTTATGTGATGTGCATTACCGAGAGGGCCCAGAGATACCTCTCCGACAATCGGAGTGACAAATCCTAATCTTGAAATACGCCAACCCAACATGTACCTTTGGAGACACCTGTAGAGCTCCTTTATAATCACCCAGTTACGTTGTGACATTTGGTAGCACACAAAGTGTTCCTCCGGCAAACGGGAGTTGCATAATCTCATAGTCATAGGAACATGTATAAGTCATGAAGAAAGCAATAGCAACATACTAAACGATCAGGTGCTAAGCTAATGGAATGGGTCATGTCAATCACATCATTCTCCTAATAATGTGATCCCGTTAATCAAATGAAAACACATGTCTATGGTTAGGAAACATAACCATATTTGATTAATGAGCTAGTCAAGTAGAGGCATACTAGTGACGTTTGGTTTGTCTATGTATTCACACAAGTATTATGTTTCCGGATAATACAATTCTAGCATGAATAATAAACATTTATCATGATATAAGGAAATAAAATAATAACATTATTATTGCCTCTAGGGCATATTTCCTTCACGCCCTAGTGTTCTCAGCATGGCGTGTTCAATGTGGTCAAGGAACGAATTCCATCGGACGAGTATTGTTTGTGAGAGGCTGACAGCTGGGTCCACGGCAGCCACAAGGAAGTGCCTCCTTATTACGCGGAAAATAATTATTCCTCCACCTGACAGTAGGGACCCACCGGACGGGCCACCGTATTTGGCAAAAAAACGTTTCCCCCTGACTACTAGGACCCACCGGACGGGCCAACGTATTTCGCAAAAAAAACGTTCCCCCCGCTGTCAGCTCAGACCCATCGGAGGTGCCTCCTTATTACGCACAAAAAATGGATACCCCCTGCTAGTTGGGACCCACCTTGGTGGGAGGCTGACTTGTGGGTCTAGTAAGTTGACGGGGACGGAGTGCTTTGTCAACTTAGTCAATATGAACGATTCTACCTCCAGTGACCGTACGATGTCCAACCAATGGCCGTAGTGCTTCTTCAACCTCTGGTCTTCTTGCTCCAGCCGCCCAAAGCAGCCCCGGTCGTGCCGCATGCTCCTGCCTCTCGTGGCCGGATGTGCTGCCTCAAAGGCCTCACCGCCCCCTACTATTCCCACTGCTGGCCAGGCCCTGCGGCGACGGCAGCCTCACACTGCAGCCGAACCAGTGAACCCTCGTACTCCTCTCTGCACAGGCTTCCACTGCCGCGTCTTCCCCGCCTCCACGTCGTCCCCTTCCTAGGCCTCACTATCGTCCACCGCCCTGGTGCTCTCGGTGCGGCGTGGTCAAGGAATGACTTCCACTGGAAGAGTACTGTACGTGGAGAGGCTGACAGCTGGGTCCACGGCGGCCGCAAGAAGTGCCTCCTTATTACGTGCAAAATAATTATTCCTCCACCAGACAGCAGGGACCCACCGGACGGGCAACTATATTTCACAAAAAAATGTTTCCCCCTGACTGCTGGGACCTACCAGCTACATCTTCGCACGCAAGGAAGTG
The DNA here is from genome assembly GCF_002162155.2 of Triticum dicoccoides. Taxonomy (NCBI): domain Eukaryota; kingdom Viridiplantae; phylum Streptophyta; class Magnoliopsida; order Poales; family Poaceae; genus Triticum; species Triticum dicoccoides. The sequence continues at coordinate 541,768,307 of NC_041384.1, read as the reverse complement.
CGTCCGGGCAAACAAACAATTCTCCCCTTGACTGCTGGGACCCACCAGCTACATCTTCGCACGTTAGGAAGTGCCTGATAGTCGGGACCCACCTGGTCGAAGCGTACGTAGCGTTGTCATTCTGGTCGCGAACGTGTATGTACATACTGGTCGATGTAGAGGCATGCATGTAGCATGTACACGTACGTACATCGGCCAGTGTGCAAGAAAGAAAATACGGCCACATACGTACATACGGGCAGGGTCTCGAACGCCTACTCACGCATATGTACGGCCAGGGCTCATGTACATGGCTGGGTCAAAACGAAGAAACAACATCGTCGTCATGTTCATGGGGAGCCAACCAGATGGGTCGGAACGGAATGCGTCATCGTGCTCATCGAGAGGGCTTGGACGGAACAGCCGATGGAAACGAGGCCTGGCGTACCACAGAACGGAGGAAACGGCCTTGTGTTCGACCGGCCATGTTCGAAACGGGAACCTGTTCATCAGTAGGGATCTAGCGTACCATAAAACAGAGGAAACGAACCTCCTATGGTCAAAGCGGGGGTCCTGTTGATCGGGAGGGGTCTGGCGTACCGCAAAACGGAGAAAACAGACTTGGGTTGGAGCGCTACGGTCGAAACGGGGGTCCTGTTCATCGGGAGGGGTGTGGCGTACCGTAAAATGGGACTCCACGGGATACTATTCATCTCCACCGTCGACCCCCTCCAGCCTCCACGAGCTACTGTTCATCCACCGTCGACCTCCTCCAGCCTCCAGCTACGACTGTTCATCCACGGGCTCCTGTTCATCCAGCCTCCACCGCGGGCTACTCCACCGGCTACATTTCAACCAGCCCTCTCCACTGGCTCCTGTTCAACCACCCCTCCACGGGTTACTGTTCATCCAGCCCTCCACCGTCTATTGTTCATCCAGCCCTCCACGGGGTGGTCATGTTCATCCTGCACTCCACGGGGTCCTGTTCATTGAGCCCCAACCGGCTCGATCAATCGGGGTCCTGTTCATCAGAGGCAACACCACGGGGTCTTGTTCATCCACCCCCGCCAGGAACTGTTCATCCAAACCCCCCCAGCAACGCTCACTGTTCATCAAGAGGCAGCATCGATCGGCTTTAGTTAGCAGCAGTAGCGAAGGAATCACTTGATCGGGTTCAGTTAATAGCCATCGATCGATCGCTCGGGTTCAGTAACACGTAGCCTGCAGTGCAATCGCTTGGGTTCTGTTAGAGCCCAATGCCTCTCTCGGGTTCAGTTAGATCCCAACGCCTCGCACCCATGCACGTGCGTGTACGAGAGAAACGCGTATCGCTCGGCCCCGACCACCCACCGTAACCGGGAACACCCCAATATTTTCCTCACCCTCGCTTCTACCACGGTTTTTTCATCATGGACAGCCCAAAGAATGTCATGCAGCTGCATCTGCGGCCCACCCAGGACGAAAAGCCCATTTTCTGTCAGAATTTTTTTGTCATAGAAGTAGGACCCCACCACATCTATGATGATACCGGGTTTTGTCACAATTATCGTCATAGAAGTTTCATAAGTATGACATAAATTTTTTTCGTTCGACCCAAAATGTCATGGATGTGTCTTTTTTTGTAGTGGATATATGGTGTGTTTTGACCTGGTAAAAATCAGAAGGAAGCTTTGGGGAAGAAGCGCCGCTGTCTCAAGCCGGAACTTGGGCAGAACCAATCTAGGGCTCTGACGGAGCTGTTCTGCCGGGGAAACTTCCCTCCGGAATGGGAAAATCAAAGCCATCGTTATCACCAATGATCCTCTCATCGAGAGGGGGTCAATCTCCATCAACATCTCGACCAACACCATCTCCTCTCAAACCCTAATTCATCACTTGTATTTGATCTTGGTCCCAAAACCTCAGATTGGTACCTGTGGGTTGCTAGTAGTGTTGATTACTCCTTGTAGCTGATGCTAGTTAGTTTATCCAGTGGAAGATTATATTTTCAGATCCTTAATGATAATTAATACTCATCTGATCTTGATCATAAATATGTTTTGTGAGTAGTTATGTTTGTTCCTGAGGACATGGGAGAAGTCTTGTTATAAGTAATCATGTGAATTTGGTATTCGTTCGATATTTTGATAAGATGTATGTTCTCTCTCCTCTAGTGGTGTTATCTGAACGTTGAATACATGACACTTCACCGTTATTTGAGCCTAGGGGAAGGCATTGGGAAGTAATAAGTAGATGATGGGTTGCTAGAGTGACAGAAGCTTAAACCCTAGTTTATGCGTTGCTTTGTAAGGGGCTAATTTGGATCCATATGTTTCATGCTATGGTTAGTTTACCTTAATACTTCTTTCGTAGTTGCGGATGCTTGTGAGAGAGGTTAATCATAAGTGGGAGGCTTGTCCAAGGAAGGGAAGCACCCAAGCACCGGTCCACCCACATATCAAATTATTCAAGTAACGAATGCGAATCATATGAGCATGATGAAAACTAACTTGACAACATTTCCCATGTGTCCTCTGGAGCACTTTGCTTTTATATAAGAGTTCGTCTAGGCTTGTCCTTTGCTGCAAAAAGGATTGGGCCACCTTGCTGCATTTAGTTACTTTATTTACTTGTTACCCGTTACGATTTATCTTATCACAAAACTATCTGTTACCGATAATTTCAGTGCTTGCAGAGAATACCTTGTTGAAAACCACTTGTCATTTCCTTCTGCTCCTCATTGGGTTCAACACCCTTATTTATCGAAAGGGCTATGATAGATCCCCTATACTTTTGGGTCATCAAGACTCTTTTGTAGCACCGTTGCCGGGGAGTGAAGCGCTTTTGGTAAGGAAACATTTATATAGTGTGCTGAAATTTACTGTCACTTGTTACTATGGAAAATAATCCTTTGAGGGGTTTGTTCAGGGTATCTTCACCTCGACCAGAACCACAATTAGTTGTTCCTCAACCTACTGCACCTACTGAAAAAAATTATTATGAAATACCTTTGGGTATGATAGAGAAACTGCTAGCTAATCCTTATGCAAGAGATGGAACATTACATCTTGATATGCACCTAATCTATGTGGATGAAGTTTTTGGATTATTTAAGCTTGCATGTATGCCCAAGGATGTTGTCAACAAGAAGGTCTTCCCTTTATATTTTAAGGGAAAGGCATTGACATGGTATAGGCTATTGGATGATATTGGATCATGGAACTACAACCAATTGAAATTGGAATTTCATCATAAGTTTTATCCTATGCATCTGGTTCATCGTGATCGGAATCATATATATAATTTTTGGGCTCGTGAAGGAGAAAGTATCGCTTAATATTGGGGGGGCTTAAGTAAATGTTATATTCATGCCCCAATCATGAGCTCTCAAGAGAAATTATTATTCAAAATTTTTATGCTCGACTTTCTCATAATGATCGATCCATGCTCGATACTTCTTGTACCGGTTCCTATATGAAGAAGGACATTGAATTCAAATGGGATTTATCGGAAAGAATTAAACACAACTCTGAAGATTGGGAACTCGGCGAAGGTAAAGAGTCAGGTATAAACCTTAAGTTTGATTGTGTTAAATCTTTTATGGATACCGATGCTTTTCATGATTTTAGTACTAAATATGGACTTGACTCTGAGATAGTAGCTTCTTTCTGCGAATCTTTTGCTACTCATGTTGATCTCCCTAAGGAGAAGTGGTTTAAATATCAACCTACCATTGAATTTAAAGTAGTAAAACCTATTAAAGTTGAAGAAGAAACTATTACTTATAATGTTGATCCTATTGTTCCTACTACTTATATTGAGAAACCACCATTCCCTGTTAGAATAAAGGATCATGCTAAAGCTTCAACGGTGGTTCGTAAAAGTTATAATAGAACACCTGCACCCCCTGAGAAAATTAAAGTTGAACCTAGTAGTGCTATGGTTAAAGATCTCTTGGTTGATAATATTGACGGGCATGTTATTTATTTCTATGATGAAGCTGTTAGGATTGCTAAACCCGATATGAAAGATAAACATAGACCTATGGTTGGCATGCATGTTGTTTCCGTTAAAATAGGAGATCATTGTTATCATGGCTTATGTGATGTGGGTGCTAGTGTGAGTGCAATTCCTTATACCTTATATAAAGAAATTATGAATGATATTGCACTTGCTGACATAGAAGATATTGATGTTACTATTAAGCTTGCTAATAGAGATATTGTTTCACCAACTGGGATTGTTAGAGATGTTGAAGTCCTGTGTGGGAAGATAAAATATCATACTGATTTTCTTGTTCTTGCTTCCCCACAAGATGATTTTTGTCCCATTATATTTGGTAGACCTTTCTTGAATACTGTTAATGCTAAGATAGACTACGAGAAAGATATTGTTACTGTTGGTTGATGAACCACAAGTATAAGGGATCTATAATAGTCCTTTCGATAAGTAAGAGTGTCGAACCCAACGAGGAGCAGAAGGAAATGACAAGTGGTTTTCAGCAAGGTATTCTCTGCAAGCACTAAAATTATCGGTACAGATAGTTTCGAGATAGGATAAATCATACCAAGTAACAAGTAAATAAAGTAACTAAGGTGCAGCAAGGTGGCCCAATCCTTTTTGTAGCAAAGGACAAGCCTGGACGAATTCTTATATAAAGTAAAGCGCTCCCGAGGACACATGGGAATTGTTGTCAAGCTAGTTTTCATCATGCTCATATGATTCGCGTTCGTTACTTTGATAATTTGATATGTGGGTGGACCGGTGCTTGGGTGCTGCCCTTCCTTGGACAAGCCTCCCATTTATGATTAACCCATATCGCAAGCATCCTCAACTACGAAAGAAGAATTAAGGAAATCCTAACCATAGCATGAAACATATGGATCCAAATCAGCCCCTTACGAAGCAACTCATAAACTAGGGTTTAAGCTTCTGTCACTCTAGTAACCCATCATCTACTTATTACATCCCAATGCCTTCCCCTAGGTCCAAATAATGGTGAAGTTCCATGTAGTCGACGTTCACATAACACCACAAGAGGAAAGACAACTTACATCTCATGAAAATATCGAACGAATACCAAATTCACATGATTACTTATAACAAGACTTCTCCCATGTCCTCAGGAACAAACATAACTACTCACAAAGCATATTCATAATCAAGATCAGAGGAGTATTAATTATCATTAAGGATCTGAAAATATAATCTTCCACCGGATAAACCAACTAGCATCAACTACAAGGAGTAATCAACACTACTAGCAACCCACAGGTACCAATCTAAGGTTTTGGGACCAAGATCGAATACAAGAGATGAACTAATGTTTGAGAGGAGATGGTGCTGGTGGAGATGTTGATGGAGATTGACCCCCTCTCGATGAGAGGATCGATGGTGATGACGATGGCGACGATTTCCCCCTCCCAGAGGGATGTTTCCCCGGCAGAACAGCTCCGTCGGTGCCCTAGATTGGTTCTGCCCAGGTTCCGCTCGAGACAGCAGCGCTTCGTCCCGAAAGCTTCCTTATGATTCTTTCTAGGTTAAAACACACCATATGGCCAAATATGGGCACCGGAGGCCTGCCATGGGCCCCACAAGGTCGGGGGGCGCGCCCAGGGGGTAGGGCGTGCCCTCCACCCTTGTGGCTGGCTGGTGGCCCCCTCTGGTACTTTCTTCACCCAATATTTTTTATATATTCCAAAAACATGCTCCATGAAGTTTCAGGACTTTTGGAGTTTCACAAAATAGGTCTCTTATATTTGCTCCTTTTCCAGTCCAGAATTCCAGCTCCGGCATTCCAGCTGCCAAAGGAAAAAGTGTAAAAAGGGAAGGTGATGATCACCATGACTCTTGTATAAGGATAGGAGATAAAAAAGTAAATGATAGGCCCTTTGTAGAGGTAAGCAGAGGTTGTCATGCGCTTTTATGGTTGGATGCACAAAATCTTAATGCAAAAGAATGTCACTTTATATTGCCGCTTGTGATAAGGACCTTTATTATGCAGTCCGTCGCTTTTATTTCCTCCATATCACAAGTTCGTCTAAAGCTTATTTTGTTCACACTAATATATCATACATATTTAGAGACCAATTTTTATTGATTGCACCGATGACAACTTACTTGAAGGATCTTACTCAATCCATAGGTAGGTATGGTGGACTCTCATGGCAAAACTGGGTTTAGGGATGTTTGGAAGCACAAGTAGTATATCTACTTGGTGCAAAGAATTTGGCTAGCATGAGAGGGAAAGGCAAGCTCAACATGTTGGATGATCCAGGACAATATAACTTCTATTCGGATATAAGAAAACATAACCTAATATGTTGTCTTCCTTGTCCAACATCAACTTTTTGGCATGTCATATTTTAATGACTTCTCACAATTACAAAAGATGTCCAAGATAGTATATTTATATGTGAAGCCTCTCTTTCTTTATTACTTCCTATTAATTGCAACAATGACCAAAACTTTGTTTGTCAACTTTCAAGAACTTTTATTCATCATACTCTTTATATGTGAAGTCACTACTCTCCATAAGATCAATATATGATCTGTTTATTTATTTTTATTCTTTCTTTTATTTAGTTCCCTCAAGATAATAGCAAGAAAGCAAAGCCCTTTACTCAAAACTACTCTTTATTATATATATCAAGGATTCGATTACATAGAGGGAACATAAAGCAAAACTCAAAGCTAGATCATACTAAAACTTTATTCTACTAGACCAAGATATAACCAAAAGGATTGAACTAAGAAAAATGATAAAGATAAAGATGTGATGGTGATACGATACCGGGGTACCTCCCCCAAGCTTGGAAGTTGCCAAGGAGTGTGCCCATACCCATGTTTTTATGTCCCTTTCTATGGAGGTGGTGATGATGGAGTTGTTGATGAAGTGGTGCCCAACGTCAAGCGTAGGAGATGCTAAAATTTATGAATAATGCCCTTGAGCATGGTGATATGTTGTTGCAATAGAATATTTTCATGAGTGAGATACTTGTTTTGCACACGAACAATTTCAACGATCTTGAAAGCTTCAACTTTAGTAGGGGTAAGATGATTGTAGTAAGGTTGAAGGATGTCTTCTTCTTCTGCCGCCGGAACTTGATCTTCCATGTTATTCTTGATCCTATCACCCTCGTTGATCTCCCCAAGTTCTTCTCTCTTCATCTCTATCTTCATTAGCCAAGCATCGTCGTCCGCGCTGTTGGAGGAGGGGGACGACAAGATGCCTAGCCTTGCAAAATCTGACAGAAAACAGCTCGAAACAAAAACAAGATATATTGTTGTGGTACGGTGGTCAAAACCTTCGAGAGATTATATAATGAATTTTTACTGACCATAAGAAGTATTGTGCAAGAAAACAGAGTCCGGAAGGCACACGAGGGGGCCACAAGGACGGGGGGCACGCCCAGGGGGTAGGGCGCGCCCTCCACCCTTTTGGTGGCCTGGTGTCTCTTTCGGACTACTTTTAATTTTCTTAATTTTTTAAATATTCCAAAACGGAGAAAAATTATCATTGGAAACATTTTGGAGTAAGTTTTCTTACCGTACCACATACCTATTCCTGTTTGGAGTCCCAAACGTTTTGGAAAGGGTCCCTTATGTACTCCTCCAGTGTTACGGTATTAATAATATTTGTCTCAGCATTTATGGGAGTACCTGAGATATAATATTTGATTCTTAGACTGTTTACCACCTTCGGATTTGTGCCTTTGGCATTGTTGATTTTTACGGCACCGGAACGATAGACCTCCTCGATGATGTAAGGGCCTTCCCATTTAGACAGAAGCTTTCCTGCAAAAAATCTTAAACGAGAGTTGTATAGAAAAACAAGATCACCTACATTAAACTCACACTTTTGTATCCTTTTATCATGCCATCTTTTAACTTTTTCTTTAAACAACTTGGCGTTCTTGTAGGCTTGGGTTCTCCATTCATCTAATGAGCTAATATCAAACAACCTCTTTTCACCGGCAAGCATGAAATCATAGTTGAGTTCTTTAATTGCCCAATACATATGCTTTATGTTCTAACTCAAGAGGCAAATGACAAGCTTTTCCGTAAACCATTTTATAGGGAGACATACCCATAGGATTTTTATTTGTTGTTCTATAAGCCCATAATGCATCATCAAGTTTCTTAGACCAATTCTTTCTAGATCTATTAACAAACTTTTGCAAAATTAATTTAAGCTCTCTATTACTCAATTCTACTTGACCACTAGACTGAGGATGATAAGGAGATGCAATTCTATGGTTAACATCATACTTAGAAAGCATTTTACGGAAAACACCATGAATAAAATGTGAACCACCATCAGTCATTAAATATCTAGGGACTCCAAACCTCAGAGAAATAACGTCTTTAAGCATCTTAATAGAAGTGTTATGATAAGCACTACTAGTTGGAATAGCTTCTACCTACTTAGTAACATAATCAATAGCAACTAGAATATGTGTATACCCATTAGAGGAAGGAAAAGATCCCATATAATCAAAGCCCCAAACATCAAATGGTTCAATAACAAGTGAATAGTTCATAGGCATTTCCCGACGTCTACTAATATTACCAATTCGCTGGCATTCATCATAAGACAAGACAAACTTACGAGCATCCTTAAAGAGAGTGGGCCAATAGAAACCGGATTGCAATACCTTATGTGCAGTTCTGTCTCCAGTGTGGTGTCCTCCGTAAGACTCGGAGTGGCACTTGCGTAGGATCTGTCCATGTTCATGCTCAGGTACACAACATCTAATAACACCATCTACTCCTTCTTTATAAAGATGTGGGTCATCCCAAAAGTAATGTCTTAAATCATAGAAAAACATTTTCTTTTGCTGGTATGTGAAAGTAGGTGGTATAAATTTAGCAACAATGTAATTAGCATAATGAGCATACCATGGAGTATTACGAGAGGCATTTATGACATTTAATTGTTCGTCAGGAAAGCTATCATCAATAGGTAGTGGGCCATCAAGAACATTTTCTAACCTAGACAAGTTGTCTGAAACGGGGTTCTCAGCTCCCTTTCTATCAATAATATGCAAATAAAATTCTGGTAGCAAGAGAACCCATCTAATGAGTCTAGGTTTAGCATCTTTCTTTTCCATAAGATATTTAATAGCAGGATGATCAGTGTGAACATTTACTGTGGAATCAACAATATAAGGTCTGAACTTATCACATGCAAATACAACTGCTAAAAATTCTTTTTCAGTGGTAGAATAATTTCTCTGGGCACTGTTTAGAGTTTTACTAGCATACTAAATAACATTTAATTTATGATCAACTCTTTGTCCTAGTACATCACCAACAGCATAATCACTAGCATCGCACATAATTTCAAAGGGTAAATTCCAATCAGGTGGCTTAACAATAGGTGCAGAAATCAAGGCTTTATTAAGTATTTCAAATGCTTCTGCACAATCATCATCAAAAAACAAAAGGAACATCTTTTTGCAAGAGAGAAGTGAGAGGCCTAGAAATTTTAGAGGAGTCTTTAATAAACCTCCTATAGAAACCAGCGTGACCAAGGAAACTTCTTATACCTTTGGTATCTTTAGGACACGGCATCTTTTCAATAGAATCAACTTTAGCCTTATCAACTTCAACACCTCTTTCAGAAATTTTATGCCCCAAGACAATGCCATCATTAACCATAAAGTGGCATTTCTCCCAATACAAAACAAGATTAGTTTCTTCACATCTGCAAAACTCGGTCAAGGTTGCTTAAGCAATCATCAAAAGAAGTTCCGTAAACGGAGAAATCATCCATGAAAACCTCAACAATCTTTTCACAAAAATAAGAGGATATAGCAGACATACCTCTTTGAAAGGTAGAAGGTGCATTGTGTAAACCAAAAGGCATACGTCTATAAGCAAAGGTACCAAAAGGGAAAGTAAAAGCAGTTTTCTCTTGATCCTCTTTTGACACATGTATTTGAGAGAAACCAGAATAGCCATCTAGAAAGCAAAAATGTGTATGCTTGGATAATCTTTCTAGCATTTGATCAATAAAAGGTAGAGGGTAGTTATCTTTTCTAGTAGCTTTATTCATAATTATCATTCTATTATATGTAACTATTCTTTGAGGAATCAATTCATTCTTATCATTGGGAACAACAGTAATAGCTCCCTTCTTAGGGACACAATGAACATGACTTACCCATTGACTATCAACAATAGGATAAATTATACCTGCCTCCAGAAGCTTTAGTATTTTATTTCTTACCACATCTTTCATCTTAGGATTTAACCGTTGTTGGTAATCAACAACTGGTTTAGCATCTTTCTCCAATTTAATTTTGTGCTGACATAGAGTGGGAGTAATGCCCTTAAGATCATCAAGAGTAATGACTTCACATATAAATAGTATGATGAACAAAATTTGTTGAGAGTTGACAAACATAGTATTGGTCATTGTTGCAATTAATAGGAAGTAATAAAGAAAGAGAGGCTTCACTTATAAATATACTATCTTGGACATCTTTTGTAATTGTGAGCACTCATTGAAATATAAAATGCTAAAAAGTTGATGTTTGACAAGGAAGACAACATAATAGGTTATGTTTTCTTATATCTGAATAAAATTTATATTGTCATGGATCATCCAACATGTTGAGCTTGCCTTTCCTTCTCATGCTAGCCAAATTCTTTGCACCAAGTAGAGATACTACTTGTGTAACATCCCAAATTTTCAATTTGGAATGTTATACATCGGTCATTTCATGCATATCATATTTTACTGCATTTTCGTTTCATGAATCCTTGAAATTCTAAGCAACTCAAGGACTCACGGAGAGAGTTGGGAATTTCGTTATTTTCATATTTGAGTTTTCTCAAATTTTGAAAAGAGGATCATTTGGTTTTGATTATTTTTCCTCTTCGAAAATATTTCTAATTAAAATATATGAGAGGACATAATATGACTTCTCCAAAATAAAGGAAATATTAGAGGAAAAATATAAAAATCAAATAAGTGATTTGTATTTGGATTTTATTGCACTTTTATTTGAATTAGGAAAATACGCGTTTTCCAAAATTGCATTGGAGGCCCAAATAAATGTTCACTTTGTCCGCAATATTATTAGGGGACCATGAAAATTTATTTCAGGATTTTTGGACTCCGTTTAGTATTTATTTTATTCGTTTTTCCACGTTTGGATTTTTATATATAAAGAAAAAGTCACCGACCTAACCGAGCCATGTCCGACTAGGAATCCTGGCCCGGTCAGTGCTATAAGCCGGGAGGCCCGACCCCACCAAACCCCAGCCCTGCGCCTGAAACCCTAGCCACTCGCGCCGCCGCCGCCGCCTTCTGCCGCCGCACGCAGCCGCCGCCGCTAGCCGCCGCCCCGTCCCTTCCACCGCCGCTGCTAGCCGCCGTCCCGCCCCCCTACCCGATCTCGCCGGAGGTATAACCGCCACCACTGCTGCCGGTTTTTGCGAGAATACCTTTCAGTTTTTTTAGAAACCCTAGATCGTTTTTTTATTTTCGGTTTTGTTCGGTTTTCTTTGGTTTAGTTAAATAGTGGATGTTCGTCCGTATGTTCGTTTTAACGAACGCCGTTCATCCGTTAGCCGCAGACAACAAATGTTCATTCGTTAGCCTATCCGTCACGTTTTATTTTCGAGGGTTTTCCGCGATTATTTTCGATCGCGATTTCTGCCCTAATCTTCGATTTAGTATATCTTTTCGCTCGTTTATCCAAATCGGATGAAACAAGCACCTAGATCTTCGTCTCAAAGCCCTCTTTCTGTTTAACCAACTTGAACAAGATTTTGATACTGTAAAATTTGATTTTATTCCAGATTAGTAATTGGATCTTGTTTCTTTCGTACTCTGAGTTTCGTTGCTCCGTTTGAGTTGATTCTTTTTGCAAACCGGAGCTCTTCAGTTGAACTTTCTGGTTATATCTTTTATTCGAAGTTTTTATCGTGCATCTTTGATTGATTTCTTATGTATGCTATTGTTTGTTTGCGATAGAACACCCGGAGTGCAAAGCGTGCTACTACGAGTCTTTAGGATTTGCATATCGTTAGCAAGGCAAGTAACACATTGATCATACTCCTTCATACCCCGTTTTTATGCATTAGTTCAACCCTCACACATTCCATGAGTAGGATCTCTTTATATGTGGGTCTGGGAAGTAGATGTTGAGGTAAACCTATTACCTGTTTATTATCAAACCCTTAGGAGTTACTGCTATGTTATGCTTATTGCCATGATATGCTCGTAGACGTGGATTGGGTTTGAGAGTATCCATGACAGATGTGAGTTGTTAATTAATGGTTCAACTTAAGGTGGCAACTTTAATACACATCTAGGTGGATTGCTTGTGGGCACCAGGGGTTATACCAGTGTTGTCCTAGGAGATCCTGGGGTTATACTGTGTAATCCTCCTATGGTCCGCCACCGAGGCTCAAAGGGATCATAAGATTATTCATGCTTGAAACTTCTGTGTGCAGCCACAAGCTATTATGGGCTCTAGCATAGTGGAGTAAGTTGCATGACCTCTTCCAGTGGTGGACTAGCAGATGTAGGGGATGTAGGTTGGTATGGTCTACCCGGGGTTAGAGCTAATGCTTCTGAAAGACTGTGTCTCGGTCATCCGTTTCTCAAACACCTTGTAGTGCGAGAAATCCAATGGAGGAGATCGAGTCTTGTGGGGAAAAGTGTGCAAACCTCTGCATAGTGTACAAACTAATCATGGTTAGCCGTGTCCCCGGTTATGGACATCTTGAGTATCCGGTTCTTGAATTATCCTATGGATCTCATCACTCTAAATTAATTTGTTGGGTTGATAATTACTTTTAATTGGGATTGAGATGGGGGTACCATTCTTAATGTTGTTTCAACTACCATGATAGTTAAATAAAATATATTCCTTTGTTGTAGGGAAAAATTGGCTTTTCACAAAAACATTGTAGCCATAGAGCCTCCACCGGCCATATATGCATGTAGTGATAGCATTTATCTATTCTATGCTCTACTGTGTTACCATGCCAGCATATTCCATGTGCTGAACTGTTTTCGGGCTGCAACGTATTATGTTACAGACTTTTCAGACAACGAGTAAGGCGCCATAGGTCGTTTGTCATGCACTCAGCTATGCCGTTGGAGCTGATGGACTCACTTTATCTTCCAAGTCTTCCGTTGTTATCTTATTTAGATGGCCTTAAGCCATATTTATTGTAATAAGTTCTCTTTTGAGACATTCGATGTAATAAGTGTGTGATTGTGTCAGCATTACCGATCCAGGGATGACACTGAAGCACAGAGACTTGACCGTCTGAGGTCAGGTCGCTACAAGATGGTATCAGAGCACACACTAAATGTAGGACAGGACCACTAAGATGAGCCATAGATCACTCTTCTCTACTCATTTTCACTCCTCTCCATTTCTAATCTTTAGGATGGCAGACTCAAGGAATAAGTTTACATAGCCGGATGAAGACACCTCGTTTGGACGACACTTGAAGGAAGTCACTAGGTACCTAAACATTGGAATACCAAGCTTCACCAGGACCTACACCGCCACACTACCAGAAGAGGAACGTTGGATGATTCGAGTTCAAGTGCTAGGAAGGACATTCATGCCAGTCACCGAGCCCATAGAGTTTTATTTTGATGCACCAACCTGGAGACTAGGAAAGAGCGCGGCAGCCCACATCGCCATGGGATGCATCGGCGAAGTTTACCACAAGGAGCTTAAGGACACTATCTACCAAATATGTGGGCGCTGAGATGAGCAATGGGAGATGATCATCACTAGGAAGGACAGGTCCATTGCAGCATTCATCCAGCAGTTAAACCATCACATACGTCGCCAAGAGAACTAGATGTGTGCAAGCATGATAGATTTGAAGAAGGCGATGACCAGGATCACAGAGCTAGAAAAGAAACTCAAGTCTACACGCGATGGTTATGAGGAGGAAATGATGATACTTGTGGAGATGAATGATGACATGACGAGGAAGCTAGGAGTTTTCATGGGAGACCCTGCACCAGGAGGAGAAGACGACGAACCCAAGGAGATTCGTTCTGAAGACTACATCATCATCGACGACATAGACTCCGACCCTGATGGTAGTGATGATGACTATGAAGACGAAGCTGGAGCGGATATCATGGAGTCTTCCACTGATCAAAATTTCTAGTAGACCACCATATGTTCAGTAGTGTTCCCCCATGTATATAGAATAGTCCGAGCACTGTAACGATAGTTAGATCGATTGTATGCCCTTGCTTGCTTGATTGAGTGATATGATATGATTGTGTTTGTCTCATGTGCATATGGGTAGTGCTTTCTCCTTAGACCTCATTCTATTCTAGTCTCTTCCCTTTAAACCCATCAGATGCCTCCGAGACATAACCCCAGATTTATCTTCCCACCGGAGCTCACTCAGTTGATCCAGTAGCAGAATGCCTTGATACAGTTCTTAGTTCAGAACCAAGGCAACAACAACAATAACAACAACCCTCCGCCACCACCTCCAGTTGACAACTTAGCCCGTTTTCTGAGGTTACAGCCGCCGGTGTTTTCCAGTAGCACCGAGCCCATAGTTGCGGATGACTGGCTACGCATGATTGGAAGGGAGTTAACCACTGCTGGTTGCACAGATGCGGAGAAGGTGCATTTTGTCGCACACCAATTGGATGGACCCGCAGCCGCATGGTGGGAGAATTACACAACCACTTTTCCTATATCAAATGTTACTTGGGAGCAGTTTCAGAAAGCTTTCCGCACAACCCATGTCTCAACTGGAGCTATGAGCATGAAGAAGCGTGAGTTTTGGAACTTACGCTAGGGGAATCGTACTGTAGCTTATTATGTGGATGAGTTTATTAAGTTATCTCGCTATGCCCTATGGATGCCGCGAAGCAGGAGAAGTTTATGGAAGGGCTGAATGATGAGATGAGCATGCAGTTAATGGTGGCAACATTCAACAACTACCAGGAGTTGGTAGATAAGGCTCTTACGATTGAAGGGAAGCGGCAGTAGATTGAGAGCCGCAAGAGGAAGTATGGACAAGGGAAGTACAATACAGGAGCATCGCAAAAGCCTCGTTTTACCCCCAAACTCGGGAGGATACACCCATAACCATGGAGGCCACACCCAAAATGGTGGAAGTTCTCATAACCACAATGGCCCAAAGAATGGGAATGAGAATGGAGCGAGCAGCAATTACAACCGCTCTAACCCAGCAACACCCGCCAAGAAGGACCAGAGTCACGTTACCTGTTTCAAGTGTGGGAAGGCTGGGCACTACGCCAATGATTGTTCAGAGTTGAAGAATGGCAATGGTAATGGAAGCTCGGGGAAGAAGCCCAACCCTTTCAAGAGGGGACAAGTGAACCATGTGAACGTGGAGGAGGTTGAAGAGCAGCCAGATGCGGTGATCGGTAAGTTTTTGGTTAAGTCATTTACCGCTCTCGTTCTTTTTGATACTGGTGCATCACATTCATACATTTCAAGGGGATTTGTGGACAATTTTAAGTTACCCACCTTAGCCCTTAGGACACCCTTGCTAGTGAGCTCACCAGGTGCAGAGTATATGGCTAGCCGATGGTGCGACCGGATACCTTTAACCATTGGCAGCCATGTTTTCCCCTTAGACCTAATAATTTTGGAATCCCAAGGATTGGATGTGATACTGGGGATGGATTAGTTAACGAAGTATGGAGGAAACATTGATTGCGCCAGTAGGTCAATTCTACTCACCACCCCGGAGGGAAAAGGATTAAGTATGTATCCAGGCATACTCCTAAGAGTACTCACCTAAATTCTCTCATGGGAGTTGTTCAGGAAGAAGTGCCTGTAGTGAAGGATTGCCCGGATGTATTTCCAGTGGAATTACCAGGCATGCCCCCGGATCGAGACATTGAGTTTTTGATAGAGTTATTGCCAGGCACCGGACCGATATCGAAGAGACCGTACCGGATGCCCGCGAATGATCTGGAGGAGATTAAGAAGCAGATCAAGGAGTTATTGGAGAAAGGTTACATTCGACGAAGTTCATCACCATGGGGAGCCCTAGTGCTCTTGGTTGAAAAGAAAGATAAGTCTCAGAGAATGGTTGTTGACTATCAGGCATTGAGTGAAGTGACGATCAAGAACAAGTACCCACTGCCAATGATCAATGGTTTGTTTGATCAGTTGCAAGGAGCTAAAGTGTTTTTGAAGATCGACCTGTGATCAGGATACCACCAGCTAAAAATCCGAGAACATGATATACCTAAGACAGCCTTCACCACAAGGTACGGGCTATATGAGTACACAGTTATGTCATTTGGATTGACTAATGCCCCTGCCTATTTCATGAGCATGATGAATAAGGTATTCATGGAGTTCTTGGATAAGTTTGTTGTGGTGTTTATTGTTGATATTCTGCTATACTCCAAGAATGAAGAGGAGCACAAGGATCATCTATGTTTAGTTCTCGAGAAGCTCAGGGAACATCGGTTGTATGCCAAGTTCAGTAAGTGTGAGTTTTGGCTGAAGGAAGTAGGATTCCTTGGACATGTTATATAAGGAGAAGGTATAGCAGTAGACCCTACCAAGGTTAAGTCAGCCACTGGGTGGTTGGAACCCACCTCAGTGGGAGAGATCCACAGTTTTCTAGGACTCGCAGGATATTATCGGAGATTCATTGAGAATTTCTCTAAGATTGCAAAGCCCATGACGGAGTTGTTGAAGAAGGACACTAAGTTCAAATAGACGGAGGAATGTGAGGCAAGTTTTCAGGAGTTGAAGAAACATTTGACTACGGCCCTAGTGCTAATTCTACCAGATACACGCAGGGATTTCCAAGTGTATTGCGACGCATCTCGCTTAGGACTTGGAGGTGTACTTATGCAAGATGGAAGATTTGTTTCGTATGCCTCAAGACAACTTCGTCCGCATGAGTTGAATTATGCCACACATGATTTGGAGTTCGCAGCTGTAGTGCATGCACTCAAAACTTGGAGACATTTTCTTATCGGAAACCATTGTGATGTGTACACGGATCATAAGAGTTTGAAGTACATTTCCACATAGAAGGAGTTAAATCTCAGGCAAAGGAGATGGTTGGAGCTCATAAAGGATTACGATATGAAGTTGCACTATCATCCAGGCAAGGCCAATGTTGTAGCAGACGCTTTGAGCCGGAAGAGTTATGCCAATACCTTAGTAACAGCAGGTTTGCCAAAGGAGTTAGCAGAAGATCTCAGGGAGCTTCATTTGGAGATTGTTCCTAGAGGTTTTTTTGCAGCGATGGAATTTCAATCTACATTGTTGGGAAAGATCCAAGAAGCTCAGAAGGATGACAAGGAAATTGCTGAAATAAATGAGAAGATGAGTGAAGGTAAGGCCAAAGGTTTTCGTGAGGAAGAGCACGACACCTTGTGGTTTGAGGACCGAGTTTATGTGCCCAATAATGCAGAGATCGGGAAGTTGATACTTCAGGAAGCTCATGACTCGCCATACTCGATACACCCCGGAAACACCAAGATGTATTTGAATTTGAAGGAACGTTTCTGGTGGACTGGTATGAAGAAGGATATTGCCGAGTATGTAGCCATATGTGATGTATGTCAGAGAGTGAAGGCAGAACATCAGAAGCCAGCAGGATTACTGCTGCCTATGCCGATACCCGAATGGAAGTGGGATAAGCTTGGCATGGATTTTATCACCAGATTACCCAGGACCCGATCGAGATATGATTCTATCTGGGTAGTAGTGGACCGCTTGACCAAAGTAGCTCACTTTATCCCCGTGAAGACCACTTATACCAGTGAGAAGTTGGCCAAGATATATATGACGAGGATCGCATGTCTGCATGGAGTTCCAAGGACCATTGTATCAGATAGAGGAACGCAGTTTACTTCAAAGTTTTGGCACCAGCTGCACCAGACTTTGGGAACCAGGCTAGAGTTCAGTACAACCTTCCATCCACAGACAAATGGACAGACCGAGAGAGTCAACCAGATTCTAGAGGACATGTTGAGAGCCTGTGCGTTAGATTATGGATCTAGTTGGGACGACAACTTGCCCAACGCGAAGTTCTCATACAACAATAGTTACCGGGCTAGTTTGAAGATGGCACTGTTCGAAGCCCTGTATGGACGAAGGTGCAGGACACCGTTAATGTGGGATCAAGTTGGAGACCATCAGTTGTTTGGACCAGATTTGATTAAGGAGTCCGAAGAGAAGGTTAAACTGATTCGAGATAGACTAAAGGTAGCTCAGTCCAGACAGAAGAGTTATGCAGACTCAAAGCGTAAGGAGGTAGTCTCTAAAATCGGAGACAGAGCATATCTCGGTGTGTCACCGCTCCGAGGATTTAAGCGATTTGGAGTCAAGTGAAAGTTAGCTAAGAGGTTTGTAGGACCATACTGAGTTTTGGAACGTATGGGAGAGGTAGCCTAAAAGTTGGAATTACCCGAAGGACTGTCAGGAGTTCATGATGTGTTTCACATTTCCCAGTTGAAGAAGTGCCATGCAGAGATGGCCGATATCCCTCTAAGAGATACAGTGCCCCTGGAAGCAATTCTGTCGTGGGTTTATCACGGCAGATGTCCTCGTGAAAGGACTTAGTCGTGGAGCCATCGCTACGGGTTAGCTTAAAGGGGTTAAATTGGACAAGGGACACGAGGGGTTTTATACTAGTTCGTCCCCTTCGATGAAGGTAAAAGCCTACGTCTAGTTGTGCTTGGTATTGCTGGGGTTTCAATGACCAGGGAGCGAATTCGCTTTGCGTGGCTCTCGAGTTGTTGTCTGTTGTCCCTAAACCGCTGTCGGGTCATCCCTTTATATACACAGGTTGACGCCCGCCGGTTTACAGAGTCCCGAGGCCGAATCATAAATGTGTCCGGCTCGGTCTCTATCCTTCCTATCTTACAATGCAAGTTAGACAATAAAGTCGGTTTACATCTACAGGTCTTAACTCGCCTTTGGGCCTTGGGCTTCTGATCTTCTTGGAGTTAATCCGGCTACTCCTGGCCGGTTTACATCTAGTAGTAATATCCCCAACATTAGGCCCCAGATTGGTTTGAACTTGTTCATATCAATCTTCAACACTTAGAAAAATTCTTGCCCTGGCACCTTCCAATGGATCTGGTAAACCGCCGTGATGTCATCCTTTGGATCCGTAGTAAACCGCCATGATGTCATCTATTCATTGAAGTCAAAGATACCCTTCATTAATAAATATCCAACCATTGAGGTGACATCCTTATTAACTATCCATTTTAGGCTCCTCGATTCACGCACTTGTCGCTTATCGGTTTGCCCTATAAATAGGACCAAGGGTCATTCTCTTTTCCCCCTTATCCTCTTTCGCTTCTTCTTCCTCCTCGTGATGCCCTTGCACCCGAGCGCCGCCACCGTCGTCGAACTCTGCATCTGCCTCTCCGTTGGCCGCTGCATCGACCTGGTTGCATCAGAAAAACATGGCGCATCACCGCTACCTCAACCGCTGCGATAAGCTTCCCCTCTTTTCCCTGTAGATCCGTTAGGGTTCACGCAGGTTCCTGTTGCTCTCTTCGTGTTCTTCGTCAACCCATAGTCAGTAGAACTTGTTCTTGATATATTCCTCATAGTAATCATGAAACTCCTTATCTCAATCATTTGATCCAATCTTTAAATACATCATAACTTGATCTGGACCTTTCACGAACTGCTTTGGGACCAAGTTCTTGAGTCTCAATATTTTTCGTTTTCCTGGCTTATGGTAGATCCAAAATTTCAATGTAGTCTTGTGAAACCTGTTTTACTTTACTTAGTCATTCTTGCCTTAGATCTGTACCTTCCGCATCACATAGACGGTTTACCCTTGTAAAAAGTAATCTATTATATACCATTAGTCCCCTTGTAAACCGGCAATCCCTTTATCTCCATCGTCATACTCTGTTTAATAGCATGTATATACCTCTGCTTCTGCTTATTGCTTTGTCATTTACAATTGTATCATCCTCCGGTTTACCAATTTCATATACTTGGATTCCTCTGTCCTATTGCACCTTAAGCATCACTATGAATGAATTGTAAACTGGCATTCCTTTCCAGCTTTTCATTTGCAATGGCCAAGCAGTTTTATTCCTGCAACTAGGCTCCCTCCCGGGTTACCGAGGAGCAACTGAATGGAATGGTCAAGATCGGAACCTTACCAAAGAAGAATGAGATCCGGTGGCGCGTTCCTGGGCCAGAAAATCCTCCCACCCCTAAGCAGGGTGAGGTAGTTGTGTTTGTTGATCATATAGGCCGTGGTTTCAAACCGCCCAGGTCAAAGTTTTTCCGGGATGTGCTTGCCAGCTTTCAACTCCACCCTCAAGATATTGGACCCAACTCGGTATCCAATATATGCAACTTTCATGTTTTCTGTGAAGCGTACCTCCAAGAAGAGCCAACTGTGGAGCTGTTCCAGGATTTCTTCCATCTGAACCGGTGCACCGAATTTGTAGACGGACCCAATACTGAACTCGGTGGCGTCTCCATTCAAAAAAGAAAAGAGGTTGAATTTCCTCATGCCAAGCTGCACAGTCACCCCAAAGAGTGGAATCAAACTTGGTTCTACTATAAAGACAACTCCCCTGAAGACGAAAATCCTCTACCAGGTTACCGTGTCCACCGGCTTGCCAATACCCATCCACTTCCCCAACGCCTAAGTGCCCAGGAACGGGCCCCGTATGCACCTCAACTCGCCAAGCTGAGAGCCTTCTTGGCCAACAGTTTAACAGGTGTAGACTTTGTCCTTTGTTGGATATCTTGGAGCATCTTGCTGTTAAGTTGCCGCTCCGGCTTAATGTGTGAGTATACGGGTGAAGTAGAGGACTCCCAACGTCATACCAACATTCAGCTAACCGATGAAGAGGTCACTAAGGCTGTTAAGAAGATACTGAACGAATCGGAAGTTGTCTGTCACCAAACCGGACTAGACCCCTTTTACACGCAGAACAAACGCTTGTTGTGAGTATTGTTCCTCCACTTTACCCTTGATATCTTTAGACTGTACAATCCTTGAATACCCTTCTTTCTACTTTTAAACAGGGTGATGATCCGTTTTGGAAGAAGAGATCACAAGAGAAAGCGTCAAAAACTGCCCGCCCTAAAACCAAAGCCGTCAAGAAAACCACAAAGTGGAAAGCACCTGAACGCATCCGTATGGAGCTGGACGATGACCCATATGAACTGGAAGTTGAGGTAGAACTTGATTCACTTGGTTCCCTTTTCATGCATCTCATTGACAATGATACTTATCAGGAGGACATGGAGGGCAGCCAAGCTAACGATGTAGAGGTAATTATCCTTTCCTCCGGTTCAGACTCTATGCCAACACAAAAAATCCATCAAGCAGTCTGGAAAGTAAGCTTTTCTCATCCTCTTGCTCACTTGGATCCAACATTTATTTTGAAGATGCAGCAGCACGAGGCTCGCCGCACCACCCGGCACAGCAGCCAAAAGGTCACTTCGGCCGGTTTACCTGATACCTCGGTTTGAAAGCGCCGATATGAGGTCTCACCCACTTCTGACAATTCTTATCCCAAGGCAGGTTATTTCCGACAACGTCTTAATCCGTCCGATTTGAATTATCAGGTGACACCACCGTCATCCTCTGGCGAGTCAACAACGACCCAACTTCCTCCTCTCAAAACTGTAGCTGGGTAAGTACTTCAACCCCTTCTTTTGATATTTCCATAGTTTATATATTATGCTTAACTTTCGCATCTTTTTCTGTTGTAGAGCCAAAGCCAGACCCAACAAAAAGGCTCGGGTTAACAATCCGCCCGAAGACCAGGTGGTTCTCGAACCGGAGCAAACGGTTGAACCGGAACAAACAGTTGAACCGGAGGGCCCAAATCCTGAAGCTACTTTTGATGAACCACCCCCTCAAGATCACAATATTGATGAACAACCAGAAGCTAACACTGCTGTGCCTGATGATGAACCGGCATATCCAATCCGGGCTGATGATAGGTCTTCTAGTCCGGTGAGAGCTACTGATACTCCATCAACTCTAGCAAAGACTGCTGAAGACAAAGAAGGCGATGTTATCATTACCGGTATGAGCCACAGCTCTCCTGGCCATCCTGTTATATTGGCGAAACATAGTGCAAGGAAGAGCGTGCTACAATGGAAAAGGCAAATGGAGCACTGACTTGTCAAGCTACGCCCGTCTCAGCGCTCAAGAACTCCACTCCGGTTTTCTAAACCGTCTGCACTCAAACCATGATTATGAAGCCGGTTTAGTGAACCTGATGAAGGAACGCTATGAGGTATTTTCATCACTTTTCCTTTCTTAAACCCAAAGTTCAAGTATCATCCCAAGTAGCCCCCAAGGGTCGGTTTATGATGTTAATCATAAACCGGGACTTTGTAATATCTTAATCCTCGCATGCTGATCCTCCATATGTCAAGTCATCGTTGGAAACAAACCGGTACTTTAATTTATCATTGTATTCCTGTAGTTTTCATCGGTGTAGCCCCCAAGGGCCGGTTTATCTTTGCAAGGTAAACCGGGTCTTGAATCAATGCGTCAACTTTGAACAGATGTACATTAGCCCCCAAGTGTTAAGGATAATGCTTGCATTGTACTTGAGACTTGTGAAAAATATGTTGATGATAGAGAAAATAGGCATTAGCCCCCAAGTACAAAGTGCATAACTCGTTATACGCTTGGTACTTCATAACCTGTTTTGATGACATACCTCACCTTTGTAGGCTGAGCTGAGTAAAAAGGATGCTCAAACCGCAGACCTTCAGGAGAACGTCAAATCTCAGCAGGCAGAGGCTTCCAAGGCTAAGGAGGAATTAACAAATTCCCTAGCAGCCATGGGAAGGCTGAAAGAGACCTTCAACAAAGAGCGTGCAGACTAGGAGACAGAAAAGGCCGGTTTGACAAAAAAGGCCGAGGACGCAGAGGCAGCCCTGAAGCCGGTGGTTGAAGAACTGACCGTCTTAAAGCGGCAGATTGACGCCATGACTTCTGCTGTGTTTGGTAAGTACCCTCTCATGCAGTTTGTCTAACTCATAATATCTTATCAATGATCGGTCTACTGATGTTTAATCATGACAGGGACCCGCATTGCTCACTTGGGCGCTGACAAGCGGATGAAGCTTAAAGCATCCTACACCTTGATAGAATAGCTGTTATCTGGATCCTAGCGAGCCATTTGCACTGCAGCTTATAACAAGCCTCCGCCATCGCTGATAAAAGAAACTATTGAAAAGCTGGCCATGTTACCTGCCCGGATCAACAAACTGAAGAGATCAGCTGCAAGATCAGGAGCGCTGACCGCGCTAATCCGGGCCACATGGATTCGGGATCTTGAACTGGCAGATATCATCAAAGGGTATCCTGGTGTGAAAGAAGACGGCTCATACTTCAATAACGACGATCTCCGAAGGCTGACAAAGGAGATGCAACCGATAGCAAGCAAACTGGCGGAGGACACAGATCTATCTCATTTACAACCGGTTTATGATGCTGAGGGAAAAAGACAGCCCGCGTTGATCCATAATGTTGAAGATCTTATGCCACCAAACCGTAAGCATACTTACGCTCCTGACATTGACCCCTCCAATCTTATCCATGAAGACGTTGTTTTCAAGCCTTAACTGGAATTGATTGGTCAACGGTTGATTTCCAGCGTCTGGGGAGGGATGAGGAGAATGTGACCGCGCAAGATGACCCTCAATCGTCAAGCCGTCCCAATGAGGAATCCTAAACCGGTGGTCGGTTTACCAGTTGTAGTCTTCCACTCTTTGAAAACAGTTATTCAATTTGGGATGTTTAAAGCACCTTGTAATAGGATAGCATGAACACCTTTATCTGCCATGCCATCGAGCATGTTTGTTTTGCTTGATACCTGAAAACTTGTTCTGCCTTTGGGATCTATTTATGCATAGTCCATTATGATTTGTGTTCCTGCATATAAGAACTTTGAAAGTGTCCTAGTGGTTTACCACTGGATGGGTCATGATGCCCAAAAAATATATACATAACTTGGATGAACAACCAAGATTTGTAAAAATAGATGATACATGTCACATACCTCGTTGGCTGACCAACTGTTGGTATAGTAAGGGTGAAAAACACCAATCCGCAGTGTTGATGACTCCTTGCCCCCTTGCCGGTTCATATAAAAACCAAGCCGGGCTATAATGCTGGTGACCTGTAGCCAAAACCAGATCGGAGCAATTTACTGCCGGTTTAGAACTGATTATTTACTAACAATTGAGCGTTGAAAGCCATGCCGAGTTGTAATAAACACCGGTTCATCAGAAATATTCATAAATCCCTTATCAAAAGATATTAAAAACAACAAATCAAAAAGGAAATATACAAGGCTTTTCATGGGCTGCCAGGCCGTTGAGTTAAACCATTTTGCAAAGCCTTTTAAGATGGACCTCAATCTTTAACCAATCATCGTTTTAACTTTGACAAGTTCAGGGTCCATGAGATTGACTTGTCAAACGTTCGATGGGTCATACCAGGTTTACTTGGATGGAGTGGCTTCCTTAAAGAGGCAGGATAACCCGGGGTTTTAGGTGAATACACCTGGCTTCCAAGCTTGGCTTGATAGCCTATTACAAGGGCGCAAGCTCGTTGTTCTTTGAGAAGCAAGGAGCCCCCAGGTAATATTTGAGCTGTGCTCAGTGGTTACCTATGTTTGAGTTATGCTTGATGTAATAGACTCTCTTTGGTTCCACATAATTTCCTTTTGGCTTTAAGCCTATCAAGAGGTGTAGCTATGGTGTGAAGACAACCAAGCCCCCTAGTGATATCCCTTTTTGGTTTTAAACTGATCAAGAGGTGTAGCTATGGTGTGAAGAAAACCAAGCCCCCTAGTGATATCCCTTTTTGGTTTTAAATTGATCAAGAGGTGTAGCTATGGTGTGAAGACAACCAAGCCCCCTAGTGATATCCCTTTTGGTTTTAAACCGATCAAGAAGTGTAGCTATGGTGTGAAGACAACCAAGCCCCCTAGTGACTTCCTTCATATCTGTGTGGCCTTATGGGCCGGGTTAGTAAAACTCCGCTTTGTCGATAGAAGCCCCTGTGGAACCACACATGATGTAAAAAAGAGCAGAGACCCCGCTTTAGCCGAGGCTCCGGTTTTATATAATATATACATTGTCATAAGTATGTACATAAGAAGAGCCTATGGCTCAAGTATAGTAAGGCCGAAGAAGGGCTACATTCCACAGCCGCTTGGTCTCCTCCTCCGATTTATGCGAGTCTTTGTGCTCTCGAACATCGATAAGCTAGTATGACCCGTTGTGTAGGTTTTTGCTGACCACAAAAGGTCCTTCCCAAGGTGGGGATAACTTGTGCATATCAATTTGATCCTGGATGAGCCGAAGTACCAGATCACCCTCTTGAAAAGTTCTGGTTTTAACCCGACGGCTGTGATAACGCCGGAGATCTTGTTGATAAATCGCCGAACGTGCCGCTGCGAGATCACGCTCCTCATCTAACAGGTCCAGTGAGTCCTGACGTGCCTTCTCATTGTCAGCTTCAACGTAAGCCGCCACACGGGGCGAGTCATGACGAATGTCACTAGGAAGAACCGCCTCTGCTCCATAAACCATGAAGAAAGGTGTATAACCCGTTGATCTGTTTGGTGTGGTGTTGATACTCCATAACACAGAAGGTAACTCCTCCACCCAACAACCCGGTGTCCGCTTTAAAGGAACCATAAGCCGGGGTTTGACACCTCTCAAAATTTCTTGATTTGCCCTCTCAGCTTGACCATTAGACTGGGGGTGAGCTACTGACGCTATATCAACCGGATGTGCTCACGTTGACAAAATTCCTCCATATCACCCTTAGATAGATTAGTACCATTATCTGTGATAATGATGTGTGGAAAGCCAAACCGGAAGATCACCTTGATGAATTGAACCGTCGTGGCTGCATCACACTTACTGACTGGCTCTGCCTCTACCCACTTGGTAAACTGGTCAACCGCCACCAACAGGTGGGTCTTTTTGTCATTGGATCTCTTAAAGGGTCCAACCATATTGAGCCCCCAAGTTGTAAATGGCCAAGTGACTGGAATCATTCTCAACTCTTGAGCTGGAACATGAGCACAGCGTGCAAATTTTTGACAGCCGTCACACCTTTTGACTAAATCCTCAGCATCAGCATGAGCCATCAACCAATAGAAGCCGTGACGAAAAGCCTTAGCCACCAAGGATTTTGAACCGGCGTGATGACCACAATCTCCTTCGTGGATTTCTCGCAAAATCTCACAACCCTCTTGAGGAGACACACAACGCTGAATTGCTCATGTAATGATGTAACTCCCCACTGACAATCGTCATTGACTTGGATCGCTGGATTATCTGCCGGGCCAAGGTTTTATCCTCCGGTAATTCTCCCCGGTTTATGTAAGACAAGTACGGGACTATCCAATCCGGTGTAACATGCAAAGCCGCCACTAACTGGGCCTTCGGGTCAGGAATAGCCAACTCCTCCTCTGTTGGTATCTTGACCGATGGATTATGTAGAACGTCGAGGAAGACATTAGGTGGGACCAGTTTATGCTGAGAACATAGGCGACTTAAAGCGTCCGTCGCTTCATTCTTTCTCCGGTCTATATGGTCAACTTGATAACCCTTGAAATGACCAGCCACTATGTCCACCTCTCGTCGATATGCAGTCATGAGTGGGTCCTTAGAATCCCAAGTGCCAGACACCTGTTGAGCCACCAGGTCCGAGTCACCGAAGCACTTAACCCGGCTTAAGTTCATCTCCATAGCCATCCAAAGACCGTGGAGTAAGGCCTCGTACTCAGCTGCATTGTTAGTGCAAGGGAACATTAGGCGAAGAACATAACAAAACTTGTCACCTCGTGGGGAAGTTAATATGACTCCAGCCCCCAAGCCCTCCAATTTCCTGGATCCATCAAAGTGAATAGTCCAATAAGTATTGTCTGGCTTTTCCTCTGGTGCCTGCAACTCTGTCCAATCATTGATGAAGTCCACGAGTGCTTGAGATTTAATCGTTGTGCGAGGTGTATACTTGAGCCCGTGAGGTCCAAGCTCAATAGCCCACATGGAAATCCGGCCAGTCGCCTCTCTGTTTTGTATGATATCTCCCAAAGGGGCTGAACTAACCACTGTGATAGGATGACCCTGAAAATAGTGCTTGAGCTTCCGGCTTGCCATAAAAACTCCATATACCAGCTTCTGCCAATGTGGATACCTCTGCTTTGATTCGATAAGCACCTCACTAATATAATAAACCGGTCGTTGAACCGGATACTCCTTTCTAGCCTCCTTGCGCTCCACAACTATAGCCACACTGACAGCCTGGGCATTAGCAGCCACATATAGTAGTAAAGGCTCTTTATCGATCGGAGCCGCAAGAATAGGTGGTTCAGCTAACTGTCTCTTCAAATCCTCAAATGCTTTATCAGCCGCATCACTCCAAACAAAATCATCCATTTTCTTTAGCATCTGATATAAAGGGATAGCTTTCTCCCCAAGACGACTGATAAACCGGCTCAAAGCTGCAATCCGGCCCGCCAGACGCTAAACATCATTGATACACGCTGGTTTAGCCAGAGAGGTGATAGCTGTAATCTTCTCCGGATTAGCCTCAATGCCCCTGTTCAACACCAAAAAACCTAGGAGCTTGCCTGATGGGACACCAAAGACACATTGTCCAGATTAAGCATCATTTTGTAAACCTGGAGGTTGTGAAAGGTTTCTCTCAAATCATCTATCAATGTTTCCCCCTTCCTGGACTTCACCACAATATCATGCACATATGCATGAACGTTGCGCCCAATCTGTTTATGAAGACAGTTCTGAACACAGCGTTGGTAAGTCGCCTGGGCACTCTTGAGCCCAAAGGGCATAGAGACATAGCAGAAGGCTCCAAAGGGAGTTATGAAAGTTGTCTTCTCCTAGTCCTTAACTGCCATTTTGATCTGATGATAACCAGAATAAGCATCCAGAAAACACAAACGGCCACAACCCGCCGTAGCATCAATAATCTGGTCAATACGAGGGAGGGCAAAGGGATCAGCTGGACAAGCCTTGTTCAAGTCTGTGTAGTCCACACACATACGCCAAGTGTCATTTTTCTTAAGGACTAGCATCGGATTAGCTAGCCACTCCGGGTGAAAGAGTTCCACGATAAACCCTGCAGCCAACAGCCGAGCTACCTCCTCAGCAACAGCCTTACGCCTTTCTTTGTTGAAGTGGCAGAGAAACTGCCTGACTGGTTTGAACTTAGGATTGATATTAAGTGTGTGCTCAGCGAGTTCCCTCGGTACACCTGGCATATCAGAAGGCTTCCATGCAAAGATGTCCCGGTTCTCACGGATGAACTCGATGAGCGCGCTTTCCTATTTGGGATCCAGGTTAGCGCTGATGCTGAACTTCTTGGATGAATCACCAGGAACAAAATCAACCATCTTAGTGTTTGTAGCCGATTTAAACTTCAACGCTGGATCGTGCTCTGTAGTTGGTTTTTTCAAACAAGGCATGTCTGCTGGATCAACCTTGTCTTTATACAACTTTAGCTCCTCTGTGGCACAAACCGACTCAGCATAAGCCGCATCACCCTCTTCACACTCCAAAGCGATCTTCCTGCTCCCATGCACTATGATGGTCCCATTGTGACCCAGCATCTTAAGCTGTAAATAAACATAACACGGCCTCGTCATGAACTTAGCATAAGCCGGACACCCAAACAGGGCATGATACGGACTCTTGATTTTCACCACCTCAAAAGTCAATGTTTCTGACCTTGAATCATGATCATCTCCAAAAGCCACCTCTAGGTCTATCTTGCCAACTGGGTACGCCGATTTACCAGGCACCACTCCATGAAAGACCGTATTCGATGGTTTAAGATTCTTATCTATCAACCCCATACGGCGGAAGGTATCATAATAAAGGATATTGATACTGCTTCCCCCATCCATAAGCACCTTGGTGAACTTATACCCCCCAACTTGAGGTGCCACCACTAAGGCCAGATGACCCGGATTATCAACTCGGGGTGGGTGATCCTCTCTACTCCATAAAATGGGCTGCTCATACTAGCGCAGATACTAAGGCACCGCCGGTTCAACAGAGTTTACTGCCCTCTTGTGAAGCTTCTGATCGCGTTTACACAAGCTAGTGATAAAGACATGATACTGCCCACTATTCAACTGCTTCGGATTGCTCTAATAACCCGATTGTTGTTGCTGATTCCCCTGATGGTTATAACCTCCTTGATTGCCTTGGTTCCCTTGATGGCCATGTCCGGTTTGATTGCCTTGGAATCCTGAACCGGAGCTGCCACCTCCATAACCCGGTCCATGAAAACCGCCTCCTGAACCGCCGTGCGGGCCGTTGTCATACTGAAACATATTGGAATTCTTAAACTCTCGCATAATGAAACAATCCTTCCAAAGATGTGAACCTGGCCTTTCCTTCGATCCATACTTTGGACAAGGCTGATTTAATAGGCGCTCCAGATTGGGGCCTGACCATCCGCCCCTCTGAGGCTGTTTACTCTTACAACACCGACCGTTGTCCTGAGCGTTGGTGTTAGCCACAAAGTCCAAACTATTGTCTGCCTTGGGCTTGCCATTATTCCCATGACCTGCTGGATTGTGCTGCTGCCCCTTGGTATTGCCATTCTTTTTCCCTTTCCCCGGTTTGTCATCCTCAGATTCAGGGTCTTTGGTACTATCTGAATCGGCGTATTTCACCAAAGCAGCCATACGAGTTGACATGTCATTGCAGTGACGCTTGAGCCTCCCTAGCTTTAATTTTAATGGTATAAACCGGCAGTTTCCCTCCAATGTCAAAACTGCTGTATCTGCATTAATGCGGTCTGATTAATGCAAAATAGCTGAGACTCGCTTCACTCAATGCATCGTAGACTCCCCCTCCTCTTGAACACAAGCGGCTAGGTCCACAATTGACATAGGCTTCTTACATGTATCTTTGAAATTCTGGATAAACCGGTGCTTCAGCTCAGCCCATGACCCGACAGAGTTAGCTGGTAAGCTCTTTAACCAAGTTCGAGCCGTCCCCTCCAACATCATGGTGAAGTATTTAGCACACACTGCTTCATCCACGTCCAGCATCTCCATCGCCATCTCATAACTCTCCACCCATGACCCTAGTTGCAAATGGCGGTGTAATTGGGCACCTTACGAGGTCCCTTAAAATCCAATAGTAATATCCCCAACAAATTCAAATGGATAGTGATCTGACCTATGAGGAGAAACCAGTCAAGATTCTCGAGTTTGCCAGCCAAGTTACTCGCAGCAATGTTATAAAGTTTTGCAAAGTTCAGTGGAGTCACCATACCGAGGATGAAGCCACCTGGGAGTGAGAGGATGATCTACGCAAAGACCACCCACACCTATTTTCTAGCCAACCCGAATCTCGAGGGCGAGATTCATCTTAAGGGGGGTAGGTTTGTAACATCCCAAATTTTCAATTTGGAATGTTATACATAGGTCATTCATGCATATCATATTTTACTGCATTTTTGTTTCGCGAATCCTCGAAATTCTAAGCAACTCAAGGACCCACGGAGATAGTTGGGAATTTCGTTATTTTCATATTTGAGTTTTCTCAAATTTTAAAAAGAGGATCATTTGGTTTTGATTATTTTTCCTCTTTGAAAATATTTCTAACTAAAATATATGAGAGGAGATAATATCACTTCTCCAAAATAAAGGAAATATTAGAGGAAAATATTAAAATCAAATAAGTGATTTGGATTTGGATTTTATTGCACTTTTATTTGAATTAGGAAAAATATGTGTTTTTCAAAATTGCATTAGAAGCCCAAATAAATGTTCACTTTGTCCGCAATATTATTAGGGGACCGTGAAAATTTATTTCAGGATTTTTGCACTCCGTTTAGTATTTTTTTTATTTGTTTTTCCGCGTCAAGATTTGTATCTAAAAAAGTCACCAACCTAAACGGGCCATGTCCGACTAGGACTCCTGGCCCGGTCGGCCTTATAAGCCGGGAGGCCCGACCCCGCCAAACCCCAGACCCGCGCCCGAAACCCTAGCCGCTCGCGCCGCCACCGCGCGTAGCTGCCGCCGCTAGCCGCCAGAGCCGCCGTCCCGCCGCCGGACCGATCTCGCCGGAGGTATAACCGCCGCCGCCACCGGTTTTCACGAGAAAACCGTTTGTTTTTTTAGAAACCCTAGATCGGTTTTTTATTTTCGGTTTTGTTTGGTTTTTCTTTGGTTTAGTTAAATAGCGGACGTTCGTCCGTACATTCGTTTTAATGAATGCCGTTCATCCATTAGCCGCTGTCGGTGTCAAAACCGGCGGATCTCGGGTAGGGGATCCCGAACTATGCGTCAAGGCCGGATGGTAACAGGAGACAAGGGACAAGATGTTTTTTACCCAGATTTGGGCCTTCTCGATGGAGGTAATACCCTACTCCTGCTTGATTAATATTGATGATATGGGTAGTACAAGAGTAGATCTACCACGAGATCAAGGAGGCTAAACCCTAGAAGCTAGCCTATGGTATGATTGTTGTATATGGAGTTGATTGCCTACAGACTACAACCCTCCGGTTTATATAGACACCGGATAGGGTTAGGGTTACATAGAGTCGGTTACAATGGTAGGAGATCTTGAATATCCACATCGCCAAGCTTGCCTTCCACGCCAAGGAAAGTCCCATCCGGACACGGGACAAAGTCTTCAATCTTGTATCTTCATAGTCCAGGAGTCCGGCTGTAGGTATAGTCCGGCTACCCGAACACCCCCTAATCCAGGACTCCCTCAGTAGCCCCCGAACCAGGCTTCAATGACGACGAGTCCGGCGCGCAGATTGTTTTCGGCATTGCAAGGCGGGTTCTTCTCCAAATTCCGTGTACCTGCTAAATAATGTCCGATTTTCGTAATGTAGCGCGCCTTGGCTTCCACGCCCAATAATGGCCGTCTTCCACGTGTCAAACGAATGGGAAAAGTTGGGGTGTTTTTACATTCACACCCCTAGCCGCATAAACGAGCCGCCTATTTAATGGGATGGGGATTCAGATCCAAACCACACCTTCTCCTCTCCGCGAGTAATCTTCAGAGCGCCTCCACCAAAGGTCCATTCCAACATGGCCAGCCGTCGCAGCTTCCACACCCAATAATGGCCATCTTCCACGTGTTCAAACGAATGCGAAAAGTCGGGGTGTTTTTACATCCACACCCCTAGCCGTATAAACGAGCCACCTATTTAACAGGATGGGGATTTAGGTCCAAACCACATCTTCTCCTTTCCGCGAGTTATCATCAGAGCGCTTCTAGCAAAGGTCCATTCCAACATGACCAGCCGTCGCAGCTCCTCCCCTCGCCCATCCAGTCCCAAACCCGGGGACTGGGAGAGTTGCACCATCCCGCATAGCAAGTTAGCATCACTTCAGGCCAAGGGATTTCTCCCTCAGGCATACATGGTCCCGGTCCGAGCCAGTCTCACCACCTATAATGGCGGAAAACAAGTGGAGAGCACCCCCAATCCTTCTAAAGGAGAGCGGGTGTGCCTCGTCCCCTATCTAATAAGGGGACTGGGATTTCCAATTCACCCATTTCTCCGCGGGCTTCTGGAGTTCTACGGCCTCCAGCTGCACAACCTCACGCCCGCCTCCGTATTGCATATTGCGGGTTTCATCGCCCTTTGCGAGCTATTTTTAGGCGTTGAGGATCATTTCACGCTGTGGAAGAGGTTATTCTGCCTGGTGCCCCGTTCTAAAGAGGGGTCTATATACCAAGTGGGCGGAGCCGAAGTATGGCGCATCGTCGGGACCGGATTCCTATCCGGAACCCCAAAGAAGGCATCCGAGGACTGGCCTTCGGAATGGTTTTATATAGATGACGTCCCGCTACCGGACCCTATCCGGGTCGGTCTCCCTGAGTTCAACAGTGCTCCATTGAAGAAACACTTGGGCTGGCGTCCGCGGAGCTCTCAGAGAGAAAGCGACAGAGACGTCCTTTACCTGATGGGCCAGATAAGACTGTTGGCTCATTTCGGACTAACCATGATTGGAGTCATGGCCGCATGCATTATGCGGGGGGTGCAGCCACTTCAATATAGAGGCCACCCCATGTGGGATTTCAACGGGGAGGATGACGCCACCCGTTACGGTCGTAAGGGGCCGGCTTCAGCTACCGCCCTAATAAAGATCTTATCCTCTTTGTACAAGGGAGAAAAGGAGGAATTCCTCTGCGTCAACCCGCAGGATGGATTTACTATGTACGATCCTCCAAGTTGGGTAAGTGAACAACTGCGCTTGCCCAATTGTTTTGTACTCCCACGATTAGATATGTAGTCTAACGACTTCATTGCAGGAACTGCGACAGGTGGTAAAGGATATAAACAGCCGCCCTCCACAACCCGAGGACCCAGAACGGTCCCTCGATCCAGACTCCGAAGAGGATCCGGACATATCGGTGGAGCTTATCGACGGGGTGTTTCATGAGCTAAGCAAGGACAATACCTTGGTAGCCATCACGGCTGATTACCCAGGGTTAATCCCAGCCTCCCAGGTGACAGAAACCGGAGTCTCATTCCCTTGAGAGAGATTCCACTCTCACGTATTCCGGTGTTTCTGACAACAACCGTGTTTTGCAGGGGAGATTTCCGAGGCAGGAGGCCGAACCTGCGGCGGCTAGCCAACGAGGGGCCGCAGGGCCCCGTGGGGCAAAAAGGAATGTAGTCCGGACTGAGATGCCGGTGCAAAGGTATAGCGCACCCTCTGCTTCCCTGGTGTTATTCTGTCAGGGCATATTAACGTTTGTGCTATCTTCAGAACGAAGAGACCTCGCCGGACTATATCCGGAGAGGTTGCCAATCGCGCCTCCACCAGCCAGGCTCCAACGTCTGGCCAGGAAGCGGAGGCGAGCACAAGGCGTGCACCGGACGCTCCTCCGACAGAGGATGCGGACAGGCTGTCTGCCACAAATTCTGAAGTGGAGAGTGCCATGAACCACAGGCGTCGCTAGACAGTTCTACGCGACGCTTGTTTCTCCCAAGAGGCTTTAGATGCCTTTAATTCGGGAGATGCGTACCTCCGTGCCGCTCAAAATGGTTTAGCCAGAGCCACAGAGCAGTATGTAAAAGACATACGGGTAAGAAAATTTTGGTCAAATATATATATACCTGTAGCCCCCGAGACTTGAAACAGTTAGAGCAACTGATTTAAGGATCATTTAATATTCAGGTTCTTACATAGAAGAATACTGTACTGTCCCAGGAGTTGGAAAAGTGCAAGGCCCAACTAGAGGCCGCACTAGCCACAGTAGGGGAGCCCAAAGAGACCCCTCAGGTAAGATACACTTCGAAAGATTAGTATTGTGTGGTGTGGGTGCAAATATGACAAATCATGTTGCAGATGGCGCCGGACTCGATCCGAAAAAGCAACAACTCTTACGCCGGCTAAAGGCTGGTGAGAGTACATTGACAAAGGTGAGGCAAGAGAAGAATGATCTTTAGGATGCCAACACCAGGCTGGACGTCGAACATAAAGATGTTCGTGGCCAGCTGTCGGACTCCACGAAGGAGAATCAGCGGCTTCGACGTGGCATATTTAGTAAGTGCTTGAACGAACTTTGAAAAAAGAGTTCGGCGAGGAAGTCGACTAACAGAGTAATGTCTGTAGGTATGCTCACAGGTCGTCTTGCAGAGGAGATGCCCGGTTCTATGGGTGACCTTCTTCCTGAACTCATGCAACTGCACGAGCGAATTCGGCAGGCGATGCAAGGTGTTGCCCAAGCCTTATGGCCTGCCCACTCCATGCCCGAGGGCCTTGGAGAGCTTGTGGAGAAGCTGAAGGGAGCTCGGAGGCGCTTCCGGTTGT
Source organism: Triticum dicoccoides (assembly GCF_002162155.2). Taxonomy (NCBI): domain Eukaryota; kingdom Viridiplantae; phylum Streptophyta; class Magnoliopsida; order Poales; family Poaceae; genus Triticum; species Triticum dicoccoides. Next base: position 541,733,523 of record NC_041384.1, on the reverse strand, counting down.
GGAAGATATCAGCCTGCCGACAAGGCGCTAGGGAAGCCTGGGCCATGGTGAAGACCCGTTTTACAAAGTCTGACCCAAACCACATGGCCGAGGTCGGACCAGTGGGGCCTGATGGGAAGGAGATCCCTGTGAGCTTAGTATACGGCCAAGTAGAGTTGGCCGCGAAGTATTCCCAGCAGGACTGTAAATTAGATAGCCTATTAGATGGTATAGAAGAGGAATACAATCAGTCAGAATGACTATGTAATTTTGAATTGACATGTGTAATGCCTTCTAGCCGGATTGTAGATCGTTTGTCGTTGCCGACCTTTTCGCTTCAACCTTGGGACCTGACGGTCCGGAGTGTGTCCAAATACCATAGCGGTTATATAAGAACCATGGTATGCGTGGAGACCAGGCATAGGGGTCATTAGTGCTTTATCAAACAAGTGCCCAACTAGTTATGTTATATTACATGGTTAGTAAGAAACATCTTCCAGAGAGAATAGTTTCGTTAGGGGTTCCTTTCGCTGGGAGGCATGCCCTAAAGTGCATGTCCGGACTGCGTAAAAAGACGCAGAAAAAAGCATCTACGGGCGCATAGAATGAGTAAAAAGATCATCTTTTATCTCACCGACCGAATATTCCCTTAAGAACGCTAGCTTTCGGCTTCACCCAGTCTGAGGTACACATCCGGCTGACCCGGCAGTAACAATCACAGAGGTGCTCCCTTTACCGCCTAGCCGAACAATCGGGAACGTAGGGGTAAGCACATGAGCCAGGCAACCCAGCTTGGCCAAAACTTAAGTCACATCGATGCATATAATGGTGAAAAAAGGGTACATGCGGAAGTTTGACGCATGTGTTGGGCGTGAAACCCGTATAAATAAGCTTCTGTTAAAGAAGCCCCCAGGTTTAATGAGCGCGAGTGGCGCGTCACTAGATGAGCCTTTAAGGGCTATAAAAGAAAAGAGGGGAAGGAGAGAAATGTAAGACAGAAAAATGCAAAAAATGGACAGAGGAAGTAGACGAACACAGAGTCCGGCGCTAGGCATAGAATCTTCGGAGACGGGTGGCGTTCCATGGGTTCGGCTCGAGTCGGTTATCCGACGCATCTCGCAGGCGGTACGCCCCGCCAGTCAGGACTTGGTCGATTATGAATGGACCTTCCCACTTGGGCTTGAGTTTGTCCTTTTTCCTATCTGGCAGGCGTAGAACTAGTTCGCCAACATTGTAATTTTTGGCCCGTACTTCTCTGCTTTGATATCTTCGGGCCTGCTGTTGATAAAATGCGGAACGGGCTTTTGCCATGTCACGCTCCTCCTCCAGGGCGTCCAAGTTGTCCTGCCGATCGAGCTCGGCTTCTCTTTCTTTGTACATGCGCACTCTAGGTGAGTCATGAATTATGTCGCAGGGCAGAACTGCCTCTGCGCCGTACACCATAAAAAATGGTGTGTATCCGGTGGTGCGTTTGGCGTGGTCCGCAGCCCCCATAGCACGGAGTCGAGCTCCTCTACCCAGTGCGTGTTAGATTCCTTGAGGGACCGCACCAGTCTGGGTTTAATGCCGCTCATGATAAGACCATTTGCACGTTCGACCTGGCCGTTGGTTTGTGGGTGATAGACGGAAGCATAATCGAGCTTGATGCCCATGTTTTTGCATCAGAGTTTTACCTCGTCGGCGGTAAAGTTTGTACCATTATCGGTTATGATGCTGTGGGGGACACCATAACGGTGTACAACCCCGGATATGAAGTCCATCACAGGTCCGGATTCGGCCGTTTTAACAGGCTTGGCTTCTATCCATTTGGTGAATTTATCCACCATGACCAGTAAGTATTTTTTCCTATCGGTCCCACCTTTAAGGGGTCCGACCATGTCAAGCCCCCAGACCACAAAAGGCCAGGTGATGGGTATAGTTTGGAGTGCGGAGGGCGGCATATGGCTTTGGTTGGCAAAAAGTTGGCAACCAGCGCATCATTGGACTAGGTCCTGAGCATCTGCCCGGGCCGTCGGCCAATAAAAGCCTGTACGGAAAGCCTTGCTAACAAGGACCGAGCAGCGGCGTGGTGACCACCGAGTCCGGCATGAATTTCAGCCAGAAGGTTCCGCCCTTCCTCTTTGAAGATGCACCTTTGAAGGACTCCGGTAGTGCTTTTCTTATAAAGCTCTCCCTCATGGACTCTATAGGCTTTAGATCGCCGCACTATGCAGCGGGCCTCGTTTTGGTCCTCCGGGAGTTCCTGCCTAGTAAGGTAGGCTAGGAATGGTTCTATCCACGGGGCGATGACCGCCATTATTACGTGGGCTGAAGGTGTAATTTCATTGGCAGAGCCTCCAATTGTGTCAGATTGTTC